>NC_137685.1:18307081-18813231 GCF_963989245.1 Nansenia antarctica | reverse complement strand
TATTTTTTTTATTTTTTCTAATCACAGCCAAAACTTAGAGGATGGCCAAAAAAAAAAAAAATGAATATACAGAATATAAAGTTGTGACTGACAGTCACATACACACACAAAGATCATCAGCTATAATATAATACGAAGTAGGCCTACATGAGCACAAAAGCGGCTAACGTTACTGATTAACTGTTTACTGTAGTGCAGAGAGATGGTAGTCGTAGGCGGCGTATCAAATGACAAAGCTAAACGTTTAATGAAGGACATGAACGATTGTCAACAACACACTCAAGCAGTAAATAGAACAGTCTAAACAACTTGGGTACTACGGACGGAACAATAGTCTCAACCTATAGTTCCGTGCGTGAATTATGTCAACCCACCACATTACAGAAGTAAAATCACAGTCAGATGGAGCATTCGGTAAACAGCTGAGTATCAGCTGAGTTAAAGAAAACAAACTCTTACCTTTGATGAGACCCACATGAGCCCTGTTTTCCCGTACTTCTCCCGTGTGTCTCTTATTGTCCAAATGTTCCCTGAATTTTAGCTGCATGTTTTTCCAGCATGTAATTCCGTTGTCAATAAAAAAATCGTCTCCCCTTCTTTTCCCCTTGACAATACTGTGTCGTTGCTAAAGTGACGGCACATAAGAATCGTTTTTTGACTTGCTAATGTCTGCTAACGTAGCACTTGAAACTGGCGCCGTTCTCTGGACTGCAGCTGCTCCCGCGTTAGCATTAGCATCCATCTTTTCTTCTCCCTTCTCACCGTCACGAGCTCAAATGACACTTGTCGGCCGATCTAACTCTTAACACTCACTTACAGGACTTCTGACACCATGTCGTGTTATTCTATTAAACATACACGTGAGTCCTTCTGTATTTCAATGTAAGTGTCTTTATTTTAACTCGCTCTGTAAGCTCTACAATACCGGTCTCTTGTTGTCTCGTCGTAACCTGCCCACCTGACCTGGGGGGTATTCCATCAACGTCGCTAAAGGAAAATCCTGGCTTATTTTTGATAACTCTCGCGAGACCTATCAGAATATGCCTGGATATTTGTAAGAACTCTCGCGAGATTTATCAGACTAAACCTGGATTTTCCCTTTAGCGATGTTGATGAAATACCCTCCGGATGTCACTACGGTGGCCTGTACACAATAACAATAATACCACAGTTCACATTTAGACCAATCAGGAGCCCTTGTGTCACGTCGTCAACTGAATGTCATTAATCTGATTTTGGATCAGCGGTTAGAGAGAGATGGGCGTGGATTTAGGTGCACTTTTAGTCAACATCCATTATAGCGCTGATCTAGGATCAGATATATTTTAATCAGCTAAAATGTTCAGAGATTTTTATTTTTTATTTTTTGAGAACTTTTTTTTGTTTTGTTTTGTGGACTGAATCAATTCGTGGCGGAGGAAATTCCATCGTGGCGGCCCGCCACCAATAAATGCATGTAGAGGAAACACTGGGGTCTGACGCCTTGGAGCACCGGTTGCTAGGAAGTTGGTTACTAGGGAAGGTACACGCGTACCTACTCTCCTCGTCCTGATTGGTCAGCTGTCAGAAAGGAGCTTGACGACACACAGCGCCTTTCTGAAAAGTTAAATAAATTCAACTGAAAAAGGCGGCGGCAGCTGCGCTTTTCTCACGCTTTTTAAAAGGCGGACGTTTTTTCCTTTTCCCATAGGGTTGTATGTAAAAAGACGGTGAAGGCTGTGCTTTTTGAAGTCAAGTTCAGTTCAACTGAAAAAGGCGGCGGCAGCTGCGCTTTTCTCACGCTTTTTAAAAGACGGCTGCTTTTTTAAAAAAGCGGCAGTTTTTCCCTTTTTCCCATAGGGTTGTATGTAAAAAGGCGCTGAAGGCGGCGCTTTTTTCTAAAAAAAGACGTCAAGTGTGAACACCCCCTTAGAAGGGTTAAGTGTCTGGTTAGAAGGGTTAGGTGTCTGGTTAGAAGGGTTAGGTGTCTGGTTAGAAGGGTTAAGTGTCTGGTTAGAAGGGTTAAGTGTCTGGTTAGAAGGGTTAAGTGTCTGGTTAGAAGGGTTAAGTGTCTGGTTAGAAGGGTTAAGTGTCTGGTTAGAATGACAGGTGGAGGGAGTAGAGAGTTAAGTGTCTGGTTAGGGGTATTGTTGGTATTGTTTGAGAAATATACTCTTCACTGTTTATGCTTCCTTTGTTTCCACTGCACAGATCCACCTCACAGCCCAGCTACCATGTCTGACCCCAGGTCCACACAGTCCCCTGGTTCTGGCTGTGGTTCTCCAGCCCTGGAAAGCACACACGGCCGATGGATGGTGGCAGTGAAGCTGGAAGACTGCAGGAAAACACTCAAACTCAATGTGGCAATTAAAGAGGAGGAGGAGGAGGAAGGAGGAGAAGAGAAGAAAGATGTGATGGTGAAAGAAGAACAGGAAGAAGGAGGAGAGGACGAAGAGAAGAAAGATGTGATGGTGAAAGAAGAACAGGAAGAAAGGGGAGAGGAAGAAGAGAAGAAAGATGTGATGGTGAAAGAAGAACAGGACGAAGGAGGAGAGGAAGAAGAGAAGAAAGATGTGATGGTGAAAGAAGAGGAAGTAGAGGAGGTGAAAGAAGAGGAAGTAGAGGAGGAAGATGTGGTGATGGAAGAGGAGGATGAAGAGGACAAGGATGGTGAAGATGATGAAGTTGGTGAGGATGATGAAGATGGTGAGTTCATGCTATGTATTTGGCGAAGGCCAGGTTAATGAGTAGATCAAAGGGCGCTGGCAGATATTTAGGCTGCATTTACACCGCAGGTCCAAGTGACACAATTCAGATTTTTTTCTCACGTTTTTTCTCATGTGGCACAGATGGGTTATGTAACATGCAGGTGTAAGCAGTAAACAAGCACATTGACTCTGATATTCTCAGATCCCATTCAGGCCTCAATCTCATGCCGGCCTCTATCAGATATGAATCTGATATGTGTCATGTCTACTGCGGTCTCAGCAGGCAGGTCGCATATACAGTGCTGTGAAAAAGTATTTGCCCCCTTCCCAATTCCGTGTGTTTTTGCATGTTTGTCACACTTAAATGTTTCAGATCATCAAACCAATTTTACTATTACACAAAGATAACCTGAGTAAATAGAAAATGCAGTTTTTAAATGATCATTCCATTTATTGAAGTCAAAGAGTTAGGGTTATACAGGTGAATAGTAGCAGGGTTATACAGGTGAATAGTAGCAGGGTTATACAGGTGAATAGTAGCAGGGTTATACACAGGGGTGCACACAACTGGTGCGCCAGTGCGCATGCGTCGCCAAAATGCATGCTGCGAGGCAGATCAGCCGCACGAAGGCGCTCTTGCGCACCAACAGCTGGAACCGCTGGGAGAGGAATTTACTTCCTCAAAATCCAACTGCTGACTGCTGCATCACTGAGGCACCCGACGAGCCGTCAAAATATCCAAGAAGCCAGCCCCACTAAGTAACTATTTGCCGTCACCTCAGCCGAAGGCCTGACGAGTAATCCATCACAACAGTCGACCGACGACGACCACGGCGACTCCCCTCACGAAAACATTCGGAAAGTATCGTAACTCTGATGGTTATAGTTCAATGCTATTTTCTGACTTAGCCTGGTTGTAGGACAGGTGATGATAACCAACGCTAGTTCCACAGACCTTAGTAGGCTTTCAGACACAAAGAGACGCGAGTTGGAGCTCAGTTTACTTGCAAGGAGAGTGATTTCAGAGAGACCGTGTTAAGGGTCAGTTCAAAATGCATCTGAAGTTCCACTCTCCAAGTCAGCCTTTATTAGAACAGAAAGACATACGTACAGGAAAACACACATGTACAGGCGGGGCCAGCCTCGTGAGGCACACACAATCGCAGGAACATACATGGGTAGGAAGAGGCACTTTTCATGAGGAAGTGCAGCGTGAGAAAGCCACCATGAGCAGTTTCTCTGCTGGGCGATTTAGACAACACAATGACAGGAAGTGACAGGAAGCGGACGCCCGGCTGAAACTGAAGATAAGGGGTGGACAATGGGTGGGAAAAAGTTCATGCACATAACCCAGAGTAAAAGGGTGTATAAGGTTCATGGTGTACAAAGTTCATATACAGGGCCCAGGAGTAAAAGGGTGTACAGTTTTACACAGTGATACAAAGAATTATATAGAACATTTAACTATCATTTTATCATTTATGAAAACATTGTCTTTAACTCTAACATTTCCCTGCTGTTTTTCATATTTTATCACGATACAAACATCCGTCTCTTTATTCAGGTAGAGCTATCTTGTTTCCACATTTTCTAGTTCAACCGTCATTCAACGTCGCCGTACAGATCACAGACATGAATATTCATTTTTCTCAATTTGGGTTAGAGGCTGGTACTTCGGTTCCATCATAATCTCTCGAGTCAACATTTGTTGTACAAATATTCCTGAAATCAGTTTGTTGGTCATAGCTTTGAAGCAGGGGAAGACACAACAAACGAGCACAGCCAGAAATATCATTACAACAAAGAAAATCATTAGTCCTTTTACTAATAGTTGTTTCATGCCTCCTAGGTTCAGCCAATCCAACCATCCCCACGCATTCTGATCAGTGTGGGATGTTGTCAGGATGTGTTGCAAGTCACGGAGTCGGTTCAAAGCGTCAGTCATATTGGTGTATAAGTGTAAGTTGTCTGTGATGTAAGTGCAGCATGTGGTGTTAAGCATCACACATGTTCCTCCTGCCACTGCAGTCAATAGGTCAAGAGCCATTCTGTTCTGGAGTACCATCAGTCTGATCTGATCGATTTCGCGGTTCTGGGCTTCGTTTATCGTAAGGGATGCATTTACAAATGTCTCTAATTGATAGTTCAGGGTTTCTATGCGCAGGGAATGCTTCCCTATCCCTATCCCGGGGAACAATGCAAGTACAATCTTTTGACTAGTAGTCCAAAGTTTCTTGTCATCTGGGACATCACTGCCCCAGATTGGGTCGTGTGCCTGGACTTGGGCGTCTCGTTTGGTTCGTCGGGAGGAGATGTCATGGGTCATGATGTAAGTGTGTTCTGATAGGACAACGGGAGCACACACCCCGGCCCAGTTATCTGGGAGATGAGTGTATGCCTTATTCCCACAGACCCAATATATCCCCTGTACTGGCCGAGTGCCATTTCTAGGGAAATCGTTCATTCTCGACCATTCTTGAACCATTCTTGAACCTTTAAGGCTCTCATCGAGATCCGGATCGAGCTGTACTCTGCCCTTTCCTATAATGTACTGTGTTCTTGTCTCTGGTATTCCTATAATGTACTCTGATATTATTGTCTCTGGTATTGTCCAAGTAATTTGGCATCTTATCTTAGGGAGTTTCCCTAGAGAAATTGTTCCTTTCTTCCTAGTAAAGCAGTTAGCGAGCTCGACCCCAGGTTCGAATCTAACTAGAGGGGTCAAGAGTGGTTTGGGCAAATGGAGATGCAAGGGGAGCGTTTCTGCGCATAGGGGCCTAATGTTCCAGAAATATGGGGATTTGTCTTTTCCACTTATTCTGCTTATGAGGCACTCTGTTTGTCGACTTGAGAGCGGAACCACCCACAGAGTGGGGTGGCTGGCTGAGACAGGCAAATGAGAGCAAACATAACAGTCAGTCATATTCCTATTCTGCGCCTGTCTGTGAACATATTTGTACCATGTGTTAGTCAGAAAAGGGTGTGTGGCGGTGTCTGTGTCTTGTGTTAGGTCAGCCAGATATCGTCGTGTTCGTGTATTAATATCAGTATCTTGCTCTGGAGTCTGTCCTATGATTAACAGAGTGAGGCCTAAGGCCAGGAACACCATTGTCCAAAAAAGATGTGGTCCCCTCATTCTAATATGGTAGTGGATCTTGGAGAATTCTTCACCGGTTTGAGACGTACCGTCCTCTACCAGGACGACCCCCTTTGTAGCCGGACTTCCACCACTACCCGTCGTTCGAGGGGAATAATGTCACTTTCTTACAATGGCTTTGGTGTATCCACGTATCTCGTTCTGCGATCTTGACGGCAGTTGGGGTGCTCAACAGTACTTCAAATGGCCCAACCCACCGCGGGCTGTGCCAATGTTTTCTCTTTATTTCTTTGATGAGGATCTGGTCACCAGGTTGTAGTCTTGGATCCTGTAGGGAGACAGAAAGGTCTGGCAGATTATTTGTTCTGGCTATTTCCTGTTTTCTAAATAGCTGGGTCATCCACGTGGCCAGTGTGTTTTCCGTTTCTGCCAAATCTACTTCCCTAATGTCGTCTACTATGGGTAGTCTAAACCTTCTCCCATTTACTATTTCAAATGGGGACAGACCCGTAGGTGTCGGTGTTATTCTCATGTATGTTTCCACTAGAGAAACACACTCTTCCCACCTTCGCCCCGTTTCTTCCATTGCTTTCTTAAGTCTTAGTTTTATTGTGCCGTTTGTTCTTTCTATCAATCCTGCACTTTGAGGGTGATAGGAACAGTGATTCTTTAGTTCAATGTCCAGGTGTTTGGACACGTGTTTGATCAATTCGTTCACGAAATGTGAGCCATTATCACTATATATTCTTTCTGGGATGCCGTGGTTTGGAATGATGCGGTTACATATGGCTTTGGCCACTGTAAGTGCATCATTCGTTTTTGAGGGTACTATTTCAACCCATTTTGACATTGGACAGATGAGGGTCAAACAGTATCTGTACTTGTTTGGCCCAGAGCTGTGGAGTTCGATAAAATCCATATGCATGTGTTGAAATGGATGTTTTGCAGAGGGGAACTTGCCCCTCTTTGGTCTTTCATTTCCTTCTGAATTATGTTTGCAGCAGGTCATACACGATCTACAAAAGTTTTTTGAAAATTGTGTGTAATTATATGTGTGGAAATGTTCATTAATCCTGTTAATCATCCCTGCTGTTGATACGTGGCAAACCCCATGTATCAAATGAGCTGCTGTTTTGTAGAGACTCTGTGGTAAAACAATTTTCCCATTTATTCTATAAACTTTGTCCGTCCCTAGGACTGCGTTGTCTCTAGCCCATTTAATTTTTTCTTTGTCTGATGCATTGTTCTGCATGTCTATAATAGCTTCAAATGGTATTGGCTGCGGAAGTGGTTTTGTGTTGACGAGAATCTCAGTTCCGTATTTACCCGCAGCTGCTTCTTTTGCTGTTCTGTCTGCAAAATCATTTCCTTTCGATGTTCTGTCTGTTCCTTTGGTGTGTGCAGCGCATTTGCATATAGCTAGGGAGCGAGGTAGCAGAACTGCTTCCAGTAATTTGGTCAGCAGTTCTGAGTGTGTTATGGATTTTCCTGTAGAGGTTTTCATTCCTCTCCTAGCCCATTGTGCAGCGAAGGTGTGTGTCGCTGAATATGCATATTGGCTATCGGTGTATAATGTGATGTCTATTCCTTTGGCTGCTACACATGCTTTTGTTAATGCTACTAATTCAGCTGCTTGAGCTGAATGTGAGTGTGGTAGTTTGCCAGCTTTGATGATTGATGTGTCTGATACTACAGCGTATCCTGTCATGTTCTGTCCTGTCAGTGACTTTGAGCAAGACCCATCCACATACCACACTTCTCCTTTCCCTAGTGCAGTATCTTTTAGGTCTCGCCGTGGTTTGCAAGTTTGTTCTGTTTGCTCTTTACACGAATGGGGGTTTCCATCATCTGGGGTGGGCATCAGTGTAGCGGGGTTTAACACTGTGCACCGTTCTATGCTGATGTGAGGTTGTGACAGTAGCGTGGCTGTCAGAGCGAGGAAACGAGCTGGTGAGAGGAACGCCATTTTTGTTTCATTCAGCAACATGGAGACAGCGTGCGGTACCAATAACCTCAACGGGTGGAACAGGACTATTTCTGCCGTGCACTGTACTGCCATTGCTGCCGCGCAGACAGCCTGAACGCACGGTGGAAGTGCCAATGATACTGGGTCTAATCGTTTAGAGTAGAACCCAATGGGTTGCTGTTTTTCTCCATGTTTTTGAGTCAATACTGAGGTCATAAATCCTTGTTTGCAATCTACCATCTGAGTAAATGGTTTCCCATAGTCTGGTAATGCGAGTACGGAGGAGCTTACTAGACTTTGTTTTAGTGTATTAAATGCGTCTAATGCTTCCGTGTTCCAATCGAGTTTATCGCTCATTTTTAATGTGTCTGTGTATATCAGATTCAGCAGGGGTTGGGTGATGGCGGCATATTCCGCCACCCAAGCCCTGCAGTAGTTTGTCATTCCTAAGAACTGCATCATTTGTTTCTTAGTCTGTGGTTGTGGTGTTGCCGTCATTGATGTTTTTCTGTCTGGGTTAATGCGACGCCCTTCTTTGTTTAATGTGTGTCCTAAGAACACAACTGCTTCTTGACATATTTGCAGTTTTGATTTCGATACTTTACTTCCTGTTTTTTCCAGATGCTGTAGCAACTGGATCGTGACGGCCATACATTCCTGTTTGGTGGGGGCGGCCACCAGCAGGTCGTCTACATATTGCAGAATCTGTGAGGACTCTGGAATATGAAGGTCCGCCAGGCAATTTTGCATTGCCTGGTGGAAAATCATTGGACTTTCAGACCACCCTTGTGGCATGCGTGTGTATGTGTATTTTTTGTGTTCGTATGTAAATGCGAACCACCCCTGTGAATCTTTATCCACTGGGATGGAGAAGAACGCATTGCTAAGGTCTATAACAGAGAAGTATGTTTGTCCTGCAAATAAACTGTTTAGTAGAATGTGAGGATCTGCTACGACTGCAGCCGCGCCCTGTGTGGCTTGGTTTACAGCTCGGAGATCCTGCACCATTCTCCATGACGTTTGGTCTGCCTTTTTTACAGGAAATATTGGTGTATTGCATTCTGCGTCGGGGCATTCCCTAAGAATGCCTGCTTTTATCATGTCCTGTATAACTGGTTTGATACCTATGCGGGCGTCGTCTTTTAATGGGTATTGTCTGACATTGGGTCGATAAGTTGATTTGGCTTTGACCCGTACTGGTTTTACTTTAAAAATTAATCCCACATCGGTCTTTCCTTTGGACCAGAGGCTATCTGGAATCACTTTAAGTGCGTTCTCAGCCTCTGCACTTAATAGTATTATTTGTCATTCGTCCAAATTCGTGTGTGGTGTCATTGTTGTAACCCATGCTAGGCTTTTTCGTTCTATATTTTGGTATCGCTGCCAGCCCGGTTTCTCACTCATGTCTTCCCACCCCTGACATATGCTTGCTACCTGCCGAGTGAAACTACCCAGCTGCTTCCACTCGGTACCTGGACCAATAGCAAGTGAGAGGTGGGGATACTGAGTCGAGCCCAGCAGTTTCGTTGCCTCTGGGGTTAGCGAGGTTGAAACTGCTGCGTTTCCTAGCTCGTCTTGGTAGAGGTAGCTAAGAACTGTTCTCTGTGGCCCCATTCTATCGAATAGGGCTTGATAGGGCGGGTCAGGCCCTGGCTTTTTAGCATATCTAAGGGTGATATGCAGTTCTGTTGGTTTCATTCTGGTCTGTCCCTCTCGTGGGGATACATAACTAATCAACGTTTTGGCCGTTTCAGTTGGGGCTGGATGTGGTAGTTTGAGGGACCAGAAATAGTGCGGTTGTCCTAACCCATGTCGCACCATTAACTGGTCTTCTGCTCTTTCAGTTGGTCCTACTGCACGTACTCCTCCAGCTACTGGTATAAGTCTAAGTTTTAGTAGGCATATGCCATCTCTCCCTAGGAGATTTACTGGACAGTCTGGAATTAGTGAGAACGATAATTTACCCTCTATACCGGAGAGAGGGTCGATTATGTCTAAGGGTTGTGATACTTGATGTCTGCTAATTTGACCATTTGCTGATTTAACGCAGTGTTCTGTTATTGCTGGCCACATATTTGCCAATTCTACTGTAACCACAGAGGAGTCCGCCCCTGTGTCACATAAGAATACGATGCTTTTTCCTTCTATTTTTATTCTTCTCATTGGTTTAATTTTGTTATATGAGAGCGACCAATTTGTCATTACTTCTGAAATGTCCAATAGGGGTGTGTCGCCTGTCTTTTCAGGTTGTAAGCCTGTGTCTGACCAGTCTGAGTCTGAGTCTGATCCCTGACCGTCTAGTCAGTGTTGTTGTTGGTGGACAAAATGTCCCTCATTGTTGTTGTATCCCTGTCCCCCCCGGTTGGCCCCCTGTTGGTTCTGTTGTTGATATCCCTGTTGGTTATCCCCCCGTCTGTCTTGTCTGTGGTTTTGGCACTCTCTGGCCATGTGGCCTTCTTGTCCACAATTATAACAGAGGAATTTCCCATCTTTATTTAAGCCCGTTCTTTTTTGATTTCCCCCCCCCCTCTCTGTTTTGTCCCTTGTGTCCTTTGTACTGATTGTTTCCTCCCCCACCCTGGTTGTGATTCCCTTTATTTTGTTTCCCTTGGTTGTTCCTATTTCCGCCTGAGTTTCCTCCCACATAACAACATATTTCTGTCCCGTCCTCTGTCTCTAGCATCAGCTGATTTCTCTTTTTGTCTTTCTTTCGTCTGAGATCCTCCACTGCATGCTCTGCATAGTTCATGCATTCTGTCACTCCACCAGTCTTGTGGTTTATATTATGCTTCCTAATGAAGTCTGCTATGCCCGCTGAAAAACCTCCCATAAGGGCGGCCTTCAGTTGTTGTTGGTAAGGTGAAGCGTCAGTGGGGTCATGTGGTAGTCCCCCGTGACGTCTGAACACTTGTTCACAGCGGCCTCGGTACTCCTGGAGTGACTCGCCGGCCTTTTGCTGACACGATGTTATTTTAGTGTAGTCTGTTACGGGTGCGAATACTCGACGAACCCTGGTTATTAACGCATCCATTGCAGCGTTCAAAGCTTCGCTGCGAGTTTCTAGGGCCGCATGGGCTTCGTCCCTGCCTGTAAAGTCGTCTCTTACCCTGGCCCACTCGTATTTATATATAGTCTGACAGGCCTGCACCATCTCTGGTCCATTTAGCCCGTACGAATCTCTGAGTTGGTTTAACCCATTGCAATGGTCGTCTATGTTTTCTCTGAAGTGTGGTACACTCTCACAAGCTGCCCTGCAGTCTGTGACAGTCCATGGTCGGTATACTGACATGACCCCTCTTACGATGGGGTTGGCCACTTGGACCATAGGTGCTATGATTGTTGCATCATCCCCATTGTCCAAATCATTGGGTAAGGGCGGGTATAATTGCTCCACTGGCTTGCCATTGGGCATTATCCCAGAATATGCCGGCGGGTCAGTGGGGGGCGGGGCGGTGTTATGATCTTGTATTCTTTTTAATATGAGTGGTATTTTTGGTCTACGCTTTTCCTCTTTCTCTGTCCCTAGCCCCCACCCTTCTTCTTTCCTGCTCTCCCTCTCTCTCTCTCTCTCTCTCTGTCTCTCTCACTCTCTCTGCCTCTCTCTGTCTCTCTCTCTCTGTCTCTCTCTCTCTCTCTCTTGCACTCCCACTTGCCTGCGTCTCGTCATCTGGGTCAATCATCGTGAGCACTGTGCGCTTGGTCCCTGTCATTTTCCTAGCTGCTTGATTTAACCATATTTTAGCGCATATAACTTATTTTTCTATTTTCTTTTCATCTTTCCTGCCTCTCTTGGTTTCTAATATAAGTTGTAGGCGTTCTAATAAGAGTTCGCACGCTGCTGGGTCTAATTGTCCTTTAAAACCAAACGTTTTATCCCATTTTCTCAAATACTTCGTACTTTTGGGGAAACAGTATTTCATAAATTTAACATCGAGTTCCCCTTTGTCTTCTTTCCCTTTGCTATTTGAACAGCCACAATTACCCATTATTTATGTGTGTGTGTGTGTGTGCGTGAATGTGTGTGTGTGTGTGTGTGTGAATGTGTGTGTGTGTGTGTGTGTGTGTGTGTGTGTGTCTGTCTGTCTGTCTGTCTGTGTGTGTGTGTGTGTGTGTGGCTGTGTGTGTGTGTGTGTGTGTGTGTGTGTATGTGTGTGTGTGTCTGTCTGTCTGTGTGTGTGTGTGTGTGTGTGGCTATGTGTGTGTGTGTGCGTCTGTGTGTGTGTGTGTGTGTGTGTGGCTATGTGTGTGTGTGTGTGTGTGTGTGTGTGTGTGCGTCTGTGTGTGTGTGTGTGTGTGTGTGTGTGTGTGTATGTGTGTGTGTGTGTGTGTGTGTCTGTGTGTGTGTGTGTGTATGTGTGTGTGTGTGTGTGTGTGTGTGTGCGTCTGTGTGTGTGTGTGTGTGTGTGTGGTGTGTGTGTGTGTGTGTGTGTGGGGGGAAAGCCTCTTCTGGAGCTTGGTGTCCCGGCAGGAATTCAGGTCTGTTCCGCTCAAATGTGTGTGTGTGTGTGTGTTTGATTGCTTGAATTGATTGAAAACTTTATTAGAAGATTTGCAGAAGTAGGTGCATGAAAGTACATATTACATACAAGGTCAACTAAAAGGATAAAAACCCAAGAAAGCTGCTGGCTTATTTCAATTGGGGTCCTTGTGTGTGTGTGTGTGTGTGTGTGTGTGTGTGTGTGTGTGTGTGTGTGTGTGTGTGAGGGCAGCTGTCTAGGGGGAGGGACCGAGCAAGGCGAGTCTACCCTAAATAGACTCTTTAGTGAAACCCTTCAGTCTAAAGTCCAACTCTCCTATGATTCATATGAACCGCCATCAATATAGAGCAAACAATAAACTCCATCAACTAACTCTCTCTCTGTCTGTCTCTCTCTCCCTCTCTCGCTCACACACTCGTTGCTTACACACACAGTTTCTTCCTGTTTTAAGCGCACACACCACTGCCTCAAAAGCACACACAGCCCCCTCCGTTTTTTTTTTTCTTTTTCCTGTGCCACTTTTTTTTTCCCTCTCTCAAGCGCACACACAGCAGGCTTTTTCAGTCTATCCCTCTCTTCAACATATAACTGACTTTCTATCCTACACTTATTCTAAAAACTGCCACAATTACACATTATTTATGTCAATTCTTCTGTTTTTACTAGACAACGTGTCGTTCAAAACCTAATTTCCTTAATTCACCGCAGTGTGCGTCGCGGATGACAGAGCGTTACGTTGATACCATGAGGTTTCAACTCTGCTCCTCCGTTCGTCACCAGTGACAATCAATTTCTCACAGACATTCACTTCCAGTCATAGTTATCAGTTTCCAGTCTTAGTCTGTTGTTTACACAGCACAAGGACATTCATTTATTTTTCAAAATGGATTCCTTGTGTATGCCAACTCAGTCCAAGTTCAATTAGTCTACTGTTTTCATAACTCAAGGATATTCATTTATTTTTCAAAATGGATTCTTTTTGTATTGTCAAACAATTCCTTATTTTGTACAATTTCAGGATAATAGACTATTCATTTCGATTGCAATCTTTCTTTATCTATCATATTTACCGTGTTCTTTGTATCTGTTGCCTGGCCTGGGATCTCGTCGGTCGTCTTTGGAGGAGGAAAGGAGGAATTGACATCTAACGCACCGGCCTGGAGCGAATTCACGTCCCAGGACTTTCTCCGGGTCGCTCGATCCCGGGCTGTCGACAGACTTCGGCGTGTCGTTCCTTCTGATCTCCTCCTCGACGACGTTTGAGATCCGGCTCAGAAGGACCAAAATGATGGTTATAGTTCAATGCTATTTTCTGACTTAGCCTGGTTGTAGGACAGGTGATGATAACCAACGCTAGTTCCACAGACCTTAGTAGGCTTTCAGACACAAAGAGACGCGAGTTGGAGCTCAGTTTACTTGCAAGGAGAGTGATTTCAGAGAGACCGTGTTAAGGGTCAGTTCAAAATGCATCTGAAGTTCCACTCTCCAAGTCAGCCTTTATTAGAACAGAAAGACATACGTACAGGAAAACACACATGTACAGGCGGGGCCAGCCTCGTGAGGCACACACAATCGCAGGAACATACATGGGTAGGAAGAGGCACTTTTCATGAGGAAGTGCAGCGTGAGAAAGCCACCATGAGCAGTTTCTCTGCTGGGCGATTTAGACAACACAATGACAGGAAGTGACAGGAAGCGGACGCCCAGCTGAAACTGAAGATAAGGGGTGGACAATGGGTGGGAAAAAGTTCATGCACATAACCCAGAGTAAAAGGGTGTATAAGGTTCATGGTGTACAAAGTTCATATACAGGGCCCAGGAGTAAAAGGGTGTACAGTTTTACACAGTGATACAAAGAATTATATAGAACATTTAACTATCATTTGATCATTTATGAAAACATTGTCTTTAACTCTAACAAACTCGTACTTTCATTCCGCGTATCGCGTATCGCACGGTTATCACGCCGCCACGTGAAAATTCAGTCCCGAACGACTCGTCGCTAAAAGGAAAAACAACACCAAGGGACTTCACGTTTCTTTTCTCTGAAGCTTTCAAACGTTCAGACGTTTGTTTTACAGCTTCATTATCGCACCTCGACCCCTGACCCAGGGAATATGGTTGGGAATTCTATTAGAAAAAAGAAAAAAAAAGACTGTGTTGCACAATCAAAATAATGAGCTATTTAAAGTGATAGCCTATAACATCCTCTACCATGGTTGAAATTGAGGACAGTGATAACAGCAGTCAAGAGAGCAGTGATGATGATTAAGCTTGTAGCATAAATAAATGCTTAGGCTGTAACTTTTTGTTGAAAAGTTGATTTCAGTGTTTACAGAGCAGTGCTTTAAGAGATGTCCGTTTATTTCAGTGTGTTTAAAGAACAGACATTCAGTTAGTGCTTAAAGTGATGTCAGTTGATTTCATTGTATTTAAAGGAGTCTGACAGACTTTCATGCTTAAAGAGCAGTCATTTGAATTTGCATTTGTTTCTTTTGTTTTGCACACAATCATTTGTTTGTTCATCTTTATTTATGACTACATGTCGTTTTGCTAATATAAGTTATCCATGTATCCCTTTTTTATCCATCCTGTGGGACGGGTCGTGACTCGCGAGCTTGGGGAGCACCAAGCAGCATCACTAGGTGCTCCTCTGAGCACTGGCCCCAAAAAGTTATGTGCACCCCTGGTTATACAGGTGATAATAGATGATTCTCTGATGATGGGCGGAGGCCGAGATTTGTTGATTCCCCAAAGTAATTAATTAAAGCTTGCTCAAAGTAGACAATTAAGATACAAGTTTATTCACGGCGCCGGGTGTGTTCAGTCGCAGGCACAGACAGAGAACGCACACAGAATGACATTCACAGTGCCTCCTTATAATCTAGATTCCTGCTGACACAGGAATCAGCTGTACCTTGCAAATCATTATTCATGATTACATCCCATAACGGGTTGGTCGTCATGGCAATTCAGTTACCTGACTCTGGTCAGCTGACTGGCCGGTCCTAAATATACTGACCTATTGACCCAGTCTCTCCCCTGGCCCCTTAGTCAGGTTTCCCTGCTGCAAGGTATACTGGCCCCACTAGCCGTGGTCTAAATCTGGCTCCGGTCCAGTTACAGAGAAAAGCATGGTCAGTTTGTGCATGACAGAGACAGAGAGAGGTTTGCTCAATCTCAACAGTTTAGATATTACAACTTGATTATAATTACCAATGATACAGTATTTAGAATTTACCTATGCACAATGGAAAAACACATCCTATCAACAGGTGAATAGTAGCAGGGTTTCAGGGTTTTTCTTGCATAGAGAATTATGAGGCAGCCGCCTCCGTCATATTTCTTGCCGCCTCCAGCTCTCGTCAAAACTCTGACGGTCGTATTTTCGACAAGCGTTGCACTCGGTGGATTTCTGTCATTTCTAACTGCAATTGCGGCACTGCGCCCATGTGGTGGCAGGGACGCTATTTAACCTTAACCCTGGTGGCGCTGTGCTGCAAATAAGCTTAGCTTTGGTGTTTGCTAGCGAAGACAAAACAAGGAACCAGCCAGCAACATGTGGAGCCCTGGGCTTGCACACTCGTCACTTTGTCAACTGTCAGAATAGTCTTAGGTCGAAACGTTATTTCATATAAAAAATCCTGAAAGTCACATTAGTTGGCTTGCTGTTCCATTATCCAGAATGACAAGAGCCTATACTAGCGTTAGTCAGTGCTCCTTTTAATGTATTATTTGCAAAATGATCAGTTTTGAAGTCTGTCAGGGGTTTCAATTGCTGAAAATTTGTATTAATCAGACAGTCAACAATATTTTTTTTTATTTTTTATTAAAAGATTTAACCTTTATTTAACCAGGCAAACATGTAAGAACAAATTCTTATTTGCAATTTGCAATTATTTTTGATGACGCGATCAAACAGTGCAATGCTGTTCTTATTTATTTATTTATTTCCAGTTATTGTGCTGTTGGTATAGCCTAATGTCTGCTGGAGTGTTCAATAAAAGTGATCAATAGTGAAATGAAAAACTGCCGGTACGCATTCCGTATTCGGACAAATGTTTCCTTAAATTCAGCTTCGGCCAAGAAATTTCTATTGGGTGCATCCCTAATTTAAATGACACAGTTCTATCAAGGATGGAATATTACAGTTTTCCATTACAGGTATCCTAACACTCTGAACACTTCATGTTCCCACAGCGTGTGCAGACTCCAGAGATGTGGTGTTACTTCTGGCACTGCTGAGTCTATGGAAGCAGCACTTGTTCTCATGTTGTTTCTAATCCTGTATATGTTCCTATTCTTACAGGAGAGAGCTCCAACCCAGACTCAGACATGGAGCCCAGCTCCTCCGCATCAGGAAGCCATAAACAACACAGACGGAGGAGGAGGAGCTCAAGACAGAAGAATCACCACTGTTTAGATTGCAGTGAGAGTTTCATTTGTCCAACTCACCTTAAATCACAACCACAGACTCAAGGAGGACAGAAGACTCACTCTTGTCTTCAGTGTGGAAAGAGATTTGGTTATATGAGCAAACTAAAGAGACACCAGAGAATACACACAGGAGAGAAGCCATTCTGCTGCTCCCAGTGTGGGCAGAGTTTCAGTAAGGCAGGAAACCTAAAGAGTCACCAGAGAACACACACAGGAGAGAAGCCATTCTACTGCTCCCAGTGTGGGCAGAGTTTCAGTAATACAGGAAACCTAAAGAGTCACCAGAGAACACACACAGGAGAGAAGCCATTCTACTGCTCCCAGTGTGGGCAGAGTTTCAGTCATGCAGGATCCCTAAAGAGACACCAGAGAATACACACAGGAGAGAAGCCATTCTGCTGCTCCCAGTGTGGGAAGGGTTTCAGTGAGGCAGAAAACCTAAAGAGACACCAGAGAACACACACAGGAGAGAAGCCATTCTACTGCTCCCAGTGTGGGCAGAGTTTCAGTCATGCAGGAAACCTAAAGAAACACCAGAGAATACACACAGGAGAGAAGCCATTCTGCTGCTCCCAGTGTGGGCAGAGTTTCAGTGAGGCAGAAAACCTAAAGAGACACCAGAGAACACACACAGGAGAGAAGCCATTCTGCTGCTCCCTATGTGGGAAGAGTTTCAGTCAGGCAGGATCCCTAAAGAGCCATCAGAGAATACACACAGGAGAGAAGCCGTTCTGCTGCTCCCAGTGTGGGCAGGGTTTCAGTCAGGCAGGATCCCTAAAGAAACACCAGAGAACACACACACTAGTTAACACGACTGCTCCCAGTGTGGGAGGAGTTTAAAGGAGGCAGGAGCCCTAAAGAAGAAGGGGGGGGTCTGCTGGCTGCACCATCATATACTGTATGGATATGTACTTGTTGATCGGATCAGGGAGAAGGTTGTGTCATGACATGAGCCTTTTCTAGATTATTTTCTCTCAATGTCTCCCGTCCTCTCCTCCTACCCTCCCTTCCTCTCCCTCCTTCCTCCCCCCTCCTCTCTATTTTACAATATTCATACATTATAATATTATAACAGTTCTATCTGTTTGTACTCTTTTTCTTAATTATTATTCATTTCATTTCACTGAATTACTTTTTAATACTTGAATATTTCTTTCTTTTTGCTTTGAAAACTGATATCCTGTGTTAGACTACCTGTAGTACCACCCCACACCAGTAGGGTACCACCATAAGTGTTGGGCTTGAGTTACCTGGCGAAGCTTCAGTTTTTCTTTCTAGAAATTAGTTTGTCTTGGTAACAGTGGAGTCTGGTACTTTGCACAATAAAATGCTGAGAATTATACAGTTAACTGTGTCTGCTTGTTATTTCATGTCCCTCTCTGACATCGATTAAAGTTCGTTGCTGTAGAGCGCCATCTACTGGTGACAGTGTTGAACCTGTCTGCATGTGGCTCCTGTGATTAAATAAATGGTCACCATTTCACACATATAATTTTGCTTTCACTTTAGATTAAAATGAATATGTCCATCTCACAGAGAATTTCATGAGAAAAACAATGGTCCAAACCCCATGGTTCTATCATGTACGGTTCAAAAGTTATCAAGGTTTACCTCTTTACATACACATGTGAATTCCAGGAATTTATCTCAATAGAATCTAGACCTAACAAGTGGTCACTGCTGTGCAGTAATGGAACACACAAATTATGAAATTCAACTTTATCTTTTAAACTATTCATTTTTATTACACAAAGCTATATATCATTCTTTTCAGAATTTTAAGACCAATATTAATAGCAGATGACATTTTTTATCGCACAATTAATATCCAAGATGGCGGATTAAATCCAATATGGCTGTCGTTAAGACACTGGATACACCAATTATGAAATTCAAATGTATCTTTTAAACTGTTCATTTTTATTAAATAAACCTATATATCATGTTTTTGATAATTTTAAGACCAATATTAATAGCAAATATAAACATTTATCACACAATTCATATCCAAGAGGGCAGACTAAATCTAACATGGCCACCATGGCCAAATGTTTTTGTTGTCTTTTGTAAATGCTGTGTTAGGTTTTTGTGTATAAATGCTATGCATACAACTATGCATAATTCAAAAAGAGAGGAATAGTTATGACCAAGAAATTGCATAAATAATCCAGGTCCAGGCACTAAAGGTAGGTAACAAAACATTTATTCAATGGGACGGGGTGTTGGAGGGTGGGGAGTGATCAGAGAAAGTACAAATCGTGGTTTTTAATATCCTTTAAAAGAGGAAAACACCAGTGTTCCTCACAAACATCATACTTGATGTTGAACAGAGTGTTAATGACTTCCTCTGCTTGAGGCTCTTTAAGGCCCACCAGCAATAACACACAGCCAGCAAGAAAATGTAGGGTCTGCATTCGAAGGGGTAAAAGGAGAGAGACCAGAATGTGGTGCAGGTCCTGCCATGTACCCCTGCACTCAGGAGAGTGCTTCAAAGCCTACCACACAGAAAAAAAATATTATTGAGTGATGATGATTCTAAATGTTCTAAATCTGTGAATAAATGTAGTTATTTTGTCATCAAAAGCCTTTTTTCCTGTGTTGTTTTTATTGTTTCATAGAAGTAAACAACTTTTCAGATGTTTGAGGTGTCACTAAAACTAAAATATGTGGACGTCAGTCACCGTTTTGCTTGAATTTGCTTCTCTGCAGAAAAAGCTCGTTTTCTCTGTTTATTGGTCAAAATCTGGTGTTTTTGCTGAAACATAGGTTCTACGGACGATTTCTAAACACTCAAAGAGGCTAGAAACAAACTTTCTTTTTCTGATGAAAGAAGAGAGTCTAAAGTCTTGGTAGATATGTTCAATGTTTATGTAGTCTGAAAAGTCAATATTTGGTGGGTCTTCAAAGTTCAGCGAAAATGCCCCAAAAGTCTGGCAGTATGGAGCTCTCCGCTCTGAACATGGCTGGCAGTCAATTTAATAGTTTTTATCATTTTCAATAAACAGACAATGAACAGACAAGTAACAGTTGACATTGGACAATAAATTAAAAAGACAAAAAATAGACACAACAAAACATAAAGGTGATGTACAGCAATGTAAATCTACAGCATTGTCTAACAATCATACTTATAGCAGTTTACTTTCACGTTTTACATTTGGGATATTGCTATTTATAGATAAATAAAATAAAAAACTAATAAAAATATTGCTATTTACATGAGCTGGAGTTGCCATTATTTCTCAATATATGAGTGATACTGCCCCCATTTCAGGCGGTATTCCTCCACCTTATCTAGCAGCCTATATGATAATTGTTCTAGGGCTGCCAGCTGCCCAAGAGAAATGTGCCACAGAGACGGTGCTGGTGCTGATGAGGCCTTCCACTCTTTAACTAATAGTTTCTGTCCTAGCATTAAGGCAGTCTGGATCCAATTGGCGAGTGGTGGAGTCACCTCACTTAATGCTGTGGGGTCACCCAAAATAAAAAGACTGGGGGTGAACGGAATGTCAAGGCCGACAATTTTTTCCAGAAAACCATGTATGGCTAGCCAAAACTCCTGGGTTTTTGGACATCCCCAAAGCATATGCACTAGAGTACCATTCCTGTCACTACACCTCCAGCACTCCGAACTGTCAACCAGACCCACTCTATGTAGCCTGGATGGTGTCCAGTAGATTCTGTTAATAATCTTGAATTGGATCAATCTCGTTCGGAGTTCCCTTGACATTTTTTTCCCATTCTTGAGAATTCTTCCCCATTCTGCCTCTGTAAATGATACATTTAAATCTGTTTCCCATGTTAGTTTAAGGGACCATATGGACCCAGCATCATTCGATAGCCTGCATTTGGGTTGGTTGTATGGATCTCTGACACAAGGGAGTCCAGTTCCTCATCGTCCAATGTGCTATACTGTGACCTCGCAGACAACCCCCATTCTGCCATACGCCTCTGAAGGGTCTTTCTACACACCCACACATCTTGGCAATGGCTGTCACTGTTAATCCCATGCCAAGAACTTGGGATGCATACTCCTCATCAATAATCACCCTGGGTCGTCCAACCCTTCCCTTCTCGTGGTCAACTAGCACACGTGTCTCTTGATTGCGATTACAGACCATCTGATGTACTTCAAAAAGTGCATCATAGATTTCATGTACCTCTACCTGGCCTGACACTGCACTTAGGACCACCAGCTCCTGAGAGCATACAAATTCCAGGTAGTCCAAGTCCAATGGGACACGGTCCAGCCAACCTGTCAGTCTTGTTTGAAGTCTTTGAATTACCTGGTTTCGCAGTAATTCCTGAAAAATAAAATGTGAGTTACCAGAAAACTGGACAATGGTAGTTTTTTGATATTCTTTCTACATACAACAATGCAAATGTTTCCCATTCGATTCCAAAATAAACAGTTTTTCACATTTGCTTTAGCTATGGGACAGCTCCTTGGAATGAATTTCCAAAAAAAGATATTGATCTTGCTTTGATTGCTGCAAAGAAGTGTATTGCAATCCATTGGAAATCCGATTACTCTCCTACAATATCACATTGGTTAAATGAAATCTCTAGCTACATTCCATTAGATAAAATATACTATAATATAAGACATAAGAGTCAGGACTTTGTAAAAATATGGCAACCACATATAGATTTTATGGCAAGAAGGGCAGCTTCAGGTACTATTGTTTGATGGACAGTGTTTCTTGTAGGGATGCACGGTGATGTGAATTGCTGTTAATATCATAGCGCATCCCTAATTAATGTATTATTGTGTGTGTGTGTGTGTGTGTATGTAGGCATGTGTGTTTTGTCTTATTATTATAATATTTTTGTTGTGTTGTCGTTGGGCGTTGCCGCACAATGGTGGGTGGGGGGGGGGGGTGGATACAAGGGGGCGGGGAAACAAGAAAAAATTGTTAAATTATATTGTAAAAATGTTTGAATCTTTGCAAAAAAAAAAAAAAAAGAGGCGGCCCCAGGTCATCCAGGAGTTCCAGAGCCCCGCTCCTGACGGCCCCACGATCATGCTGCTGTCACTCAAAGCTGGCGGGGTGGGACTCAACCTGACAGCCGCCTCCTGTGTTTTCCTCATGGATCCAGCGTGGAACCCTGCAGCAGAGGACCAGTGTGTGGATCGCTGTCACCGCCTGGGCCAGAAGAGAGACGTCTTCATCACCAAGTTCATCGTGAAGGACTCTGTGGAGGAGAACATGGTGAAGATTCAGAGGCAGAAGCAGGATCTGGTGGACAAGGCTTTCGGCTCCAAGAACCCCACCGACAAGAAGGCATCACGCATTAATGAAATAAAAGCCCTCATGGAGCTGTAGACGTCCCTACTTATGGGAACCTTGTTAAGAAATTCCCATTTTGAAGTTTAGTTTTGATACTGTTTGTTGTGGAATGTTCTCTCAGCACATATGTCCATCGTTACATTCCCACTCACCACACTGCCCTTGGTTAACAAGTCTCATGATACATTTACATTTTTGGGCATTTAACAGATGCCTTTATCCAAAGCTACTTTTCTTTTTTGGGATTGATGTGTGGTTTCATGTATGTGGGAATAAATGTTTTAAGTGACAAACCAAAAAAACAAAAACAAAAACAAACAAAATATATTTACAAAATAAATACATCTTTCTTCTAATTCTAATAGATGCGTTTTCATTATTGTTACCGCTGCTTCATAGGTCTGAATAACACTGACAGGCTTTATATGTGTCCCTTGAACAGAGCTTGTATAGACAAATTATAGCATGTGTAGAGAAGGTGCCTGGGCGCCGCGCAATGATAATTTCCGTCGTTTTCAGTGAAAATAATTTTGTCACCTTTTTGGGCCAGCACCCCTGCATTCCCAAAAAATGTGATAGAAATGAGCCATTGAATTGTTGCACTCTCTCCAGCAATTCCCAGTTCCCGGCAGTGGTGTGCCGTCAGGGCCAGCAAGGCCTTCTCTGCTGGCCTAAACATCATCAGAATATACATTTTATTTTAATATATTTTTTCCACAAATATGTATTAATGATTCCCCATAGTCTATTCTCTTCATTTCATAGCTTTCCTCTTGGTTGCGCTGCTTCCAGTCTCCGATTGAGATTTGGAGGGCTGGCCTTTATGTTAGAGCTTTTATCCAATCAAAATGTGTTGCCAGGGGGCTCCAAAATCTGCCCGCCTGCACATTAAACCGTGCCGCGGATACGACCTGTAACTTAACGTTGAACGAGAACACCTGTGGCGTTCCTAGTGGAAACCTACGTAGATTTCGAGTTGGTGAGCAATAGCAACAACGGCGCCTGCTGTAAGGCTCAATGATGTCAGCACCCAGCACGTCTTTTGATTGGATACGCACTATTGATACGCACTATTGATATTCACTATTGAGATGCGTAACTATGCCGGTAGATGTGGGATTTTTGAACACCTTTGGGGACACGCGAGTGGATTTACAGCTCAACGAACAAGTGTCACCCTTTCGTTGACTGATTGATAATACTGATCTATTAGTGTCCTGTTTTTGGGTAAACAATAACTTTCATTTAGGGGACAGGATGAAAGCGCCGAGTCCACAAACAGAGGAAACTACGTTGAGCTTTTCTTGCTGAAAACAACCCAGATTTACATTACCACCTGTCCACAAACAAAGTGTTTACTGGGACGTCAGGCAAAATACAAAACGACCAGATTTTTGCTATTGCTGAAGTGATGGGAGAAGAGATCAAAATGGAGATTAAAAAGGCACCCTTTGTCGCTATTATGGTGGACGAGACGACAGACGTGGGTAATGTAGCGATCTTAAATATGTTATTTTAACACTCTTCATTGTAAATGCGGATTTATTGATTAAAAATGCTTCGGAAATATTAATATAACTCTGTTGTACTTGTCTGACTATGTTAAGGTGATGCAACGCCCGGTTATACTGTGTTTCTGTCTAGTTTCTAGAGCCATGGCGTCATAACGATGGTATTAAGAGGTAGAATAATTCAGGTAGGAATGTGTCGGACATCACTGAAGGCCTAGGTGTGAAATGCACCGCCCGCCACTGGTTCCCGGTGTACCATTCTGTAAGTATTTTCTTCTTGGGGTAATAAAAAACCTAATAATGTTCTTCCATGAACATTCTCTCCATTGTCCAGAGCTAGAGGTGGTGGATTGTATTTTACATATGTTCAACCATTCTTCCTCAGTTTGGACTATGTTTGCTTCCTTCTCCCACTTATCCCTAACATATAAGGTGGAGTGATTCTTGGTGGACTCTTCTGTATAATTCTTGACACCAGTTTCTTGTGGGTTATACAAGAAACCCTTATACGCATCAATAAAAATGTTGACGAGACTCATTTCAGAAACCTCATTATTCTTTATATTCTTATAGAAGTAGTAATGCCTCAGTTGTAAATACCTGTAGAAATCTTGTTTCTCTAGGTTGTGATTATCAATAAGATATTGAAAGGCCTGTATTGGATGAAATTAGGTAGGGATGTCCCGATCCCATTTTTTCATTACCGATACCTGGGCTTCAGGTATCTGCGATACCGATATCAATCCGATATTTGTATTTGTTGTTTTACTCCTGAATAATAACAAATACTTCCCCAGTATAGTCCACAACATTTGGCTATTAAAGACTGCCAGCCTTTATTCAAGCAACAAAAACAGTACTCACTGTTACTCACTACTCAGTGACCAACTGGTTTCAAGTTAAAACAATTTAAACAGCAGCATTTAACATTGTAGAAAAAAACTAGTTACTGTCTGATTTCTAGTTGTCGTGCCTTCAGTTCTCTTTCTATTCGTTTCGTATCTCACTATGGGAACGCCCCCTGCGTGACCTCATCAGAAACTGAATTACACTGCTCCAGCCCATTGGCTGGCCCAGGCGACGCTTGTGTCACGAGGGACGGGACCCTCCGCCTATATAAAACGTACACACGGCATCTGTAGTCATTCAAAATCCCGAGAGGGAAAGCCGGTACTGGAGCTGACAACAACTGTGCGGGTGGCTAGAGCGAAACAGTCAACAGATACGAGCGACCACAACACACACACACACACACACACACACACACACACACACACACACACACACACACACTGTATGGAAAGTTTGAGCGGCAGTGACGGCCGCGCGCTGCACTTAGTATTTTTTCTTGATTATGTTGAACGTCTCGCTCAGCCCGTCAGTGACGGTGCAGTGTGTGTGTGTTAGCCCGTCAGTGACGGTGCAGTGTGTGTGTGTTAGCCCGTCAGTGACGGTGCAGTGTGTGTGTGTTAGCCCGTCAGTGACGGTGCAGTGTGTGTGTTAGCCCGTCAGTGACGGTGCAGTGTGTGTGTGTGTGTTAGCCCGTCAGTGACGGTGCAGTGTGTGTGTGTGTGTGTGTGTGTTAGCCCGTCAGTGACGGTGCTGAGCCGTGCTGTACGTTAACAAACACGTTTGTACAGCTGTTCCTTTGTGTCGACCTCCCTCTGTGCCTAGAGACTCTTACACTAATGTTACCACCAGGTGCTAGCTAGCTACGGTAGCTAACGTTACCACCAGGTGCTAGCTAGCTATGGTAGCTAACGTTACCACCAGGTGCTAGCTAGCTACGGTAGCTAACGTTACCACCAGGTGCTAGCTAGCTAAGGTAGCTAACGTTACCACCAGGTGCTAGCTAGCTACGGTAGCTAATGTTACCACCAGGTGCTAGCTAGCTACGGTAGCTAACGTTACCACCAGGTGCTAGCTAGCTACGGTATAGCAAAGAATACCTCTGTGTCATTGGCTGCTATAGGCATAAAAGGAGAGAAACTCATGGTGTGGCCCCCATCTTCCCCTGACCTCAACCCTATTGAGAACCTTTGGAGCATCCTCAAGCAAAATATATATGAGGGTGGGAGGCAGTTCACATCAAAACAGCAGCTCTGGGAGGCTATTCTGGCATCCTGCAAGGAAATTCAAGCAGAAACTGTCCAAAAACTCACAAGTTCAATGGATGCAAGAATTGTGACGGTGATATCAAAGAAGGGGTCCTATGTTAACATGTAACTTGACCTGTTAAGATGTTTTTGTTTGAAATAGCTTTTGATTTCAGTTAATATGACCTCCTAACCCTAAATTCATCAAATTACCATTTTTAGTTCTCCACAACCTATAAAATGTTTTGAAACTCTGTTGTGCATAATAATTTGGAACAGTGCATTTTGAGTTTTTTATAAAAAAAATTTTTTTACTGGTATCATTGGGAGGTTTGTTCAATAACATTTGAATTACTCTAATGGTTGATGACTTGAAAATTATACTGATTGTCATTTGCATCGACTATTTAGGAAAATCTGAGAAAAATATAATTTGCATAATTTGGAACGAGGTGTATATGGATCTATATCTATCATATGGGGTAGTGGTGGTCTAGTGGATAGTGAGTTGGACTTGGGATCGGAAGGTTGTGAGTTCAAATCCCGCCTGAAGCCACACCACTACTAGTGTGCCCTTGGGTAAGGCACTTAGCCCTCAGTTACTCCAGGGGGAATGTCCCTGTAATTCGTAATTGTAAGTCGCTTTGGATAAAAGCGTCTGCTAAATGGCAAAATTAAAATTAAAATTAATTAATTATATGGTATATGTATATGTATATATGCTCTATATGGATCGCAACAAGTGTCCAAAAAGTGTAGTTTGTTTTTCTTCTTTTGAGAGGTGATCTAATGAATCGACGCTTGAAACAGGTGGTTAATGACAGGTCGGTGCTGCAGGTCTGCGGAGTTTCCACTATGGCCGCCAGGGCTCTGCGCCAGTCACGTGACTGCAAACTATGAATAGGCGTGTTGCTCTTGAGACAGTGCTTTCAAATAGGTATCCTTACCTTTTCTTGGTTTCTTCTATTCTCCATCTTCTAGTTGTTTTATCCAACGTATGAAGCTATAAAAACAACGTGACATGTGAGATGTCTACCAAGTTGTGATCGATGACAAGACGCACCGTGGTTTTATAGTGGTACACTAATACGTCATAATACATTGTGCGTGATGTCGTCACAATCAACAAGTGGCCCGCTGAGTTGTTTTTTTTTTCCGTTGGAAAGCCTTATTAGTCACCTTTACAACAAGGTACAACTTGTAAGGATCATGCATTTGTGGAATGCGGCCCAAAAATATTTGCCAAAATCCCCTATATTCTTCTGTTGGTAGGCCTACCTATATAAACATATAATCATCTCAATGTATAATATGTGTTTTTAAGGGTTCGTAATATCAAAATTAACCTTGCTGTACTGTATAGCGGACACATAATGGACTGTACTCAATATAATTTCCAAGGCTAAACATGATTTCCACTACCACTGTACTAGACAACACTTCTGGTATCAACTGAGTTTCAACCATCAGTCATATGAACAATTATTGCCACTGTGACTGGAGGACACAGTAAAGGGTCAATAATGATTTGTTTCATGGTTGAAATTCAATTGATATCTATACTAGAAGTGTTGTGTTAGTACAATGGTAGTACAAATATGTTGTGTACAGTCCAGTTTACCAACTAACATGTCTGTAGAGAAGGACCAATTCAGCTGCCCGATTTGTCTGGATCCATAGAAGAATCCGGTGACCACTGCCTGTGGACACAGCTACTGTATGGGCTGTATTAAGGACTGCTGGGATCAGGATGATCAGAAGCATGTGTACAGCTGCCCCCAGGGCAGACACATTAGATTAGATTAGATTCACTTTATTGTCATTACATAGTAGGCTACAAGAAAATGCAACGAAATGATTGTGCGTCTAACCAGAAGTGCAACAAATAGCAATTATATTGCAGTGATAAGTAGCAGTATTTACAGCAATCTATACAGTAAAGTGCAAATGGTAGCGTGATGTGCAATGACATACAATGGTGACTGGATGTATATGTGCAGTGGTATATTTAAGCAATAGCTCACGACAGGCCGTGGTATATGCTTATTATATCACAGCTAAGGGGCGTTGTTCGGCCCGACGCGAAGCGAGCATGTAACAGCCCAGGCTCAAGGCACTGTACACAAACTAAGGGGAGACCACACAGCTTTAAATCAGAACAAAAGTATTTATTTAATTAACTAACTTAAAGTACTTAAAGTAACCATAGATATGTTAGTCAGTATCATCAGTAGTGAATGCAGTGTATGGATGAGTGGAAGGTGTAGTGTAGATGTTGTAAGGTGTGTTAAAGTAAAAGTAAAGCTAAAGAGTAAAGCTCAAAACAACCAAACCTGGTGGAAGGAGGAGAAGAGAGAGAATCAAGGGAGCAGCCAGCTTAAGTAAGCCACTCCCCAGGTGCCTCAGATCACCTAATCAACCCCTCCATATATGGTTATGAGTGAGAGGGCTGCCACATTCCCCCCCTCAAAAACCCAATAATCCCCCCCAATAACCAAACAAAAACAAACAAGAATTCATAAATTCCCAGTAACCCTGCTCATGGCTCAAAATGCTCAAAATGGCTGATCGCAAAAAGGTGAGGGGATTGTGGTCCGTGTAGACCACCAACGGAGCAACGCCACCCCCCCACGTACACGTCAAAATGCTGAAGACCTCAACTGATCCAGACAATCCTCCATTCTAGGAAAAGGAAAGGAGTCTGGAGGTCTAACCCAATAAAAACGGTGCCGGATGGGTGTTGCATCCCCAACATCCACATCATGCTCTATCAGAGGAGTACGTGACGAGGCATCTGAAAAAAAAGACGGACAACTTTTATGATTAATAGTTTTTTATTATTTTCAATTAACAGACAATGAACAAACATCCATGCAAAATTAAAGCTGGATTTCAATCAACATTTCACATGAAAACCACAAAAAAACACATCATACTGTACATTGTACTGTATCATCTTATGGACATATCAGTGCACCTGTATTTCTTCTGAAAATATAGAACAAATCTTACCATTCGAAATAAAGCAATTGTATCATTCAAAGAATGCCAGTATTGGACTTGCTTTAACCTGATGTCTTTGAATTAGGAAACAACTCAACGTGGCTCCAATTGACTGTAAGAACAAAGCAACAGAAACGTCTGAAAGGCACACTTTCGGTCAGCTCATGAATTGGGTAGCAATTAATGGAACAAATCCCTCAGGCTTTTTTTTTCAGCAACTGTATTGCATGTATCATACTGTGCTCTTGGATCTATTAGTCACAGTGTTGTGTGTGTTAAACCAAAAAAAGTGTTTAGCTTGAAGACTGTGTGATAAGTCAGTCCCATTATTTCAATTCATGCATGTAAAGGTGAGGCACTTTTGTCATGAATAAAAGTTGTCGGTAAAAGTAGCTGCTGCAAAAACTATTTAAAAAAAACACAAAAGGTGAGGGGCATCACACTTGTTATTGCTTAAACTCCCGTTGCTGCTGATTTCCTATATCAATCCCAACACGAACAACAATATCCAATTAACACCAAGACACCTACCGCAGGGAAAGAGATGGCTTTGGCAAGAGTCTATTGAGTGTCCAATGGATCACATTGTTTTTCATTTTTGGCTTCCATTTGAAGCCAATCAGACTTTAATAACAGGGTTTTATTGCAGGGAAATTAAACCCAAAAGCATCAGGGGAGTGGAGTCTTGGGCCCTGTGGGGGTGCGGCTGGGAGGGGCGGTGGTGGTGGTCTGCTTGGCGCCGGCGATGGGGGTGGTGGTGGCGAGCTTGGCTGCAGGGTCGTGGCTCTGTGTTGACATGGCCACAGCCACACCTGGCTCAACTTCGGGGGCTCCTGTGAGGGGCTACTGTCACCGTCACCTTGGGCCCTGTCGGGGTGCGGCTGGGAGGGGCGGTGGTGGTGGTCCGTTTGGCGCCGGCGGTGGGGGTGGTCGCCTTGGGAACCGCCTTGGGAGCGAGCTTGGCTTCACGTAGTTCCGGTTCTGGATAGTGCCTCGGTGCGGTCACGCCCATGCCGGCGCTCGGGAACTTTAATAACAGGGTTTTATTGCAGGGAAATTAAACCCAAAAGCATCAGGGGAGTGGAGTCTTGGGCCCTGTGGGGGTGCGGCTGGGAGGGGCGGTGGTGGTGGTCTGCTTGGCGCCGGCGATGGGGGTGGTGGTGGCGAGCTTGGCTGCAGGGTCGTGGCTCCGTGTTGACATGGCCACAGCCACACCTGGCTCAACTTCGGGGGCTCCTGTGAGGGGCTACTGTCACCGTCACCTTGGGCCCTGTGGGGGTGCGGCTGGGAGGGGCGGTGGTGGTGGTCTGCTTGGCACCGGCGATGGGGGTGGTGGTGGCGAGCTTGGCTGCAGGGTCGTGGCTCCGTGTTGACATGGCCACAGCCACACCTGGCTCAACTTCGGGGGCTCCTGTGAGGGGCTCCTGAGGGGCTACTGTCACCGTCACCTTGGAACCTTGGGTGGTGGTGGTCGCCTTGGGAACCGCCTTGGGAGCGAGCTTGGCTTCACGTAGTTCCGGTTCTGGATAGTGCCTCGGTCCATTGCGGTCACGCCCATGCCGGCGCTCGGGAACCCATCTATCTCTTTTTTTTTCTTTTTATTCCAGTATAGATGTCATGTACATTGAAAAAAGGCATGAATATTTTCCGAACGCCCTCCGCGGTTTCTTCAGGGCGTGTAGGACCCTCTGCTAAAGAAACATAGTAAGATTTCAAAAGATTAACATGACAGAGCCTAGTGGACTTCCTCCGTTCTGGAGCCGCTATCAAATAATTCTGTTCAGAGATTTTCTCCACCACAGTAAAAGGGCCAGTGTATTTTGCTTGGAATGGTGACCCAACCACAGCCGACAGAGCCAGTACTTGATCACCTGCAGTGAACTGCCTCGGCTCTGCACGGCGATCATACAGGCGCTTCATTTTCACTTGGGCACTCTCCAAATTCCCTTTTTCCATTTCCAGTGTTGAATATAACCTATGTCTGAAACCATTGACATAACTCAACAGATTTTGGGGAGGTTGACGGGATTTCCACCCATCTGCCAGCCCCCCTAACAAACCGCGCACCGTATGCCCAAAGACCAAGTCATTTGGGCTAAACCCCATACTCTCTTGTACCACCTCCCGCACAGACAGCAGTAACCAGGGCAACCCCTCCTCCCAGTCACCCCCCAGCTCTGTACAGTAGGCGCGCATCAGAGACTTAAACGTCTGGTGGACTCGCTCAAGCGCACCCTGGCTTTGAGCATGATACGCCGATGCCTGGTTGTGCTTGATGTGTAGTTGTTTCAGCACTTGAGCAAATAACCGAGACATAAAATTGGAGCCCTGGTCGCTTTGCACCACCCGGGGTATTCCAAACATCGAAAGGAACTGTGTCAGAGCCCTGATCACAGATTTGGCAGTAATAGTATGGAGCGGATATGCAGCAGGGTAACGGGTTGCTTGACACATCACAGTCAATAAATAGATGCTACCCGACTTTGACCGAGGTAACGGACCAACACAATCGATTATTAAGTGCTCAAACGGCTGACCGACTGCTGGAATCGGACAAAGAGGTGCAGGTTTTAACACCTGATTAGGTTTGCTGGTAAGCTGACAGGTGTGACAAGTTTTTATGTAGCCCGAACTATCAGCCAGGAAGGGGGGTGAGGACATCATCTCTTTCCCAACTTTAATTTCCTTCCCATAATCGTCATAAATCCATGTTCATCCATTGCAGGTCACTATTACTCAACTGTTGATGCTACGCAGACAGTCTGTTTCCACTGTGTTTCTATTCGTCACGTCATAGTTTGGACAGAGGTAAAGGGGCTAGGTTTGGGAATGCAGGTGTGGGGTATGAGGTGGTGCACAGCTATGGGGGGTGTAGACAGATTAAAAAATAAAATAATAATAATCTGATATGAGTGATTCATGATTATTTGCTATGACAAACATTAGAGCCATTTCCATAAAATGTCAAGCGAATTGCAAACTTGCGAAATGCGAATTATGCGGTGAATGACATGTTTTGATGTTGGCAGGAATAATTAAGTGGCATGCAGTAAGCAGCAAGGTGTTCTTAGAAACAACTGATTTGTAAACCTGCTTTGATCAAGAAATTGGCAGTAGCAGCATTGTTTAGTTTGGACTAGCTAACTATGGCTTTGCGTGTGGAGGAAAACATTAGTTAGCTTCCAACACGGTAGCACCAAGCAGTGCAGCTTGTGAATTGCAAAACAAGTCTGAGGCAAAACAGGTGGGCACAGCAAAGGCATGGTCAGCTACTCACTTTGAGGCTGAAATAGATTGAGGTCACTCTCCAAAGCACAGTTGTTGAGGTCCCCAGCGTGGTGCAGATGTTCAGGTCCCAGTGTAGTGCAATCCAGATTTATTTTTTGTTTGGAATCTGGCATCCTCTGTAACCATAGTAGCCAGGTTAGCATCCTGTGTAACCTTAGTAACCAGTGGAGTTCTGAGTGCTGAACAATAACTTCCTCAGCATTCCATCCAGCAGCTCCTGTTCTGTTCCACAGTGTCAGTTGCATTTTCTATGCGCCCAGCGTCTTTTGTTCTTTTCTTATGTGTAACTTTACCTGGAGAGCACTCTAACCACTCCTCCATAGTTAGGCCACCCAGGAGGTCAAAATTCACCTGAAATGTTTCCATTTCCATATCTTTTACCTAGCTTCAGAAACGTTTGTTAGTTTGTAACGGATTGTAGTATGGTATGTGTTTGATATTTTGTAACGGATTTGGAACACTGACAAGTGCTGTTGTCACAGCGCGTGGCTGTAGTGGATGCAGGCAGGGCACTCCGAAAACGTCTCGACACATTTTCAAACAGGCTTTATTTTGATAAACAGACCACATATTGGGAATCTACATGGTTACTTTGCGTAGGATTATTTTTTTTATTTTTTTTCAAGTTGATAAAATGTCCTTGAGATTGAATTAAAAGTCTGTTATATTTGGAATGTTGACCGTGAAACAGGCGTATTCATTTCGAACTGTGATGAGGCTCTAGTAATCGTAGCTGTGGTATACGCTCAATATACCACGGCTATGAACCAAAATTGCTTGATTTCACCCATCTGTTTTATAAATACATTGAGATTATATACAATGTGCAATTTTACAGGCTATGATACATATATGATAAATATGTCGTATATAGTGATAGTATACAAAAATACAGGGTGTGGGCTATTCCTATTGCAAGATTGGTTGCTGAGAGTCCTGATACTCATTCTGATTAACATTTGATCTCTCCCTCTTCACTATGTAAACAGGTAGAAACGATACTGTCCCAGTGAGAATATATAGTATACACATAGAGCACATACACTGATGAGCCAACATTATGACCACCTGCCTAATATGCTGTTGATATTATGCCTAATATGCTCATGCATCGATGAGCCTTGGAGCGCCCAACACCCCGTCACCAATTTGTGGTTTGTCCCTGCTCAGACCACTGTCGGTACTCACCACTGCTGACCGGGAGCACCCCACAAGCTTTGCCGTCAGGCCATAACAATTTGTCTCTTGTCAAAGTCGTTCAGGTCTTTACTCCTGCCCATTTCTCCTGCATCCAACACATACAACTTCAAGACCTGACTGTTCACTTGCTGCCTCATACATCCCACCCCTTGACAGGTGCCATTGTAACAAGATAATCAATGTTATTCACTTCACCTGTCAGTGGTCATAATGTTTTGGCTCATCGATGTAATAGTCGAGGACAGGTTGGTAGTGGTAAACAAACAAAATAGGTGACTGAACCCTGAACACCATGGATTGATTAGGTGGGAAAACCCTTAAGCAAATAATATTGGTAGGTGAAAACCTGGTAAATAAAATATAAAAGGTGGGTAAACCAAGTTTACTTGGGGGAGGGAAAAGTCACCATTTGTCAACAAGAATCCATGACAAATCAAAGAAATCATTTCCCAGCTGAGTTCAAGAGTTGAAGTTACTCTAGTAGATTTGGCGGTCGGCTGAGGTCCTGCCTCAGTGATTCTGGAATGTCGAGTCTACCATAGTCTTCCTCCCTCACCGACAGTCGGATCAACATCAAGCAGTATTCTTGTAAAGAGTACACTGGCCTTGTTATGATGACATCCAGATACTCCGGGTGACCATCCTCTTCATTGGGGGCTGGCATATAAACGTCTTCCAGGTTCCCTTGAAGATTTGCGCCAGTAAGAGAGGCTCTAAAAACCCACGGGTGAGTCAGAAAAGTATCCATGCGATTATACCCGCCCGGTGGTATGTCTCCGTACGAGACGGGCCGTCCGGTGAAGTTGAGCCACCATATTGTGGCGCTTTGTTCCGTTCGATTAATGAACTTCACATAGGTCGGAATATCTGAATTGAGAGATCTCAGAGATTGATTTTCACTTCCGCCCCTCTCACCTATCATGGAGGGTGAATGTGGCACGATCCACCCTGCATACTCACCGGCCATGGTCGTCACGTAGCAAGCAGCAATCTCTAAATCTATTTTTATGCAACCGGCCCCTATTCTTTAACCAACTGCTAAGACAACATTAAGCTAGTTACTTTAGCTAGCTAAAGATATTGACCCCCCCCCCCTACAACTTGTCTAGATATTATGTTCCAACGTGTCTGCTGAATCCCACAGTAAGGGTATCTAGCTGACTAGCTAGCTAACGCTAGCCTACATAGGTGGTAAACAAACTGGCTACATTTTGGGAATATACATGGGTACTTTCTCGCCAAATGTTGTAGGGCCACATTTACAAAAGCTTAGCCCATGGAGGTGCTGGGCCAACTCCTGTGCATATATTGCTCATTGTGGGAGTGTTCATATGTTAATGAAGTGCACTAGGCGCCCCTGCTATTATGCGATCTGACTTTGCTCCTATCGCTAAGAAGTGGTTTGAAAAGTTCTTAAGTTTAGACTTTGTCGTGTATTCTTATTGGTTATGAATCAAAGAACAGTTAGTTTAAGACAATTTAATCAGTTACAGGCAGATTTATACATTACATGCGTTCCCCATGGACCTCGGGTGGGAAGAGAGCGCTCTCTCTCTCCCTCTCCCCGTTCCGCTCCAGAGGGGAGGGGCCAGCGTGCATGTGTGTCCCTGCCCAACCCCCAAAGGTCTCTGTTGGTCATCTGGTTGCCATAGAACCCTCACCGTTAGAGGGCATCATGTCCCCGCATGCCCTGGTATGTGTGTGTGTTCAAAACATACTACATATTCATACATAGATCATACATACTACAGAAATATACGACACATCCCCCCTAAACTACCATAAAACAAAAACAAAAACACAAAACCCCACAAAACATCCCCAAAATTTTTTTTTTTTTTTAAATAAAATTAAAAATTAAAAAATAAACAACAACAGACAGAAAAACTACACCAACACACAACACAAGAAGCACAATAACACAGACCAACCCAGGACCAGTATTAGGAACCAAAGATATCATAAACAAAAAATAAAAAACAACCAATAATAAAAAGAATTTTGAAAATAACAATCACAATTAAACTAAACACAGTTCATCATGCACAAATCAATACAGAAACTTCCAACGACCGATGTTTTCTTTGTCCTTGAAGCGTCAGGGTCAGAGGTTACTAGCACTTGTACCCAGTTGGAGAACAGCCTTTACCGCTGTCTCAGATTGATAACACTTTCATAGTCAGCAGCTTCCATTTTCGTTGCGCTAGGAACAGAACCTCTTTCCTATCTTTGCATAACCACTACATCACTTCTCAACTGACATCAATCACATACGATATAGAAATAAACAAACAATACACAAATAATGACATTCAGTTATCATAACACATAATTCCCCAACAGTAAGCACAGGACAAAGGGAATGCATTAATGCATAGATCTTCACCTCAGGTGAGGACTAGTCTTCTGAAAAGTTCATTAACGTGGACTGAGTGACTGATTTTCCAAAAACAGTCAATGAGGCCCTGCCTTCTAAGAAAGTCAAAAATCATGTCTGCTATAATAGGTGCTCCTATCCTAGCAAAGTAAGTTTCCCATGCCCCTAAGACCGTTTCCAGCCATGCTATCATCTGCTGTCCATTCCCGTCGTTCCCTTTGATCTGCTGCTTCACTACCCTATTCATAGTCTTTAATCTTTTCCTAACTGGTCGTCGTCCGTCAGTGTCATTGAGGTTCAGGCAGCCGCCTGGTCCCCTCCCACGCTGATCAAGGTCTGGGGAGTCGCCCTCAGCATCATCTGAAGCATGGTGCAGGCACTCGCCAGCATCCCCAGTAGCACAGGTGTCCAGGCTTTGGACACTCCCAGGCTGGACCTCCAGACTGTCAACCCTCTCTGCTTCGTTAGTTTCTGGTTTATTGGCATCTGGACAGCTTTCCACTGTCCCCTCGGTTTCAGGCACTGCCGGTAATGTCACTGGCTGTAACACTGGCATTGCCACTGGCTCTGGCAACACCACAGCATCTCCTCGTAGCTCCTCCTTCTCAGGTTCTCTGGGGACCTCGGCACCTGTTGGCACAACATCCTGCCTACTCTGTACATCCACCCCCCTGTCCACCACCCGTGGCCCTATTGGGGTAGGGATATGCCCAGACACCACTGGTGTACCCACTCTGATGTTGTTTCTCCAACAGACCCCACATTGACCTAAAGCATGGTCAATCTGTTCCATCAAATATGGACTCCAAAACCCATATTTCTTGGTAATCTTGCGTCTTACCTCCCCCCTAGCCACATGTGCTAATCCATGAGCTTCCTGTATTAACATGCCTAATAAATCTGAGGGTGCTACAACCAACCCCTCATGATTCCTCCATAGACCTGTGTCATCCTGACTTGCCCCCCTTGCTAGCCAAACGCTCTTGTCTAACGTAGTTACTCTACTCTGTAACATCAATAAATCCTCAAGTGTGACCATGCCCTGTAATTGCTTTTCATGTGTGACCAGAAGACCTTTACCTGCCTTGTCTGCTCCTGTAATGGCTTTGGCTGCATCCTCTGCAGCCCTGTTACCTTGTGTGACATGTGATGAGTCAGACCTGTGTGTGGCACACTTCACTATGGCTAATTCCTTTGGCTTCATCATGGCTTGTAACAGCTTCATGATCTGTGCGTGATGCTGTATAGGCGTACCATCAGTTCTCTTAAAACCCCGCCCCCTCCATACAGCTCCATTAAAATGACAAACATTATGTGCATAGGCAGAGTCGGTGTACACTGTCACTCTCCGTCCGGTTCCCAAGTTGCATGCTTCTGTGAGGGCAATCAATTCAGCCAACTGAGCCGAGCAAGGCTGAGGAACTGCCTCAGCCTGTTCTACAATAAACTTTGAATTCTGTGCTTTAACTAAGGAATACCCAGCGCACAACGTTTCTCCTACCCCTTAACAAGACCCATCAACCCAATATTCTATATCAGCTCCCTTTAAAGGCAAAGCTTGTAGGTCTGTTCTATGCTTAATCACTCTGGCTGTCGATGGAATCTGAACACCGGATGGCACCGTCACCTGACAGCCGTCAGGTGTGCATTTTACTGTACAGTTCAATTGGCATAGAGCATCTCTCCCTAGCAGCCCTGTTGGCGTGTGTTCTGACACAAGTGTTGACAGAGTTGCTCTCTGTCCCTTGTACTCTAAGTCTACAAGCTCAGTTGTAGGAATCAGCTGTTTAATTCCCTCAAATCCGATTGTCTTCACATATTCTCTAGACATAGGGAGGTGCGTGGCGCCTTCAGGCTTCTTTGTCACCACCAGCTGGCACCTCCCACTCGGATCTTCCGGGCACCCCTATAGGCCAGCTGCTGGGCCTCCGTAAGGGTTCATCACTCCTGGAGCAGGTGTAGTAGGGGGCCAATATCCTCCTCCTTGGCTCCCCCCTGGGCCCCCCTGGGGCCTGTTGCAGCAGGCACAGGCTAGATGTCCATTCTGGTCGCATTGGCATGGTTCTAGCATCTCCTTCCCTGCTGCTGTCCATCCCCCTGGTGGTGGTCCTTGGCCAGGCTGTGTGTACATCTGGTATGGAACCGCTTGCACCCCTGGTGGTCCTTGTGGGTATGGATACCCCCCTTGTGGCCCCTGTGGGTAGGACTGGTAAGTAGCAGGATACCCCCCTTGTGGCCCCTGTGAGTAGGACTGGTAAGTAGCAGTCTGCACTCCAGGTGGCTGTTGCTGTGGGGCTAAAGCCTGCACTCCCTCTATGTTCCTCTCGCTTTCAGTCAATTGCAAATGAGTCAATATTCTGAGGGATTCTTCGTCTCGTGCCTTCTGTATCTGAATGTTCTTTCGATATAACTCAACTTGATGAGCTACGTGGTCTATATAAACAGCTTTGTTCATGTGTCGTAGCCCCACCACTTCTGCTAGCTTATCCTTAACTGGGGTAGGAAGCCCTTCTTGTATTTTTTCCCTGATTATGGATTTTTCTAAGGGGTTATCTTCAGCGTCTTTCCCTGTCACACTTCTCCATTGAGTGTGCACACGGGCAACATAACCCCTGGGATTCTCATCCCCCCCCAGTGGCTTCACAATGATATTGTCTGGGTGAATGTGAGTAGGGTAGATCTCCCTGATTGCTTTCCACAGTTTGCCTCTGTTTGCTGCGAAAAGCTCTGGATCATAAACTGATGTATTGATATATCTATGAAGTCCTGCCTTCATCAATATTTCCTGCATTGTATCCAATCCTGCAATAAAAGCTAAGAGTCTTTTCAGGTCTCCCATCGCGGCCTGCGTTCCTGTCAGTATCACGTCGACCTCTCGCGTCCACGAATGTCCTCCCTCTTGAAGAACGGGGAGTTTCTCGATCACTTCAGACAAATCTGTATGATGCCACGGATGATATTCCATCTTGTTACCCCGAATCAGCACTGGACAGTTCTTTAATGTATTTGATGACATTCGGTGACAATCTCCCTCTTTCTCCGGGCGTCTTCTCCCACCTTTCCTTTCGGCTGTGGCTATCATCTTCCTGACCTGCGCGTTGTAGCCTCCATCTGCATTGTCGTCATCACTTGAGTCTTCACTGCCATCTTCGCTGTCATCTTCCTCGTCACTCCTGTCGTCCCCTTTTCCCCTTGGCTCCTTCTTCTTCTTCTGGGAATGATCCTCCAGTGCCTTAGCATATGGAGGGGGACTGGAGGCAGGACACAGGTCTGGGGATGAAATGTTCAGTTTCTGTTCCAGTGTTCTGGCCAATTCTTTTTTCTTTTCCGGTTCCATCTGAGCTATTTTCTGTCCCTCTACCTTAAATAGATCTAAAATAGCTAACTCTAACTTGCGTTTCTCTGATCTAATCTTTCCTCTTTGATGTGCTTTGTGCCCATTGATAAGTATCTCCAATGTTGCAATTAATTGTAAATTAAGGCTGCCCTCTTTCGGCCACGGCTGTTCAATGTATGCCCAACGGCTATTCCATTTCGTAGACATTTTGCTAATTTCCCTAACAAGAGGATTCATTTTTTCCACTACAGCCATAGGGGATAACGTAGCCAACATTCCACGATGTTCACTAATATCTTTTAACAGCTTCGTGGAATTCGACCCCATTCTACTTGCTCAATATGCTGACAATATTCTATATTAGATAAGGTGTACGCTTCTTACAACCCACCTTCCTATTGTCTTGTTTGCTAAACAAATGCTAGTCCAATATAACTGTATTAACCGTCCACACAAAACCACTACAACCCAGAACAACAGATTTGCCTCTTGTGTATGTCAGTGCAGTATTAACTTAAATCTAATCACTTTGTAAGTACTTTATACTTAAATGTGTTTCCTAATTGTTTATGAATATGTGTCACTTGATTACTCATTCAATACTAATTACAGTTCTGGTCAACACAATTATTAAATCACAAAAGCTGGTCACACCTAAGTATTCACTGATCCACAAAAACCCTTTTACTGCTCAACTATCAAATATGTACTATTCTGCTATTCCTTAATCAAACACTGTGGAAATGACCTAACTAAAATAAAAGATGTAAATTACAAATATTAATTATAACCTGTAAAGAAATCGACTTGTTATTTGGAAAAGAATGAATGATTAATTATTAATTACAATCTGTAAAGAAATCAACTTGTTAAGTGAAAGGAATGAATGATTAGTTAGAATTATTCATTGACACTTCATTGATGTAAACCTGTAAAGTCAATTAGCTATTATCGACACAAAGAAATGGTTATTATTAGATTATCACAAAACAATTGATCAAAGTTCTGTGAAACAGAAAATGAAATGATCTGAATAATTAATTCAATCAATTAGTAATTAATTAAATTAATTAAAGTAATATCTAACAATCATCTACAAACATCATCAATGAAGGAGGGTTGTATTTCATCAATTTACAGAGAGCCAATGTTTTAAAAATGTCTTGTCGTATTTTGGCCAGCAGGTGGAGCTGTGCTCCGGCTAACGCGCATCGATTGCGCATGCGCCAACTCTTCCATGTAAAATGGAGGCTATGAATGTTTTAACCGTAACTCTAAACTATTTAAAATACCCCGAGATCAATTCACTATATCTCTATTTTTATCAATACTAGTCTATGTGTATGGTTTTATCGTTATCTTTAAGAGATGAGTACTGAAATCTATCAAACTCAGGTTCCCTTCTAAAGGAATGTTCCACTGTGTGTCTGCGCTTTTTGCAAAGCAGGAAGAGGGAAGGGCTTTATTGTTCTTGAAAGCCCACGGCCGTATTGGGGCCTGCTTAAAACAATCTCTTTAACACAACTTGTTTTCATAAACGATTACTTTTCACGACACAGCAATATCAAGATTATCTTTCAATCCAGTTAAACTATTATTTATCTCATTCAAATATTCTACGTTCACGTTTCCCACACAGAGATGGCCTCTGTGTGTGTCCTTCCACAAGGACAAAGAAAAATGGCGTCTAAGAATGGATTCTCTGACACAGTTCTGAAGAATCGATTTCTTAGTCTATAACAATAATGCTCTTTTCAATGCAATTTAACTATTAGTTACCAAACTAATTCTCATTCAACAATTTATATGCTTTTACACAGACACGCACGATATTCCAATACCATACAACCAAATCACATCAAACACTATATTTTACAAAAAACGGGCTTCAAAGTCCGGCTCTCACCACCCACCCATCAAAGATTATGCCAACAAGATTACCGTTACACAGATTCTTTTGACTATAACTTATCTGAGATTTACAGTCTATTTTAAACACACCAATCGACTAGAGAGCGATCTCTGCAGAAAATCTACCTTCTTCGTTAGATTGAAGTTTGCAAAATACTGTAAATTAAGTTATATTATCTCCGTTGCTTGCTCGCCATTACTGTCGTGTATTCTTATTGGTTATGAATCAAAGAACAGTTAGTTTAAGACAATTTAATCAGTTACAGGCAGATTTATACATTACATGCGTTCCCCATGGACCTCGGGTGGGAAGAGAGCGCTCTCTCTCTCCCTCTCCCCGTTCCGCTCCAGAGGGGAGGGGCCAGCGTGCATGTGTGTCCCTGCCCAACCCCCAAAGGTCTCTGTTGGTCATCTGGTTGCCATAGAACCCTCACCGTTAGAGGGCATCATGTCCCCGCATGCCCTGGTATGTGTGTGTGTTCAAAACATACTACATATTCATACATAGATCATACATACTACAGAAATATACGACAACTTCATGCACGTTTTGAAACACGAGCGCGCCTCCGCGGTTTGCGCATGCATGTGGGCACACATGAACACGCACGTGGCTCCACGGCAAGACGTCAATTACGGTCACAGTATAAATGCTTTATTTCAGAAGGGAGAGGCAAGATACACATTCAATATTGGTTAACAAGTTACATTGACTTTACTCAAATTGGTAAAACAATGTTGTTGTTTTTTTATTAAAATGTGAACTAATCAGTGAAATAAGACATGAAACTATTCCTACTTTCAAAATCAATGTTGTAGAATTTGACACTCACCATTTGATGGTGGCAAAGGAAGATGCTGTCTTCTTTGTGCCATGCGTGGTGCAAGCTGATGATGTTGCTGGACGTAAAAGCTCATTTCTGAAGATTTATGGAATATAGATTGGAGCAATAAGTTTCAGGTCTAGTCTTAGGGTTGTTACCACCAAGACTGAATGTTGGTGCTTATCAACCAAACATTCTAACTCCAACATTCTAGAATCAATGCCAATTATTTTGAATCAAAACTAGGGGTGGGCATCAATGATCGACGATCGATAATTGATCGATAAGGATCTTGGTCGATCACAAAATATTTTGATCGATAATCATTAACTTTTTATTTATTTAAGTGCTCTCGTAGTTCATTATTGTGGATGTTACAGCGTACATTTTTGGTTAGTGCCATTCTGAAGTTCACGCGAGAGAGAGAGAAAGAAAGTTTCAGCCTCAAATGGACACAGGTTTAACTAAAGAAAAACGCATCACAACTTGAATAAGTGAAATTATTCTTTATTTATAATGTTTTATTTGTATTTTATTTATAAACCTGATATAAATATATCTTATAACTAACATATTTCTACTAACTACTAAATTAATACATTTTAATTATTCAAAGACAGAACAAATTATTCATTCAGATAAGAAGCCCATCTCCAAAGCCAGGTCCAGAATCCCTGGAATGACCTCCAGTTTCTCCATCTCTTCCTCAGTGAAAAGCAGCTGCTGGTTTGAGCTCACACACTGTTTCTTCTGAGGAGGCACCATCCATTCCTCCTGGGCCTTTCTCTTCCTCAGCTGTGTTACTGTGCTCTTGTTGACCTCTCTCTCCATGGAGCGAAACCGCATAGCTCTGTCCCTCTGCTCTAAGAAGAAGCTGAACATACACCCCCTTGTCTCCTCAGGCAGGTAGTGGAGAACCATTGGGTCGTGCTGTAACAGCCAGAGGCAGTACTCTTGCTCAGAGATGTAGCGGTGGAACTGGTTCTGCTGGCACTGTTCGATGTAGTCCCACTCTTGGAGAAAGAGGTCTATGTGCTGCACAGGACCAGGCACTAGAATACACATTCAATATTGGTTAACAAGTTACATTGACTTTACTCAAATTGGTAAAACAATGTTGTTGTTTTTTTATTAAAATGTGAACAAATCAGTGAAATAAGACATGAAACTATTCCTACTTTCAAAATCAATGTTGTAGAATTTGACACTCACCATTTGATGGTGGCAAAGGAAGATGCTGTCTTCTTTGTGCCATGCGTGGTGCAAGCTGATGATGTTGCTGGACGTAAAAGCTCATTTCTGAAGATTTATGGAATATAGATTGGAGCAATAAGTTTCAGGTCTAGTCTTAGGGTTGTTACCAGCAAGACTGAATGTTGGTGCTTATCAACCAAACATCCTAACTCCAACATTCTAGAAAATCAATGCCAATTATTTTGAATCAAAACCAACTCTTGACAACCACATTTTTGGAATGTTGGAAGGGTTAATTTGACTTTACTCAAATTGGTAAAACAATGTTGTTGTTTTTTTATTAAAATGTGAACAAATCAGTGAAATAAGACATGAAACTATTCCTACTTTCAAAATCAATGTTGTAGAATTTGACACTCACCATTTGATGGTGGCAAAGGAAGATGCTGTCTTCTTTGTGCCATGCGTGGTGCAAGCTGATGATGTTGCTGGACGTAAAAGCTCATTTCTGAAGATTTATGGAATATAGATTGGAGCAATAAGTTTCAGGTCTAGTCTAAGGGTTGTTACCACCAAGACTGAATGTTGGTGCTTATCAACCAAACATCCTAACTCCAACATTCTAGAATCAATGCCAATTATTTTGAATCAAAACCAACACTTGACAACCACATTTTTGGAATGTTGGAAGGGTTCATTTGACTTTACTCAAATTGGTAAAACAATGTTGTTGTTTTTTTATTAAAATGTGAACAAATCAGTGAAATAAGACATGAAACTATTCCTACTTTCAAAATCAATGTTGTAGAATTTGACACTCACCATTTGATGGTGGCAAAGGAAGATGCTGGGCCCTATTATGCACTTCTTAACTTGCCGTCTTAAGTGTTAATTAAGACGCACCGCCAGGTTAAGACCTACCGCCACCCTTATTATGCGCTTCATACGCGCTACTGCTATTATGCAGGTGTCGATAGGCGCCCACACATAAGACGTAAAACTCCCGTGCATATATTGCTCATTGTGGGAGTGTTCATATGTTAATGAAGTGCACTAGGCGCCCCTGCTATTATGCGATCTGACTTTGCTCCTATCGCTAAGAAGTGGTTTGAAAAGTTCTTAAGTTTAGACTTCATGCACGTTTTGAAACACGAGCGTGCCTCCGCGGTTTGCGCATGCATGTGGGCACACATGAACACGCACGTGGCTCCACGGCAAGACGTCAATTACGGTCACAGTATAAATGCTTTATTTAAGAAGGGAGAGGCAGAGAAGCGCGCTGACCTCCTTCTCAGGACTTCCATAAAAGCATAGCGCTAATGACTCAACGCAGCCGGTTCTTAAAGGGAATGGCACCTGGCACGCTGATTGGGTTGATTGAGAAGACGCCCACAACACACCCATGACTAATTTCTTTGCTTAGCGCCGGGTTTTAGGCGCCCACTACAGCACGCATAATAGCAAAGTGGCCTTGACCACGCCTCCATGTCTTAAGTTTAGATCTACCGCCTCGTCTTATTGATGAAGTGCATAATAGGGCCCCTAGCCTGCTATAAAATCCCTGCTGCCGGCCGGTGTGAAATGCATTCTGGGATACTGACCCAAACTAGCGAGCTTGCTTTACACACAAACTTTAGTTACGTCACCTGCATCAGCTTGAATTTTCACATTGAATAGTCACATGCGTATGAAACCCCTATGCACATTTTCCCTCTTGCATTGACTGAATTAGCTTGCTAGCTAGATCATGATCACTAGTGAGCTGGTTAAAAATTACAGGAGGACCCCGAGGTGGCGATGTTTCCAGAGCAGACGATGACAATACATTTCCCCTTCATAGGAGTTCAGTATTTATTTATTTTTTAAAGGTTATTTTTTTCAGAGTGGGGCAGTACCACTCATATTTTTCATTTTATTGGATAGAGATAGTGAAGGTAGACAGGAAAGTACGGAGGAGAGGGCATGTCAGCAGGGCATGGGCCGGATTCGAACCCATGCCGACATGGGCATATGTGTGCACTGTAGCCTGAGAGGTAGAGGTGATAGAGGTGGTCCTCACAGATGCTGTAGATTGTGCATGTATCTATGTGATTGTAGGCAGAAACCACATTAGTCATACACGAGTTACACTAATAACATCACTAATAACATCACCAAATCAATGTAATACCTCAACAGGCTTCCTAGCCACAAGGTTTGGCTTGGCTGCAGCACCAGAGGCCCCTCCAAACCGGGGTTTTTTAAACTCAAGAGAAGAATGGCAAATTTAATTGGTCAGCAGAATAAAATTATGACAAAACAGTGCTTGGATAAAATGAATGAATAACATGGCAAAATGTTATGGACATATTCACCATTGAGACAGTCAATGCAGGCCCAGGCCGGAGAGGACTCTGCACAGGCATGGCAGGGACTGAGGCTGTGGCAGCAGCAGGGCCATGGCAGGAGGTGGAGCTGGACCCTGCACCGTAGTAGCAGCAGTCACAGAGGCAGACGTGGGTGCCGATGGAACACTGCATGACTGCTAAAGACACACAGAAAATATATTCTTATGCCAACAATTCAAACGTATTAAACTGACAATTAAAAGGTATAACAGTCAACCATTCAGAACACTTGTCTGCTCATACATTTGATCAAACAAAAATAAAACTCAAAACGGTCAAACCTTTCTGGTAAGTATCAATTACCAGAATAAGAGAGACTAATAATGGGATCATTTTTCAGCATGACAAATAGTTACATTTCATTACCTTCTGGGAGTGAAATCCACAGACGCAACGCCGTGGCCCACCAAACAGCAATGTCTGGCCATGTGCCTGCGCTGGACCGCCCCAGCAGTAGTGATGTGGTGGCCGAGGAAATCCATGGCAGGCAGTCCAAACTGGCACTTTGCTGGGTTGATGATTAATCCATGTTCCCGGAGGCGACTGAAGAGGAGACGGAGGTGGGATAGGTGCTCTGCCTTGGACGTGCTAGCTACCAGGATATCGTCTAGGTAGACAAACACAAAAGGGAGGTTGCCCAGCATGGCGTCCATCAACCTCTGAAAGGTCTGGGCAGCATTCTTGAGGCCAAACGGCATCCTCAAAAACTCAAAAAGTCCGAATGGTGTTATAACCGCTGTCTTGGGGACGTCCTGAGGGCTAACTGGCACCTGGTGGTATCCCCGTACCAAATCCACTTTAGAAAAAATAGACGCGCCCGCTAGATGGGCTGAAAAGTCTTGAATGTGTGGAACGGGGTAACGGTCAGGTGTGGTGACATCATTTAGACGCCGGTAGTCGCCGCACGGACGCCAGCCTCCGTTGGACTTGGGAACGAGATGGAGAGGCGAGGCCCAAGGACTGTCAGAACGGCGAATGATGCCAAGTGCCTCCATGGCTGCAAACTCCTCTTTCGCGATGGTGAGCTTGTGTGGGTCGAGGCGGCGGGCCCTGGCATGCACTGGTGGGCCTTCCGTGGAGATGTAATGCATGACGCCGTGTTTGGTGGTAGCAGCCGAGAAGGTAGGTGTTGTGATGTCTGAGAACTCCAATAGAAGAGGAGAGAAATCGTCAGCCGGCGAGACAGCACTGGACAGCTTCATTGTGGCTGCGTCACTGCGCTCACATGACAAGGAGCCGAATGTCTCAGCGTTGACGAGTCGGCGGTTCCCCACGTCCACCAGGAGGCTGTTAGCGCAGAGAAAGTCAGCGCCTAAGAGGGGAGTAGACACCTTGGCCAACACAAAACTCCAGGTAAAACGCTGGTCAGCAAAACACAAACTCACAGTGCGCTTGCCGAAGGTAGCGATAGCACTGCCATTGGCAGCCTCAAGGGAGGGTCCTCGTTTCGCTGTTTTAATGTCTATTGCCGATACAGGCAGCACGCTCACCTGGGCACCTGTGTCACACAGAAAACGGCGGCCGGAGAGGGAGTCAGTGACGTACAGCAAGCCTGCAGAATGGCCGGCACCCACAGCTGCTAATGAGTGGCGGCCTGTGCGTTTCCCGACACACTGAAGTTGCATGGTGGCAGGCACTTCTTAGCTTTGTCCCCGAATTTCATATGGTAAAAGCACAACCCCGACGGCCTCACCCGTCGGGCCACAGCAGTAGCGGAGATGGAGAGTGGTTGGAACCCAAACTCATCCATGGTGGCTGTAAAACACTTCTTCCCAGCTGAGAAAAATATATCCGCTTCCTTGGCTAGCTGACGAAAGTCTGTTTTGATGGAATTAGCCATTGAAAAACGAACCTGGTCTGGTAACTGTTGCAGAAAAAGCTCATTAAAAAGAAAACACGGCTGATGGTCGCCCAGCAGAGCTAGCATGTGGTCCATCAGTTCAGAGGGTTTTGTGTCACCGAGCCCAGGGAGGGAGAGGAGCTGGCGTGCACGTTCAGATTCAGACAGACAAAAAGTATCTATAAGGTGCGCCTTCAAGGTAACATATTTGTGCTGTGCCGGTGGGTTTTCAATAAGACTCACCACTCTCGCTGCCGTTGAATTGGTTAGAGCTGCTACCACGTAGTAGTATTTGGTATTATCCACGGTAACATCTCTGAGGGCGAATTGAGCTTCAGCTTGTGCAAACCATGCTATGGCATTTTGTTCCCAAAAAACGGGCAGCTTGAGTGAAACTGCGTTTGTTGTCATGTTTCAATGATCTCCGAAAACGTTCGAGAGAATGTCAGGGTCACCAATGTAGGAGTGACGGCAATAACAGGACGATGTAGTCGGTTTGCCGGTAGAAAAACAATCATGTGCTTTATTCTCACTCTCTGCATGCGTACTGACAACAACAACATTCATTCATCTTTGTCCCACTTATATCCCGTCATATCACCCACTAAGCAGCCTGGGTGATTGAGTAAACACAAACATATCAACAGTGCTTTGTACAAGGCTGGAACGCCGTGAATTACGAATACTCTGCTCGCTAACGAGCGGTCACTACACCAGATGATTTTCCATTGTTACCAGCCAATGACGTGTGTGTGTGATGAAGATGGGTATGGGTAGCTATCTCGGAATTAATTAATTGTTCAGGTTTCAAACTAGTTGCTATGATTCTCCTAAATCCCCTCAGGTTATTATCAATATAATCCACACCTTTGATTAAGAGGTCTGCTCACCACTGTCCTGGGTTGATCCAGGTCTGGGTTTCAGTTTGGACTCTTTTGTAAACTGGTCGTTGTCGATGATCAGACAGACACCTCGCGGCTCACTGGTCATCTTATATGAACAGTCCTAGAAACACACGCACACACACACACACACACACACACACAGAGCAGGGCCCAGTTGAATAGTTTCCATGAGTTTTTTTTTATTTTAGACAGTTTTTATATCATACCGCTCCCCACGCCCCACTTCCCTGAAGATCAGCAGCCTGACTCCATTTGGATTTGGGAGAAATCTGACCCTTTTTTTTCAACAACACAGCAGAGGGTGGTGTCAGCACCGATGTCTGTGGAGGACGCCGTCTGGCTGGGACATCGTCCTTCTCTACAGTTTCAGGTGTAAAACATATTACTCTATTATGGGAACATTTTAGAGTCTATAGCAAGACTGACTTAAGGTGAGATCTAAATCTATCTTTTTAGTTTTTTTAGTTTTTTTGTTTAATTAGTTTTAATACAAGTAAAACATTCACAAGTAACACTTGCAAGTAAAACACCCACTAGTCAGAAAAAATATATGGTTGAGAAATCAGTATTGTGTAAGTGTGTCACAGTAGGTTAATTCAGAGGGTTTGATATTGTGTGTTCCATTCTCATGTGGTAAACAGCCTACTTTATGAACACATGCTATAGTATATAGTATACACATAGAGCACATACACTGATGAGCCAACATTATAACCACCTGCCTAATATGCTGTTGATATTATGCCTAATATGCTCATGCATCGATGAGCCTTGGAGCGCCCAACACCCCGTCACCAATTTGTGGTTTGTCCCTGCTCAGACCACTGTCGGTACTCACCACTGCTGACCGGGAGCACCCCACAAGCTTTGCCGTCAGGCCATAACAATTTGTCTCTTGTCAAAGTCGTTCAGGTCTTTACTCCTGCCCATTTCTCCTGCATCCAACACATACAACAAGACCTGACTGTTCACTTGCTGCCTCATACATCCCACCCCTTGACAGGTGCCATTGTAACAAGATAATCAATTAGTTATTCACTTCACCTGTCAGTGGTCATAATGTTTTGGCTCATCGATGTAATAGTCGAGGACAGGTTGGTAGTGGTAAACAAACAAAATAGGTGACTGAACCCTGAACACCATGGATTGATTAGGTGGAAAAACCCTTAAGCAAATAATATTGGTAGGTGAAAACCTGGTAAATAAAATATAAAAGGTGGGTAAACCAAGTTTACTTGGGGGAGGGAAAAGTCACCATTTGTCAACAAGAATCCATGACAAATCAAAGAAATCATTTCCCAGCTGAGTTCAAGAGTTGAAATTACTCTAGTAGATTTGGCGGTCGGCTGAGGTCCTGCCTCAGTGATTCTGGAATGTCGAGTCTACCATAGTCTTCCTCCCTCACCGACAGTCGGATCAACATCAAGCAGTATTCTTGTAAAGAGTACACTGGCCTTGTTATGGTGACATCCAGATACTCCGGGTGACCATCCTCTTCATTGGGCGCTGGCATATAAACGTCTTCCAGGTTCCCTTGAAGATGTGCGCCAGTAAGAGAGGCTCTAAAAACCCACGGGTGAGTCAGAAAAGTATCCATGCGATTATACCCGCCCGGTGGTATGTCTCCGTACGAGACGGGCCGTCCGGTGAAGTTGAGCCACCATATTGTGGCGCTTTGTTCCGTTCGATTAATGAACTTCACATAGGTCGGAATATCTGAATTGAGAGATCTCAGAGATTGATTTTCACTTCCGCCCCTCTCACCTATCATGGAGGGTGAATGTGGCACGATCCACCCTGTATACTCACCGGCCATGGTCGTCACGTAGCAAGCAGCAATCTCTAAATCTATCTTTATGCAACCGGCCCCTATTCTTTAACCAACTGCTAAGACAACATTAAGCTAGTTACTTTAGCTAGCTAAAGATATTGACCCCCCCCCCCCCCTACAACTTGTCTAGATATTATGTTCCAACGTGTCTGCTGAATCCCACAGTAAGGGTATCTAGCTGACTAGCTAGCTAACGCTAGGCTACATAGGTGGTAAACAAACTGGCTACATTTTGGGAATATACATGGGTACTTTCTCGCCAAATGTTGTAGGGCCACATTTACAAAAGCTTAGCCCATGGAGGTGCTGGGCCCTATTATGCACTTCTTAACTTGCCGTCTTAAGTGTTAATTAAGACGCACCGCCAGGTTAAGACCTACCGCCACCCTTATTATGCGCTTCATACGCGCTACTGCTATTATGCAGGTGTCGATAGGCGCCCACACATAAGACGTAAAACTTCTGTGCATATATTGCTCATTGTGGGAGTGTTCATATGTTAATGAAGTGCACTAGGCGCCCCTGCTATTATGCGATCTGACTTTGCTCCTATCGCTAAGAAGTGGTTTGAAAAGTTCTTAAGTTTAGACTTCATGCACGTTTTGAAACACGAGCGTGCCTCCGCGGTTTGCGCATGCATGTGGGCACACATGAACACGCACGTGGCTCCACGGCAAGACGTCAATTACGGTCACAGTATAAATGCTTTATTTCAGAAGGGAGAGGCAGAGAAGCGCGCTGACCTCCTTCTTAGGACTTCCATAATAGCATAGCGCTAATGACTCAACGCAGCCGGTTCTTAAAGGGAATGGCACCTGGCACGCTGATTGGGTTGATTGAGAAGACGCCCAAAACACACCCATGACTAATTTCTTTGCTTAGCGCCGGGTTTTAGGCGCCCACTACAGCACGCATAATAGCAAAGTGGCCTTGACCACGCCTCCACGTCTTAAGTTTAGATCTACCGCCTCGTCTTATTGATGAAGTGCATAATAGGGCCCCTAGCCTGCTATAAAATCCCTGCTGCCGGCCGGTGTGAAATGCATTCTGGGATACTGACCCAAACTAGCGAGCTTGCTTTACACACAAACTTTAGTTACGTCACCTGCATCAGCTTGAATTTTCACATTGAATAGTCACATGCGTATGAAACCCCTATGCACATTTTCCCTCTTGCATTGACTGAATTAGCTTGCTAGCTAGATCATGATCACTAGTGAGCTGGTTAAAAATTACAGGAGGACCCCGAGGTGGCGATGTTTCCAGAGCAGACGATGACAATAAATTTCCCCTTCATAGGAGTTCAGTATTTATTTATTTTTTAAAGGTTATTTTTTTCAGAGTGGGGCAGTACCACTCATATTTTTCATTTTATTGGATAGAGATAGTGAAGGTAGACAGGAAAGTACGGAGGAGAGGGCATGTCAGCAGGGCATGGGCCGGATTCGAACCCATGCCGACATGGGCATATGTGTGCACTGTAGCCTGAGAGGTAGAGGTGATAGAGGTGGTCCTCACAGACGCTGTAGATTGTGCATGTATCTATGTGATTGTAGGCAGAAACCACATTAGTCATACACGAGTTACACTAATAACATCACTAATAACATCACCAAATCAATGTAATACCTCAACAGGCTTCCTAGCCACAAGGTTTGGCTTGGCTGCAGCACCAGAGGCCCCTCCAAACCGGGGTTTTTTTAAACTGAAGAGAAGAATGGCAAATTTAATTGGTCAGCAGAATAAAATTATGACAAAACAGTGCTTGGATAAAATGAATGAATAACATGGCAAAATGTTATGGACATATTCACCATTGAGACAGTCAATGCAGGCCCAGGCCGGAGAGGACTCTGCACAGGCATGGCAGGGACTGAGGCTGTGGCAGCAGCAGGGCCATGGCAGGAGGTGGAGCTGGACCCTGCACCGTAGTAGCAGCAGTCACAGAGGCAGACGTGGGTGCCGATGGAACACTGGATGACTGCTAAAGACACACAGAAAATATATTCTTATGCCAACAATTCAAACGTATTAAACTGACAATTAAAAGGTATAACAGTCAACCATTCAGAATACTTGTCTGCTCATACATTTGATCAAACAAAAATAAAACTCAAAACGGTCAAACCTTTCTGGTAAGTATCAATTACCAGAATAAGAGAGACTGATAATGGGATCATTTTTCAGCATGACAAATAATTACATTTCATTACCTTCTGGGAGTGAAATCCACAGACGCAACGCCGTGGCCCACCAAACAGCAATGTCTGGCCATGTGCCTGCGCTGGACATTTCTCAATCTGTAACCAAATGGAATGCTCAATTTCCTTGCATATACAATCTAGCGGCTAGATGTACTGAACAGCTTCGACATCCTTCTGAACCCCTCCCAATACCCACAGACACAGGATGGTAAGTAGAAGCTAGGCCTATTTAATTAAGTTGGTTGCAAAATGCATAGTATAATTCTTTAAATAGGCCTATCCTTTTTGAATAACCTAAAATGCTTGTCTAAATTGCGAAATGTAGACTATGGCCGCCGCCCATCATAGGCTAATAATAATTATCATCATCATAATAACAATAATAATTATTAGGCTATAATAACAACAATGATGACAACAGAATAACATTTAAACCTTCCTACTTTTCAGTTAATCTGGCTGTTGATGTCATTTTGTCATAAAAAAAAAACAGGCCATCACTGATTCATTATCACTCATTCCGTCCTCTCAGCACTCTCTTGAAGAATATGCCGAACCGGCCATCCAGACCATCATTGGTCATTTTGGCCAAGAAATGACCAGCGATGATGACTCAGCACCAGCCACAGCCCCGGTCATCGATGCCACAAACGTGCAACGAGATGCCATCGGTGTCATGACAGCGCTTCGTGGTTATGGGGGCTTGCGTTTCTCAACAGCCTGCGAAGTCCTCATCCGAGACTTCAGCGAAATTTACCCAGAGTGGGCCACACTGGCCAACATAGCCTGCTTGATTCCCGTCTCCAGTGTGCCTGCAGAGAGAGGATTCTCTCTGCAGAACCCAATTAAAACTGCGCACCGAAGTCGCCTTGGGGAGGGCAAGGTCACACGGCTAATGCGCATTGCAAGTTGCGGAGAGACACTTTGCACCTTTGATTTCAAGTCCGCAGCTGCACGCTTCAATGCTTTCAAAAAGCAACGTAATAAGTAGCTGAATGATATGAGCAGCCATTGTTATTTTTTTGTTTATTTTCAGAGTTTTTACTCTAGGCTATTTTATTTAAGGCTATCCCCTATCTGAGAAAAGGCATAGGCGTATGCGCATTGCAAGTTCATTTAAATCCTATGTTAGAAAGGTTCCAATATTGAACGTGCCACTCTGCTGGCCCACGACTCACAAATGGACTCCGCTGAACGTTTGATGGAGCGCCTGCTCTCTTCCATGAGACAACAGATCTCAGCCAGTCCCAAGACCAAGACCACCAACAGGGCAATCCAGACAGACTTGCTCGGCAGCACAACCAACCAATCAGACATGGCTTCCGTAACTCCCCCTCCTCCCCCTCCACTTCCTGCTGCTACCCCAAACCCTCCTCCTCCCCCACCCCCACCCCTGCCAGGCACCACTTATGGTGCACCACTTCTGGCACACTTTTGGTGCGCCACCCCTGGTGCACCCCCACCACCTCCTCCTTTACCTGGGATGCCACCTCCTCCTCCACCACCTCTACCAGGGATGGGGCAGGGAGGTCCACCTCCTCCCCCTCCCCTGCCTGGTATGGGCCCCCTAACTCCCCCTCCCCTGCCTGGTATGGGCCCCCCTCCCCCACCACCCCCTCCCCCAGGTATTGGAGGAGGTATTATTGTGCCCCAGAACGTGCAGTTCTTGGGGGCATCCTACTACGCTCCTCTCCCCAAGGCCAGCCGCTGTCCCACACTGCGCATGAAGAAGCTCAACTGGCAGAAGCTGCCCTCCAGAGTGGTGTCTGAAAGCCAATCCATGTGGTCGTCAGTGCAGTCTGATTCCCTGGAACCTGACTACTCCAGCATTGAGGAGCTCTTCTGTCTGCCAGTGACTGACTCAAAGGCCAAAAGTACCAACACTACGGTCAAACGAGAGCCCAAAGAGATATCCTTCATTGATGCCAAGAAAAATCTAAATTTGAACATATTCTTGAAGCAGTTCAGATGCTCACATAAAGACTTTGTAGCTATGATCCAAAATGGGGACCGTTCCAAGTTTGACGTCGAGGTGCTGAAACAGATGCAGACGTTACTGCCGGAGAAACATGAGATTGAGAACCTCAAGTCATACCAAGGGGAGATAGAGAAGCTGGCCGGTGTGGATCGGTTCTACCTCGAGCTCCTATCAGTTTCATGCTACACCATGAGGATCGAGTGCATGCTTCTCTGTGAGGAGACCGCTTCTGTGTTAAAGATGCTGCAACCCAAAGCTGAGCTGCTGGACGCAGCCTGTGAGAGTTTGATAGAGAGCACTCGCCTTCCAAGTTTCTGCAAGCTCATACTTGACATTGGAAACTTCCTCAACTATGGGAGTCACACAGGCAATGCAGATGGCTTCAAGATCAGCACCTTGCTGAAGCTCACAGAAACCAAAGCCAACAAGTCCCGTATCACATTGCTCCATCACATCCTGGAGGAGGCGGAGAAAACCCATGCTGACTTGCTGAACCTTCCGGATGATCTAGAGATCTGTGAAAAGGCTGCTGGAATAAATGTGGATTCTATTCAGGCGGAGTCAAGCTCACTGGTCAAACGGTTGAAGGGTTCTGAGAAGAAAAAAAAAAGTGTCCTCTTCTTCTCAGGAGGATATCAAGCAGCAGTATCTCACTGCTATGAAGGGGAACCTGGAGGCCTGTGAGGAGCTGCAGGAGCTCTTTGCCTCCATCGAAAAGAAGAAGGAAGAGCTAGCAGAGTATCTGTGTGAGGACACGTCCCGCCTCTCACTAGAGGAGCTGTTCAACACCATCAAGACCTTCAGAGGACTCTTCCTTAAAGCAATCAAGGACAACCAGACCTGGAGAGAGCAGGCCATCAAGGCAGAGAAGAGGAAGAAACAGCAAGAGGAGGATGACGCCAAGAGACCGAGGGGGGAGAACGGAAAAATAATTCGTAAAGCCCCCCCAGTTCAGGAGGAGGGCTGCATCATAGACCACCTGTTGGCTGACATCAAGAAGGGCTATGCACTAAGGAAGACCACCAGGGCCCAGGCAGACAGGGGCAGCCTGCCCTCTAATGACAAGAAAAGGGATAGCACCCAGCCTGAACATGCCAAGCTTGAGCGATCATCAGCTGTAGATACCCAAGATGGCATAGAAGTGGACAAGGTGGCATCAACCATTCAGCAAGGATCGCAGGACAGACTGCCACACACAGGGGAGTCCACATCAGGCCTTCCAACAGGACTCAAACTGGATTCATCAGAGACCATCGCCCCCCTCAATCCTGGATTGGATCCCCTGCTCAAGGAGGGAGGAGGCTCTTCCTGGATCTAGAGAGAAAAGCCACAGACCCCACCAGGTTCACCAACAGAGGAGGGGCCCTCCTCAAAGAGGAGAGACAGAGGTCAGAGTTGCACAAAAGCCTGCCCAAGCTTGAGAAGAAGCTGAAAGCCCAGATAGACGTGTGGGAGCAGGAGCAGGGGCGGGACTTCCTGGTCAACGGACAGCAGTTCCTGCAGTTTGTGGAGGAGCAGTGGGAGACGCACCGTGTAGAGAAGGAGCAGGAGAAACTGGAGAGACAATTGAAGAAAAGCAAGCAGACAGAAATGGATATGCTCTATGGAACGTCCGTCAGAACACCAACTAAAAGGAGGTTCCTTGGCACTGTGACCCCCAGTGCCTTGTGATCCTGCCAAACAGAGAGCATTGTCAACACAGATCCCACACCTCTCAAAATGCAGTTTAACAGAAGCCAGTAAAGCTTTAGATCAGCAGGAAAGTCCAAATGTCCTACCTCATCACAATGAAAATGATGTGAATTACTATCAGACAACTGGACTGTAAACGGCAGAAACAACACAGACCCCCAGTAATCAGTGGATGTGATGTGTAATTGTTAATTCCTTATGGCCGTTTAGAGCTTCTGTGTTTCGCCCTCTGTTTTTACTGTCCTTCCGAGTAGGTAAACATGTTTTGTTGTTCTGCTTTTAGCTTTTTTAGTATCCGTATTTCACATAACGTTAAAGGCCTAATGTTATTGGTGTCAGCATTGGGGTCCGTTCAGTTTCATTCAGTTTAGGCAGTTCACGGAGGTTCCGGTTCTTAAATGTTCCTCATTGAAAAGGATGGGGGACATTTGGAATTGGAGTTGCAGTTTACTTCCTGAATTGATTAATTTTAATTGAGTTGACCCCAACCCTGATTGGTGTGAACCTCATGAAGAAAGGATGCTGCAGCACTAGATGTAAAAACAATGTTGCACTGATATATTTAAAAGATCTATGTGTTTTATGATATCGAATTGTGAAAAAGAGAGAGAGAGAGAGAGAGAGAGAGAGAGAGAAAGAGAGAAGGAAAAGACAGTGTTATGGTTTATTCTTTTTATATGGTTTCAGATGAAATGATATGAGGCTGAAATGTACAATTACAGAGATGTTTTTCATTATTGGAAAAAGCTATACACGTCTCTAATAACGTCATGTTTTATTTACCTGCTATGTTATATGATATCACCGTGTGTTTTTGTACCGTCACAAAATGTATGTGCCATTCTTTTTCTACCCCCCAAAAAAGAAGTTTTATTTTCAATACTGCTTCTGTAATTCGCTGTCTCAGATATTAAAACAAGAGGAGAAAATAACTAAGTAAAAGCAGTGAGGCCTTAAAGACTGAAGTAATGTTACTACTCTGACTGACCATCCCCTCTACTCTGCAGTCAGCCCCGACACCCAGCCCGTCTCTGTTGTCTCTGACTCAATGACTACTACATTCCAAAGAATTGGATCAAATAAATGTTTGAATAAGAAAAAAAAAAAAAATTCTAACAGTTCCCCGACTGTGACTCAGACTCAGACGAGGACTTCAAACAGCAGGACCAGGAGCTGAAGGACAGCATTCCCTTCGCGGTGATCGGCAGCAACACGGTGGTGGAGGCCAAGGGGAAGAGGGTGCGAGGCCGCCTGTACCCCTGGGGTATCGTAGAAGTGGAGAACTCGGCGCACTGTGACTTTGTGAAGCTGCGGAACATGCTGGTGCGTTCTCACATGCAGGACCTGAAGGACGTGACGCGGGAGACCCACTACGAGAACTACAGGGCCCACTGCATCCAGAGCATGACCCGCATGGTGGTCAAGGAGCGCAACCGCAAGTCTGCGGAGTCCTCCTCCATCTCTGGGTCTGTGGAGGTGAACGCCACTTCGCTCCACTTCGAGCCTCCAACATTATTATTATTATTAACTTATTCCGCAAGCTGCTGTCAGAAATGTCTGCTGAGCACCACGATCTGCTTTTGCATAACGACGTCAGGTGGCTGTCCAAAGGCAAGGCACTGGAGCGTTTCTGTGATCTCAGAGAGGAGATTACAACTTTCCTCCGCAGCAGCAGCAGCAGCAGCAGCAAGCAAACGAAGGCAGAAACACACTTGAATCGCATACTGGACGACAACTTCATGGCTGATGTCTGCTTTCTGAGCGACATTCAAACACCTGAATGACCTAAATGTGGGGCTACAAGGCAGAGACAAAACTGTGATTGATCTTTTGGAACAGGCGCGTTCCAAGTCAAACTGGACCTTTTCGCGGCCGACTACTGCACCACACACACACACGACATTTAATATCTTTATTTGCGTTCACATTTTACAATAAAATTCTTGAACACACCTGGATGGCAGCAGTGTTCTTCTCTGTTCAACTCTAATAAACATGTTCATGGAACCCCAGTGGAGGGTATCAAACGTAACTGGCCTGCTCTGGTGATGGAGCTAAATGAAGAGGCTGTGGGAGGAAATGCCCAAGCCCAAGGCCTCCTAGGTCAAATCCAGCCGTATACCTTTATCGCCTGGACTCACGCACTGGCTGATGTGCTACCGGTGATGACCAAATTGAACTTGGTTTTCCAGAAAGACGACGTAAATCTGGCCATGATCCGACCAATGGTTCACGCATCCGTAGCGGCACTAACACAGCTACGAGATGCCCCAGGCCCAGAAGAAGTTAAGTTCCAGGCGGACTGCCAAGACGGCCTGTACAATGATGTCAGAGTGACACATGTAGGTGACCGGTCCGTTCAGGCGTTTAAAAATGCCCGAGCACGCTACATCCAGCATCTAGTAGATGCACTACACGAGTGATTCCCCGAAGATTCCCTAGATGTACTGAACAGCTTCGACATCCTTCTGAACCCCCCCAATACCCACAGACGCAGGATGGTAAGTAGAAGCTAGGCCTATTTAATTAAGTTGGTTGCAAAATGCATAGTATAATTCTTTAAATAGGCCTATCCTTTTTGAATAACCTAAAATGCTTGTCTAAATTGCGAAATGTAGACTATGGCCGCCGCCCATCATAGGCTAATAATAATTATCATCATCATAATAACAATAATAATTATTAGGCTATAATAACAACAATGATGAAAACAACAGGATAACATTTAAACCTTCCTACTTTTCAGTTAATCAGGCTGTTGATGTCATTTTGTCATAAAAAAAAAACAGGCCATCACTGATTCATTATCACTCATTCCGTCCTCTCAGCGCTTGAAGAATATGCCGAACCGGCCATCCAGATCATCATTGGTCATTTTGGCCAAGAAATTACCAGCGATGATGACTCAGCACCAGCCACAGCCCCGGTCATCGATGCCACAAACGTGCAACGAGATGCCATCGGTGTCATGACAGCGCTTCGTGGTTATGGGGGCTTGCGTTTCTCAACAGCCTGCGAAGTCCTCATCCGAGACTTCAGCGAAATTTACCCAGAGTGGGCCACACTGGCCAACATAGCCTGCTTGATTCCCGTCTCCAGTGTGCCTGCAGAGAGAGGATTCTCTCTGCAGAACCCAATTAAAACTGCGCACCGAAGTCGCCTTGGGGAGGGCAAGGTCACACGGCTAATGCGCATTGCAAGTTGCGGAGAGACACTTTGCACCTTTGATTTCAAGTCCGCAGCTGCACGCTTCAATGCTTTCAAAAAGCGACGTAATAAGTAGCTGAATGATATGAGCAGCCATTGTTATTTTCTTGTTTATTTTCAGAGTTTTTACTCTAGGCTATTTTATTTAAGGCTATCCCCTATCTGAGAAAAGGCATAGGCGTATGCGCATTGCAAGTTCATTTAAATCCTATGTTAGAAAGGTTCCAATATTGAACGTGCCACTCTGCTGGCCCACGACTCACAAATGGACTCCGCTGAACGTTTGATGGAGCGCCTGCTCTCTTCCATGAGACAACAGATCTCAGCCAGTCCCAAGACCAAGACCACCAACAGGGCAATCCAGACAGACTTGCTCGGCAGCACAACCAACCAATCAGACATGGCTTCCGTAACTCCCCCTCCTCCCCCTCCACTTCCTGCTGCTACCCCAAACCCTCCTCCTCCCCCACCCCCACCCCTGCCAGGCACCACTTATGGTGCACCACTTCTGGCACACTTTTGGTGCGCCACCCCTGGTGCACCCCCACCACCTCCTCCTTTACCTGGGATGCCACCTCCTCCTCCACCACCTCTACCAGGGATGGGGCAGGGAGGTCCACCTCCTCCCCCTCCCCTGCCTGTTATGGGCCCCACCTCCCCCTCCCCTGCCTGGTATGGGCCCCCTACCTCCCCCTCCCCTGCCTGGTATGGGCCCCCCTCCCCCACCACCCCCTCCCCCAGGTATTGGAGGAGGTATTATTGTGCCCCAGAACGTGCAGTTCTTGGGGGCATCCTACTACGCTCCTCTCCCCAAGGCCAGCCGCTGTCCCACACTGCGCATGAAGAAGCTCAACTGGCAGAAGCTGCCCTCCAGAGTGGTGTCTGAAAGCCAATCCATGTGGTCGTCAGTGCAGTCTGATTCCCTGGAACCTGACTACTCCAGCATTGAGGAGCTCTTCTGTCTGCCAGTGACTGACTCAAAGGCCAAAAGTACCAACACTACGGTCAAACGAGAGCCCAAAGAGATATCCTTCATTGATGCCAAGAAAAATCTAAATTTGAACATATTCTTGAAGCAGTTCAGATGCTCACATAAAGACTTTGTAGCTATGATCCAAAATGGGGACCGTTCCAAGTTTGACGTCGAGGTGCTGAAACAGATGCAGACGTTACTGCCGGAGAAACATGAGATTGAGAACCTCAAGTCATACCAAGGGGAGATAGAGAAGCTGGCCGGTGTGGATCGGTTCTACCTCGAGCTCCTATCAGTTTCATGCTACACCATGAGGATAGAGTGCATGCTTCTCTGTGAGGAGACCGCTTCTGTGTTAAAGATGCTGCAACCCAAAGCTGAGCTGCTGGACGCAGCCTGTGAGAGTTTGATGGAGAGCACTCGCCTTCCAAGTTTCTGCAAGCTCATACTTGACATTGGAAACTTCCTCAACTATGGGAGTCACACAGGCAATGCAGATGGCTTCAAGATCAGCACCTTGCTGAAGCTCACAGAAACCAAAGCCAACAAGTCCCGTATCACATTGCTCCATCACATCCTGGAGGAGGCGGAGAAAACCCATGCTGACTTGCTGAACCTTCCGGATGATCTAGAGATCTGTGAAAAGGCTGCTGGAATGAATGTGGATTCTATTCAGGCGGAGTCGAGCTCACTGGTCAAACGGTTGAAGGGTTCTGAGAAAAAAGTGTCCTCTTCTTCTCAGGAGGATATCAAGCAGCAGTATCTCACTGCTATGAAGGGGAACCTGGAGGCCTGTGAGGAGCTGCAGGAGCTCTTTGCCTCCATCGAAAAGAAGAAGGAAGAGCTAGCAGAGTATCTGTGTGAGGACACGTCCCGCCTCTCACTAGAGGAGCTGTTCAACACCATCAAGACCTTCAGAGGACTCTTCCTTAAAGCAATCAAGGACAACCAGACCTGGAGAGAGCAGGCCATCAAGGCAGAGAAGAGGAAGAAACAGCAAGAGGAGGATGACGCCAAGAGACCGAGGGGGGAGAACGGAAAAAATAATTCGTAAAGCCCCCCCAGTTCAGGAGGAGGGCTGCATCATAGACCACCTGTTGGCTGACATCAAGAAGGGCTATGCACTAAGGAAGACCACCAGGGCCCAGGCAGACAGGGGCAGCCTGCCCTCTAATGACAAGAAAAGGGATAGCACCCAGCCTGAACATGCCAAGCTTGAGCGATCATCAGCCGTAGATACCCAAGATGGCATAGAAGTGGACAAGGTGGCATCAACCATTCAGCAAGGATCGCAGGACAGACTGCCACACACAGGGTAGTCCACATCAGGCCTTCCAACAGGACTCAAACTGGATTCATCAGAGACCATCGCCCCCCTCAATCCTGGATTGGATCCCCTGCTCAAGGAGGGATCTTCAGAGAGAGATGAGGGCATGGCTACTGAATCCGGGGTTGAGGTTAAGGATGTGAACCGTAACGAATTATCCTCTACTGGGGATGCTACTAGGGAAGGAAACACAGAAACAAAGGTGATGGATCAGAGAGGGGCTGATGGAACGGTGGTGGATGGGTGTCCAGTGTCAGCACCTACCTTGGCCACAGTTGACGGAGACACAAAGTCCAAAGAAAATACCCTATGGCTTGCGGCTCTGTTCGAAGGCCTTGGCTTCCAATCGAGTCACACTCGAAAATGAGCCATAGGGGTAGAAAAAGGAATCGGGATTGGCCCTTAAGTGCGCAGTGCATTCAGGACCGCATTGATTCAGATCGGAGAAGAAGTTGAAAGTACCACAAGTTTCTCATGTTACAACTCCAGTCAGTTAGCCAGCGGTGTGACATCAACAGTAAGGCAACAGTAACACTACTGTTATTTTATGAAACTCCGTTGTCAGATGTTGTTGTAATTGTTATTTCATTTTTATGAATCTGTAATTATGAGTCAACGACGGGTTTTGCAAGAACCACACATACACCCATTGTAGTGTTTGCAATCATCCTACCCATGCCTGAACTGTACCCTGCCTGAACCCACTAAAGAAACCTGAACACAAAGTCAATCTCCTGTCATGTGTGTCCTGATCGACGCCCCGGGGGCGAATGGAGCATACTCTCATTGAACTATTCACCTTATACAGTCCTTTCCCATAACCTCACTAACAGCCTATTTATTTTCAAAGTTGTATTCTATTTTATTTTATCTGATAAAAGGCATATGAACGGAAATTAGGCTAGCCTATGTGTCACGCCAGAAGCCTACATGTAACCTCTTGCACTTTTCAATAAAATGTTATAAATCTAGACATTGTGGTATTTCTTTATATACGTATCCCAGCCTGCCTATCAATTGTTTCTCAATAAACAGTTATGTTCTCCTCATTGTCATACTCCCGAGTCCGATTAAGTATGATTTGACAGGCAGCTAAACTAAATGCCTTCCCAACCAGCGAGACCTGGTTATAGAAATGACGTTGTTTTATTGATAAAAAAGGGTAAAACTGGAAAGAGAAAATAGAAAACTCACATTAATCCCAAACAATTTAACAGACTTCAGTTAACGTAATGTGGAGTCCGTTCATTGATCGATGCAGTCTGTTCAGTTCCCAGTGTGGCGCGCGTTCAGCGCTGGACATATGGCATAGCGCGCATGCGAATCATGAAAGCCTATATTATTATATTTATTATATAGCTCGCATCTAATCGTATCGGATGAGAAATAGACATTAAATGGCATATATAGGCTACACAACAGTAATCACCGCGACAAACATCTATATTATATTTTAATATGATGACCGGAATACCTCACATTTGTCCGGTAAATTGAAATCTTCCCGGACACGTTGACCGACACCAATTTTTTCTAAAACTTGTGTACGTTCGTACACAACAAACAAAACCACACTAACAAAAAACAAACAAACAAGCTTCTAACAAAGCTAGATAGCTAACAAGCCAACACCTGTGTGGCTAGCCTAGTAAACACTGACACAGCTTAGCATGTAACTCAGTACACTATCAAATCAAATCAAATCAAATTTTATTTGTATAGCGCATTTCTTACAAGATGCAACTCAATGCGCTTCACACAATGAAAATGTTCAGTCAATCAGTCAATCAATCAATCAATACTGACAGAGCCGCGAGCAGGCAAAAGTAAAAAACCTGTATACTATGTAGCCAGGAAAAAATTCCCTTGCAGCCCTCTACCAATAGAGCGACTACTAGCCAGTTTGCTTACCAGTACCCAGCGGTCCCCCAGGGGAGGCCAGGACCACCGGCACAAAGCAAGCAAGCAAGGGCAAAAACCTGTACACCATGTATCCAGGAAAAATTCCTTGCATATTATCGGCGTACACACTGTCCATAAATTTTGTGTTGTATTTGCATCGTTCTGCATCCAGTATGGTCACAGGTCCTGCCAAAAGAGAAACTTAAGCACAGTTATAATGCAACAACACAATAGAGACAGTAAAGATGACAGTAATACAACCTGATGGTGGTCCTGGTACACTCTTGTACCGGTTCCAGTACTGCTCTAGGTGCTATTTGGAGCTGACAGTGCCTCATCAGCACCCGGGTCCATTTTCCTGTCAATACAAATCTCAAAAACACGAGTATGGTGTAGTGGCCTAGTGATCCTAGTTCTATAATGTCCAATGTCTCCCTTAGTATCAAAAGGCGACATTGAATAAGTAGGTTTTGAGGTCACGCTTAAAAATGTCCTGAGTTTTAGACAACCTCAGGCCCTCAGGTAGGGTGTTCCACAATCTAGGAGCATATATGCTAAAAGCTGATCCTCCAAATCTCTTTGTCCTAGCCTCTGGCACTATTAAAAGTTCCGTGCCACTAGACCGTAAGGGTCTAGCTGGTGTGTATCTTATGAGCATGTCCACCATGTAATTGGGTGCATCACAGTGAAGTGATTTATAAACTAGTAAAAGGATCTTGAAGTCTATTCTATGACTGACAGGGAGCCAGTGTAGTGATCTCAAGACAGGTGTGATGTGCGCTCTCCGTTTGGTCCTAGTAAGGACACGAGCAGCAGCATTTTGAACCATTTGTAGTCTATTTATCATTTTTTTGGGGAGACCTGTCAGGAGAGCATTACAGTAATCTAGCCTACTAGTAACAAACGCATGCATTAATTTTTCAGTGTCTGCCTGGGAGAGAAATGATTGTACCTTAGTGATGTTTCTTAGATGGTAGAAGGATGTTTTAATAGTGTTATTTATATGAGTTTCAAAATTTAGATCTGGGTCAATTATGACACCAAGATTCCTGGCCTGACACTTAGTGTTAAGAGCTAGTGTTTTCAAGTGTGCAGATAATTTCTCTCTCCCAGTTTTCTCGCCAATGATCAATACCTCTGTTTTTTCTTGATTGAGTTGGAGAAAGTTTTGTGTCATCCAAATATTAATATCGGCAATACAGTCTATCAGGTGGTCGATCATCTTGTAGTCGTTGGGAGTTACTGAGATATAAAGCTGAGTGTCGTCAGCATAGCTGTGGTAGTTAACGCTATGCTTCTTGATAACAGAACTGAGGGGTAGCATGTATAGGCTAAAAAGCAACGGTCCTAAAATGGACCCCTGGGGAACTCCACAGGTTGTGCTATAATTTTTTGACTTATGGTCACCAAGGGCTACAAAGTAGTCACGGTCAGCCAGGTAAGTCCTGAACCAGTTTAAGACCGGACCTGAGAGGCCAACCCAGTTTTCAAGTCTCTCAATAAGTATGGAGTGGTCTACCGTATCAAAGGCTGCACTTAAGTCTAAGAGTACAAGAATCGAGAGTTTTTTCGAGTCTGCATTTATCCTAAGGTCATTAGTTACTTTAAGCAAAGCGGTTTCTGTGCTGTGGTATGATCGGAAACCTGACTGAAGTGGGTCATACCTATTATTTAGGACTAAGAATTCATGAAGCTGTCTATACGCTGCCTTTTCTAAAATTTTGCTTAGAAAAGTAAGATTGGATATTGGTCTACAGTTTTTTGGATCAGAAGGATCTAGGTTACTTTTCTTCAGGGTGGGTCTAACCAGGGCAGTTTTTAGCGCCGCAGGAAATATCCCTTTAAGTAGGGAGTGATTTACAATGCCTAGTATGTCATCAGACACAGATTCAAAAATGTCCTTAAAAAAGGTGGTAGGAATAGGGTCAAGAGGACACGTAGACGGTTTAAGCTGTGACACAATTTTACCTAGTGTTTCCGTACTAATCATGGTGAACATGCTCATAGTCATGTTCTGTGGTGGCGGATCTGTGGTGCTACACAAACCTAGTCTTTCCTGAGTAATACACATTCTAATATTTGTTATCTTATCCCTGAAGTGGGCTGCAAATTCCTCGCATTTGGTGACAGAGGCTGCGCCGTCTAGAGTCCTAGGAGCAGGGTTTACAAGGCAATCAATTGTCGAGAACAAGACCCTGGGGTTATTCTTGTTTGTAGATATTATCTTTGAGAAGTGATTTTTCCTAGCATTTCGCATTGCCAAGTTAAAGGCAGATAGATGTTCTTTAAAAGTATTCTGATCAATCTGTAGTTTGCTCTTTCTCCATCTGCGCTCAGCTTTTCTACATGTTCTCTTTAAGAGATTTATTTCACTGTTTCGCCATGGTGCTCTCCTCTTGGCTCCAACCTTTTTTAGTTTGGTAGGTGCCAGGGAGTCTAGGGCCATTTTTACTTTATTGTTAAAGGTAATTACTAAGTCGTTTTCACATAACGTGGGAGTTGTGTGATTACTGTTCATTAAAGCTTTGAAATGTTCAGCCACTGCAGGGGTAAGATAACGTTTTTTAACAACACGTTCAGCATTGCTTTCAGCTTTATGTGTTACAATGGTAAAGAAAATACAGAAATGGTCAGAGAGGGCCAGGTCGCTGATACCTGATATTGAGACCTCAAGACCCTTTGTAATCACAAGATCAAGGGTATGGCCATGATTGTGGGTGGGTTCATTGACATGTTGGACAAAATCCATGGATTCCAAGAGGTCAATAAATTCCCTAGCCCTCAAGTCAGCCTCATTATCAACATGAAAGTTAAAATCACCAGTGATAATAATCCTATCATAGTTGGGATGGATAATGGATAGGAACTCAGAGAAGTCAGGTAGGAAGGTAGGGGCTGGTTTCGGCGGCCTGTATACAGTTACCGTAAGAATAGGTGGTTGGCATGCCATAACTGTGGCATGATATTCAAAGGAGGAGAATATATCAAAGGATATGCTCCTGCAGTTTAGGTTATTTGAAGCTATGGTAGCTGTTCCTCCCCCCTTTTTTCCATTTCTGATTGATTGGAAAAAACTGTAGTTGGGGGGAGATGCCTCAATAAGGGCTGCTGCTCCATTTGTATCTAGCCAGGTTTCTGTGAGTAGCATGCAGTCGAGTTTTCTATCACAAATGAGCTCATTTATGATAAATGTTTTTTTGTTAGATAGGGACCTGATATTCAAAATTGCCATGGAGATGTCATTTTGACACTGGGGCTGACTCGTGGGCATACTTAATGAAATGGGTAATAGATTTCTCAAATTTGCGCCATGTATTGCCTTATTTGTGGTGGAGGGAGTCCGATGGGAGACAATAGTCTGGATGGCATGTTTGGTGTTAGAGGAATGGATCGGACTCATCCCACATCAGCGTTGACAGGGCACCGGCCAATGAATCACTAGTGAACAAACTAACACGTTTGGCTATGGAATGTGATTACATAGTTAACAAACTAACATGTTTGGCTATGGAATGTAACCTACTACATAGTTAACAAACTAACACATTTGGCTATGCCATGTAACTCACTGTCGGTGTGTCGGCAATAAACATACAAACTTGTACATACACACAGCTTAGTAAACAATGCAGAGGGGTATTCCACGTACGTTGATTAGTATATCAGCGATTAAAATAAAAGCCGCGTTCAGGCAACTCGTGAATGGGATTCAAGCCTCAGGCGATTCCTCGAACGAGGATCAGGCTTATGTCATCAGTGTTCACAGAAGACGAAAAATAAGATGTAAAATAGTGCAATACTGCCGCAATTAACAAGGCGAGGGAAATGGTTTGGCAAGAAATTGCTGACCGATTAAATGCGTAGGTCATACTAGCCCCAGTTATTGTTAAATGTTCATATTTTAATGAATGAATATTTACTACTGTGGTGATATCAGTAGCAGGCTACATATAGTCATATTGTCACGATGACATAGTGGTTTTGACCGCTGCCATAGTATTAAATCATCATTTTAAGATGATGGTTCAAATCCCTCTTCAGACACACTTTTTACTGCATTTCGTTGTCTGAATCTAATCTAAAATCTCATCTAAAAAAGTATGTAGGCTATAAAATGATGGTGTAGAGTAGACTCAGAGGATGTGTCAGAGTTGACTGAAGATGGTGCCGTTGCTGATGACAGCGAGGACACACAAGTAAAACAGCTCCAGATTAACCAGTTTCTGATCAGCCAGATGGAGAATCCACAGACCATGCCAAAGTACCAGAGGAACTAGCAGAAGCCTCAGATCTGTATGACAGTGTTATGGCTGCCACCATAACCGGGACAAATGCAAGTGAATTACTCCAGATCATAGCTCAGCGCTTGGAGGCAGAGAAGACAACCGTGGTAGATGACCGGACAGCAGCACTCTGGCCACAGTACATGGAGATGATTGACCTAGTCCGTGCATTCATCAGATTGGAGAAAACTGGAAATTGGGATCAGCACCTTGATACCCTGACAGACATGATGCCATTCATTCCGGCTGCCTCCGGACATAGCTTGTATGTGAAATATACAATAATCCTATAATTCTATACCCGCACCTGCTAACTGTAACTTGAATACACAGCGAAAATGTGGGCCAAATACAATTCTCTTCGTCGTTGATTTGAATGTGAACGATTGATAGCTTTTCCAAATGTCTCTTAACTTTTTCTAGATCTTTGATGGTATTACAAACATGTATTTGATGACATCATTGGTTATTTATTGTTTAACAGATATTATTATTGACAAAATACTAGTGTTCCTTCTTTATTTTACATAAATGAATATTCAGATCTTTTCCATACCTCCAGAAAATGCGCCAAATAGAAGACACACATCCCCAAGTTAACAAAAGATTTCTGGAAGATGGTCTGCAAGTTGTTCATACGTCAAATTAATACTAGGCTGGACTATCCCCCGACCTTGTAATAGAACAAGCCCTCATGCGAAGTATGAAACACAACGTTTGGTTCTAGTGGATGTGGGTTCTTTCCAACCCGGCAACATCTGAAATCAACAATGCAATGAAAGAAGTGACAGGGGTAAACTATGAAACTAGTGAACAACACAAGGACCGTTCTGCATCAACACAGGAAAGAGACAACGCAGACACTAAATAAACAGACATAGGCAGACATCAAAATACTTGATGATACTTGATTGTTGGAGTCACAAAATCTGTTGCCGGGTATGAACACCTTCAACACCTAATCACTGGTGTGACAGCCCATAATACGGTGAATGTGGACCATTCAAAAGAGGTCTTAAATCTCACAACATAGCTATCTATCTCACGGCATTTGATAACAATGTCGAAGCGAGAGGCGTTTATAGCTTCGGTCTGCAAAGAGAATGTGGAGGACTTTCTACATTTTGAAAAACTCCACGTAACTTTGGAAAGATTACACCACGATTATGAACAGCCTTCATTTAAAGGACATGGTAGGGAAAAAGGTGACAGAATATACCTTCAAGAGGAAAGCACATGCAGTCACCATGGATTACAAATCCACAGTCAAACTGAACAAATTATCTGAAGACTTCCAAGTATGAACTCTGTGGGTATCCACCTGCGCTCTGCTCAAAAACAGTGTTTCTCCCAGTGAACAAACCCCAAATTGCAAAAGCAATATGGAACGCAGTCCCTCATGATGGTGCCAGAAAGAGACATCCCGTACTTTACTTTACTTTTATTTATTTGTATAGCACTTATTAAGACAGCAGTCACAAAGTGCTTCACAGTACATTTGGTAGAATATTGCATAACACAGCAAATAAACAGCCAGCGTAATTCATAAAAAAGTAAACAAGCATTTCACACAAGCAATAAAACAAATGATAAAATGAACGAATGATAAAATCAATGCAAATATCAGAAGTAAAAAGAGAAAACAACGTATAAAAATGCCATCCTATATAAGTGGGTTTTTAAACGTTTTTTAAAAAGTGGTACAGACCCAGCTAACCTGACAGTGAGGGGGAGGCGATTCCATAATGTTGGAGCTCCAACAGTAAAAGCACGGCCACCCTTTGTTTTGAGCCAGGTGTGTTTTAAGGAGGGATTTAAAAATCTCCAGGGTCTGAGCGGCCCGTACGTGGAGGGGGATGCTGTTCCAAAGTTTAGGTGCAGCAGCCGCAAAGCCTCATGGTCATGGGTAAAGGTGAGCCCATGTGGCTGTGTCGTTGTGTTGAAGACAGGCTGAAAGCGATGCAAATGACTCCACCCTGCCCCCACTGTGATAGATGACTCCAGTCCAGTATGGAGGGTTACCTGCTGGTTGCCACCTCCAAAGTGAGTTTCTTTAATCTCTCTGCTATATTTACAAGAATAGTTCTCACTATAGTCTACGTGAATAACTACGTCATTCTGGGTCAGGGTTTCTCTCAAACTCCTCAGTCTTTCAAACTGGTGCTTGATATTGTAAATGTGCCTGGAGAAGTTTGAGAGGTGTTCCTGTGTGAGCTCCACCAACTTCTCAATGGAGGTATTCATCAGAGCAACGCATCCGGGTACTTTCCCCTCCCGTAATGTCCACGCCCCTTTTTGGGTGATAGAAGAGTAGAAGTTTGACTGGCGGTCAATGGGAATTTCTGGTCTTTGCTACTTTAATCCGATAAAATAAGAAAACCGTAGTGCTTTTTAGATATTAGGAGCACAAATCCGATGGCCAGTTAGGCAAACTATTATATAGTGTCATTGCCGATCAATGATCGACGTCGTTATATAGAGAAAATGAATGAAATAGGGGTTGATTCATCAGAGCAGTCATACGTCATCTCCCTGTCATCAGGCATTTGTAGTTCTTCAGTTGATTTGCCGTGTAAATCCCCAGATGAGTGTTACATTAGTTTTCTTAAGATAGGATAATAAATAAATCTGTTCAATGGGCATTTGCCAAAGTAGCCTACTGTTAATCAGTATTTATCCTGTATGGTGTATATGAAGATGTTATGACGTTTTATCATGAAAATAATGAACAGCAAGCTCGATCCAAAACTAGGGCCGGTGGAGGAGGGCAATTGTCACATTGGACAGACTACCAAAACAGAAAAATAAAGTATCTTAACGACAGCAAAAGTGATGGATGTCAGAAATACATTACCTGGAGATTCAATAAGGTACTTTTATATGACAGGATATTGGTTAGGGTTATATGACACCTGTAGCGAGATAGATAGATAGAGCCAAAAGTAAAAAGTCGCTGAGAGACGCAACCAGGGTCTGGGCTGGTAATTGTATGACGCGCCAAACAATCCGCTGAGATGAAAAGTACGTTTTAGAGCATTTATTGAATAGAACAATCAAACTTGGCGACGTACAAAAATAATCCATAAGCGATCAAAACCAGAAAAATAACAAACAATGCGTATAGAATATAGAATAGAATAGACTTTATTGTCCTTGTACAGTTGCCTATACAATGAAATTGTAGTGGTTCTTCTGAAGGTGCAAAAACAGAAAAACATATTCACATATTCACAAACCTATACACATAACATATCACAAATATTACACACTAGACAAATTCAAAAGCGAAAATGCTATAAAACAAGCTAAGAGACAATGAGGTCCGTGGTGTCAAGTGCAAATAAAGACAACAATATTAAGAAAATAAAAACAACTATAAAAGCAAGCTAAAAGACATGAGGTCAGTGTCTCATCATATGACTTCTCAATACGGTGATCAAGGCAATAAACAAACAAGTAAACTCACAATAAACCCAGCCTGTTATACTAAATACCCCCTAAATCATATTCATGCCTCCGACAACACCTCAGGTCTTTGGGTGGTTCATCCACATGGATGGAGGCAGACTGAAATTCTGTAATCCTACTTTGATTGTTTGTTTATTGCCTTGATCACCGTATTGAGAAGTCATATGGTTATGGGGGGTGATATTGCAAGGTATTTTAAGCACCTGCGCACCTTGCATTGCGGTAGTGGAGAGAGAGGGGAGCGATGTATTTTTGTTGACCGCTGTTAGAGAAAATTATCAATAAAGGCAGCCTGTTTCGTTTCAAGATGTATAAAAAATGATATTTAATATTTTCCTCTATAGAAGGAGGAAGTTTACAGGTTCGTCAGACGCATCTGAAGATTCAAAGTTCCTCGTAAAGTCAAGATCATTCATTACATCTCAGTATTTATGCACTCAGGTACCCTCAGGTAAGAGGTCCGCCCTCGAGTGAGGTCTAGACCAATCATGAGCAATGGGTGTGGATTTGTACATCGAGGAAGATGATGGGGGATGAAGGTTAAGGGGGAATCGGCCCCCACTTTCTCCTAGAGACACAAAGGTGAAAAAGGAACACAATGGCTACAACTGGTTTAGTCTGGTCTTAGAGTACTGGGTCTGGGGAAACACAAAAGTCCAAAACTGCTCTAGATGGCTTAGTCCATCTAGGTAGAAAAGAGAGCAATCAGGTCTTTGTAATCATTTATGTCTGTTGTCTAGCCAATGTCAAGCTTCAAGTAGAGAAACTGGTTTCATTTTGTGTTTACAACAGGAAATCAGTTTCTATAGCTTTCTCTAGATATTCAATTTTCTGTTGTGAAGTTTGAATCTTAAATGTAGAAAAATGTCTTATTACATATAATAGTTTTCTCTCACAACGCATTATACGCATATGACACAGATGAACCACTGATGAACCAGATGAGACACTGACCTCATGTCTTTTAGCTTGCTTTTATAGTTGTTTTTATTTTCTTAATATTGCTGTGAATATGTGAATATGTTTTTCTGTTTTTGCACCTTCAGAAGAACCACATTTTCATTGTATAGGCAACTGTACAAGGACAATAAAGTGTATTCTTTCAACCCTTCCAACTTCCTGAATGAGCAGGGAGAGTTTGAGAAGCCTGAGGCCTTCCTGCCCTTCTCTGCAGGTATATAGCGCAAAACAAAGTACATCGCTATAGATAAATGTTGATGATGGATGGAAATAAATGGCTGATTGAGCTTTTTTCTTGTTATTGTTGTTAATGTTTCAGGGCCTCGTATGTGTCTTGGGGAAGGACTAGCTCGTATGGAGCTTTTCCTGATTATGGTGACGCTTCTGCGACGCTTCCAGTTTGTCTGGCCTGAGGACGCAGGGGAACCTGACTACACTCCTGTGTTTGGAGTTACTCTGTCCCCCAAGCCCTATAGACTAGGTGTAAGGCTGAGAGGGAACCAGTGAGGGGGAAGAGGTCAGGTATAGTCTGATATTATCGATGTGATATAGTTAAACCCTGTATGTTGTTGTTGTTGTTGTTGTTGTTGTTGTACGTAAATCTATTGTACTTGCTATTGTGTTTTACACAAATAATTGTTGCTGTCAGTTTTGCTTTGTATAACCTTGATTAAGATTGATGGAACACTTGGCGCACTGTGTGACAAAATGTTGGTTCAAGTAAATATGTCTTCCTCCTTCGTCTCCTTCCTTACATGCGTTACCATTGAAGAGCATACGTTGTTAAAATGTTATTGGACTGGTATGTAATATTTTTGTAAAATAAATAGTTAGCAAACATTAGTTTAACATAAGTTATGTGGAATGTTTGGCTTGCTGAATTCTTAATAAAAGTATTTATAAATGATTGTTCTGCAGTTGTTCCTCGTCTCTAAAGCATCTTTCACACAGGTCACAACCAATGAATCGAGACTAGCAACCTGTCTTGTACAGTTGCAATCAAAATTATTCAACCCCCAATTGCACATTAGGTTTATTGGCAAACTATTTCTCAGCTGTTTGCAATAAACAAATTACACAATAACTGTTTAAGTAGTTCAATGAAACTAATATTACACGTTTAAAAAAAAAATCCAAATTCAACACAAACTTCTACTTGAGTAGGCTACAGCTCAAGCAGGAGTTGAAAATGTGAGAAAGATGCGGTGCCAACAACAGTTTAACATCGCTATTAAAATCGATTTTCTCTGACCTAGCAAAAGTGAACCCTCGCATATGGAGTATACGGTTTAGCAATCGGTTTTGCGAATCACATTATTGCATTACAATTTGAATATTGACTCAAATAACGCAGGCAAATGTGGAAAATGAATATGCTATTTTGGGATTGCATAGTCATTTGCACATTAGAATGAACTTTAGAATTTTGTCAGCTACAAAGCAGCGCATGACATTAAAATTAAATGTCAAAAAATTAAATGTCAAATGGCTTTGCATTATAATTTTAATATTGACAGTGAATGTGCACATCAGGTACATGAAAATGAAAATGAAAATCATTAGAATTGCATTTGAATTTGAATATTGTCTGAAAGAATGCATGCAAAAGTGGAACATGCAATTGCAATCTCATATTGCATTAGCATTTGAATTAAGTCTACTATATGCTTCCATACCTTGGTAGCCTAGTGACCATGTCGTTGCTCATTGATAGTACAGTATCGTGTCCTCACTCTCCATAAAATTGGATAGCCTGGTTATATTACCCCACATTAACCACTGTAGCCTACTGTCTATTCATTGACATGTACATACTTTTATCAAGCTGAAGCAAGCATATTTTCTTCAGAATAGTCATTTATTAGTGACGTTGATTACTGTGAAGTCAATGCGGACGGTGGTCAAGTTGTTAATGTAGCCTCGCGCTACGTGCACTGAATATGAATGTAAAAAGTAAATATATTTGCATGAATATCAATATGTACAGTAAAGATATATCTATACAGTGTGATGCGTACAGGACAAGGACGAATAAGATATGTGCAGTGCGCACGTATCCTTTGTGCACTCCTTCATAATACGTGAGGCAATATTTCTTATGTCGGTGGAAATGGTATCCATTTCAAAGCGTTTCTCCTCTTTCATACTTCTGCCAGCGGAGGCGCAGTTGATAATTTCTCCAGTTTCTATGCGTACGCATGGCTGCCAGTGTGCTTAGAGGTGCGCACAGTTTCACAAGATCTCGCCTCTTGGGGTATCGATGATCATGAAATGCATCTGCGTTTCCTGGGGCCTCATTTATAGAAAGTACTTTGGATCAAATTTGATCTTACCCGTGTCGTACGTAGAAAACCACGTCAAAGTAGTGATTTATAACATTTCAACGTGAGTCAATTTGACCGTGGAAACGATCGTAGCTCTACGTCAGGTAATTGACTTGACGTACGCACATTACCTACTGGTTATGCAGAGTTATTACAGGCATTTTTCGGAGTTCTGTCTGGCGTTTGACTGACCATTTATATGCAACGTTTGCAGGAAAAGTGCTATACAAATACAAAGTTATTATTATAGGCAACTATGGGCGTCAAAAAGGGTGGTACAAGATGCTCGTTCACGTGCAAACATTTTAGAGTTGATTGTGATTCATAAATGGAAGCAGGCGTGGGACTTGCAAATGCCACTGGCGTGCGCACCGTTTTATTAATCCGAATGTTGGTGTGGGTAAATGTTCTTGCTTTGCGTAGGTACGCAAGCCGTTTACGCCAGTTATACGCAAAGCTTTATAAATGAGGCTGGTCCCATAGGCTACATGAAGTCAACAATCAGCTCAGGAACACAAAATTGAGAAATATGTAGAGAAAGATAGACAGTTTAATGTATACATCTTCCACTGTATCCAAAATATCCGAAATATAATGCTTAATATGTCCGGGAGCCATGGGGTTGAACCAGCTTTTCTGCTGTTTCTTGTTGCATCAGCCATGACTGCAGCATCCTCACTCAAATGAGAGGACGTGACAGAGTTAGGACGTGACAGAGTTAGGACGTGACAGAGACAGCCACTGAGACAGCCACTGAGACAGCCACCGAGACAGCCACTGACACGGCAACTGACACAGCCACTGACACAGCCGCTGACACAGCCACTGAGACAGCCACTGAGACAGCCACTGAGACAGCCACTGAGACAGCCACTGAGACAGCCACTGAGACAGCCACTGACAGCCACTGAGACAGCCACTGACACAGCCACTGAGACAGCCACAGCCACTGAGACAGCCACTGAGACAGCCAATGAGACAGCCACTGAGACAGCCAATGAGACAGCCACTGACAGCCACTGAGACAGCCACTGACACAGCCACTGAGACAGCCACTGACTCAGCCACTGAGACAGCCACTGACAGCCACTGAGCTTTTTTTTCCGGAATATTATTCCGGCGTTTCATGACCAGGTTTTCCTCCACACGCCTCAAAGCTTCCTGGGTCATAAACAACGATACCTTCCTCCTGAGGAGAGCTGCTGCTTGATGATAGGCTGGCTGAAGGGAACCTCCCTGATGACCTGGTTGGTGGAGGGAACCTCCCTGATGACCTGGTTGGTGGAGGGAACCTCCCTGATTGGCTGGTTGGTGGAGGGAACCTCCCTGATGACCTGGTTGGTGGAGGGAACCTCCCTGATGACATGGTTGGTGGAGGGAACCTCCCTGATGATCTGGTTGGTGGACGGGACCTCCTTGATTGGCTGGTTGGTGGAGGGTACCTCCCTGATGACATGGTTGGTGGAGGGAACCTCCCTGATTGGCTGGTTGGTGGAGGGAACCTCCTTGATGACATGGTTGGTGGAGGGAACCTCCCTGATGATCTGGTTGGTGGACGGGACCTCCCTGATTGGCTGGTTGGTGGAGGGAACCTCCCTGATGACATGGTTGGTGGAGGGAACCTCCCTGATTGGCTGGTTGGTGGAGGGAACCTCCTTGATGACATGGTTGGTGGAGGGTACCTCCCTGGTTGGCTGGTTCATGGAGGGAATCTCCCTGATTGTGAGACAGTTTGACCTCCAGACACTTCCTCCTCAGGCTCATGTCCAGCCTGGGCTCTTGCTTCTCCTGCAAAGCCCTCTGGGAAGGGTTGGTGTCACCAGTACTAGCCGGCTGGGGCAGGATGACCGTTCTCAGGTTAGGCTTTGTGTTCAGGTTGGGGTTAACCTGTGGTCTGCTCTTGTCCCTCAGCCGGCTGTCCCACAGAGAGAACACAGAGCCGGTCACATGGCCCATGACCCTGCTGTCTCCCGTGGCCAGCGAGGGCACCAGAAGAGGCGTCAGGTCTCCCACGTACCTGGTGACCCGCTGGGGGAAGCCCCAGAGACGATGGCTGAGTTTGCCTCGGACGTGCGACTCCAACTTCTCTCTGGTCTCCTGAGAGATGAAGGGGACGGAGGCGGCCCGCAGGAACATCATGATGGGCTTGCCCTCCGTTGCCGTGGTGACAGGCTGGCACAGAGAGTTGGCCCGTGGGCAGGAGGCACTCGTGCCGGACTCCAGGGGGCGTCTGGGGCGGCACTGGGCCTCCGGGGGTCCACGCCTCCACTGCACGACCAGCCGGCCCGGTCTGGGGGTAGGGCTCTGGTTGAGAGTGGCGTGGGTAGTACTCTGCTCGGGGCTCTGGTTGAGAGTGGCGTGGGGGTTAGTGGTCAGGTCTTGTTTGTGCTGGTTGTGATGGAGGTCCGGGTCAGAGTCTTGAAAATCCAGAGACAGCAGGGGGTCACGGGTCGTGTTCTCAGAGGAACTGTGACAGGCACTGGAGTCTTGCTGGCAGGCTGAACTTTTTGACTGGAAGAAGTCTGGCACGCCTGGACACCTGTCCCCCCCCCCTCTTCTGTTCCTATGGCGACACGTTCTACAGGGCCTCTGAGAGCAGCAGCTGGAAGACTGAGCCGAGGAGGAGGGCCAATTGGAGCAGGAGGCGGAGTCAGAGGAGGAGTCAGAGCCCAGGTGAGTATCCAGCTTAAACTCCAGGATGTCCAGCATCTTCTCCAATCGCTTTTTTTTTATTTGGTCTGTGAACTCCTTCAACAGCTTTCTGCAGGAGGACAACAAACAGGGCTCTCATTCTGGCTAACACAGCAGGCATTTAGGCTGTTCATGTTATCATCAAACCACTTTAGTTTAACAAAGAATTATGACAAATCATAATTAATGACACTTACATTTTCTGGTCAATTGTTGGTGTCGAGATGTCCTCCTGTTCAAATACAAAATGGGAATGTAATGTAAGTATTAGCCTTTTAAATACATGCAAGCCCTAGCACACAGCCTTAAGACACAGCCCTGACACACAGCATTAAAACACACAGCCCTGACACACAACCCTAATCATAACACACAGCACTAGCCCAACGGTGCTTTACGCTCATTAATATTAATATTGACGCGCAGTTTACCTCGCTTGCCGGGAGCGCGCCGGTGCCACCTTTCCTCCGGTTAATCATCCAGCTCAGGAGCCAGAGCAAGGAGAGGATACACACCATGAGCTGCAATCCAATGACCGCATCGAAACCTTGAAGCTCCGAGCTGGGAACCAACCTTGGAACCGAGCTTGGATCCAAGCTTGCAGACGACTGCAAGGGCACGCGGAAGCGCACGAATTTGGTTGAAGTAGCTGACATGTTAACGGTCCGGTAACATCGCCATGGCTATAGATAAGTAAGCGCAGTCTGTCGCAATACGTGTACTCTCTGATAGATACAGCGTGTCTGAATGTTGTTGATGATTGTTATGGGCTATATATCAATGTATGATGACGTTATGTTATTATTACGTCATGGCGTCACCAGGACAACAAAATGTATGGTTGATTGTTGCATCATTGTTTGCCCAAAAGCACTTCATTACGCTGTGTCTTGCATATTGTGTTTAAATGACCAATACAATTTTATTTCATATTTTATTGCACTGTAAATAATATAGCTCTGCGACTCCATCCATAGTAATATCCTTTCAGTCTGATATGCATTGTTGCTAAAACCGTATACTCCATATGCGAGCTAGGGTTCACTTTTGCTAGGTCCGAGAAAAATAGATTTTAATAGCGATGTTAATCTGTTGTTGGCACCGCATCTTTCTCACATTTTCAACTCCTGCTTGAGCTGTAGCCTACTCAAGTAGAATTTTGTGTTGAATTTGGATTTTTTTTTAAAACGTGTAATATTAGTTTCATTGAACTACTTAAACAGTTATTGTGTAATTTGTTTATTGCAAACAGCTGAGAAATAGTTTGCCAATAAACCTAATGTGCAATTGGGGGTTGAATAATTTTGATTGCAACTGTACAAGACAGGTTGCTAGTCTCGATTCATTGGTTGTGACCTGTGTGAAAGATGCTTTAGAGACGAGGAACAACTGCAGAACAATCATTTATAAATACTTTTATTAAGAATTCAGCAAGCCAAACATTCCACATAACTTATGTTAAACTAATGTTTGCTAACTATTTATTTTACAAAAATATTACATACCAGTCCATAACATTTTAACAACGTATGCTCTTCAATGGTAACGCATGTAAGGAAGGAGACGAAGGAGGAAGACATATTTACTTGAACCAACATTTTGTCACACAGTGCGCCAAGTGTTCCATCAATCTTAATCAAGGTTATACAAAGCAAAACTGACAGCAACAATTATTTGTGTAAAACACAATAGCAAGTACAATAGATTTACGTACAACAACAACAACAACAACAACAACATACAGGGTTTAACTATATCACATCGATAATATCAGACTATACCTGACCTCTTCCCCCTCACTGGTTCCCTCTCAGCCTTACACCTAGTCTATAGGGCTTGGGGGACAGAGTAACTCCAAACACAGGAGTGTAGTCAGGTTCCCCTGCGTCCTCAGGCCAGACAAACTGGAAGCGTCGCAGAAGCGTCACCATAATCAGGAAAAGCTCCATACGAGCTAGTCCTTCCCCAAGACACATACGAGGCCCTGAAACATTAACAACAATAACAAGAAAAAAGCTAAATCAGCCATTTATTTCCATCCATCATCAACATTTATCTATAGCGATGTACTTTGTTTTGCGCTATATACCTGTAGAGAAGGGCAGGAAGGCCTCAGGCTTCTCAAACTCTCCCTGCTCATTCAGGAAGTTGGAAGGGTTGAAAGAATAGACTTTATTGTCCTTGTACAGTTGCCTATACAATGAAAATGTGGTTCTTCTGAAGGTGCAAAAACAGAAAAACATATTCACATACCAGTATTCACAACAAATAAAAACAACTATTAAAGCAAGCTAAAAGACATGAGGTCAGTGTCTCATCTGGTTCATCAGTGGTTCATCTGCGTCATATGCGTATAATGCGGTCAACAAAAATACATTGCTCCCCTCTCTCTCCACTACCGCAATGCAAGGTGCGCAGGTGCTTAAAATACCTTGCAATATCACCCCCCATAACCATATGACTTCTCAATACGGTGATCAAGGCAATAAACAAACAATCAAAGTAGGATTACAGACTTTCAGTCTGCCTCCATCCATGTGGATGAACCACCCAAAGGCCTGAGGTGCTGTCGGAGGCATGAATATGATTTAGGGGGTATTTAGTATAACAGGCTGGGTTTATTGTGAGTTTACTTGTTTGTTTATTGCCTTGATCACCGTATTGAGAAGTCATATGATGAGACACTGACCTCATGTCTTTTAGCTTGCTTTTATAGTTGTTTTTATTTTCTTAATATTGTTGTCTTTATTTGCACTTGACACCACGGACCTCATTGTCTCTTAGCTTGTTTTATAGCATTTTCGCTTTTGAATTTTTCTAGTGTGTAATATTTGTGATATGTTATGTGTATAGGTTTGTGAATATGTGAATATGTTTTTCTGTTTTTGCACCTTCAGAAGAACCACTACAATTTCATTGTATTGGCAACTGTACAAGGACAATAAAGTATATTCTATTCTATATTCTATACGCATTGTTTGTTATTTTTCTGGTTTTGATCGCTTATGGATTATTTTTGTACGTCGCCAAGTTTGATTGTTCTATTCAATAAATGCTCTAAAACGTACTTTTCATCTCAGCGGATTGTTTGGCGCATCATACAATTACCAGCCAGACCCTGGTTGCGTCTCTCAGCGACTTTTTACTTTTGGCTCTATCTATCTATCTCGCTACAGGTGTCATATAACCCTAACCCATATCCTGTCATATAAAAGTACGTTATTGAATCTCCAGGTAATGTAGGCAATTTCTGACATCTATCACTTTTGCTGTCGTTAAGATACTTTATTTTTCTGTTTCGGTAGTCTGTCCAATGTGACACTTGCCCTCCTCCACCGGCCCTAGTTTTGGATCTAGCTTGCTGTTCATTATTTTCATGATAAATTGTAGCTAGCTAGCTATAACATCTTCATATACACCATACAGGCTACTGATTAACAGTAGGCACTGATTAACAGTAGGCAAATGCCCATTGAACAGATGTATTCATTATCCTATCTTAAGAAAACTAATGTAACACTCTCATCTGGGGATTTACACTGCAAATCAAATCAAAGATTGACACATCCCTGATGACAGGGAGAGGACGTATGACTGCTCTGATGAATCAACCCCTATTTCATTAATTTTCTCTATATAACGAAGTCGATCATTGATCGGCAACGACACTATATAATAGTTTGCCTAACTGGCAATCGGATTTGGGCTCCTAATATCTAAAAAGCACTACGGTTTTCTTATTTTATCTGATTAAAGTAGCAAAGACCAGAAATTTCCATTGACCGCCAGTCAAACTTCTACACTGCTATCACCCAAAAAGGGGCGTGGACATGACTACCCGGATGCGTTAGAATTGCATAGAGAGTTTGAATTTTGTCCGCTGTAAAGCGGATGCGTTTCCTAGAACATGTAAATGCAATTGCTGATCACATTATTGCATTACAATTTGAATATTGACTCAAATAACGCAGGCAAAAGTGGCAAATGAATATGCTATTTTGGGATTGCATAGTCATTTTAATTTTATCAGCTACAAAGCGGATGTGTTTACTAGAACATGTAAATGCAATTGCGAATCACATTATTGCATTACAATTTGAATATTGACTCAAATAACGCAGGCAAAAGTGGCAAATGAATATGCTATTTTGGGATTGCATAGTCATTTGCACATTAGAATGAACTTTTGAATTTTGTCAGTTACAAAGCAGCGCATGACTTTGAAAATTAAATGTCAAATGGCTTTGCATTATCATTTTAATATTGACAGTGAATGTGCACATCAGGTACATGAAAATGAAAATCATTAGAATTGCATTTGAATTTGAATATTGTCTGAAAGAATGCATGCAAAAGTGGAACATGCAATTGCAATCTCATATTGCATTAGCATTTGAATTAAGTCTACTATATGCTTCCATATTAAAAAGCTCCTCTTCCTGTTTTAACCAGGACAAGTTTCTGCTTTACTTTTAATACTAAGCAGAACAGATGTGTGGATAGCAACAGAGATCTGGAGGTTTTTAAATTTCCCTGGCCTTCCCCCCCACTTAGCCATTGTTATGTCCCTGGCTTTTATTGTTTTATTGTTTTTAGTCCTTTTATCTTCTCTTCTTTTAAATTGTTATCACATCTTGTATTGTGTTGCATTTTATTTAATATCCTGCACTTTACCTGTTTTACATCTGTGAAGCACTTTGGTTCAGCTGCTGCTGTATGTAAATGTGCTATATAAATAAAGTTGACTTGACTTGACTTGAGATTTGACGATTGAAACCTGTATGTTATTTTAACCTACAATCAGGGAATATTCAAATATGTATAGGAACTTAGTGTGATTTTGAGATCCTAACCTGGGCAATGTTGGAAGCAGCTGGCAGGCATAAGCAATCAAAATAACTTTTCCTGTACAAAATCGCCGCCCTGTGGTTGAAATAGATATAACATTGAGCATATCCATGTGTCAGGGTAACTAATCATGGTGACCTGATTGGTTACCATAAAACTTGCTATGACATTACAATTATGGCATTATAATTATCCATAAAAGGCATCATGTACTAATGCTTAGCTGTTGCAGCCGGGCATAATAATATGATCAATGACTGTGTTATAAGTAACATTTACATTGACCTTTAGCAGACCTTTAGCAGACGCCTTTATCCAAAGCAACTTACGTCTAAAGTAGGTGAATCATCTATACATCAGTCATCATAACAAAAACAAATATATACATTTACAGAGAGGCACAATTGCAGACAATGGCATTGTAAATTGGGGGGTAGGGCCATGTGTGACATTCCAAATATAAACACGTACTGTATTAAATACTGTATTAAATACATTTTAATAGAATCAGTGGCGGCCTACGGCCATGGGAGACATTCCTAACATTGACACTTATCAAATGTATCTCAATGGAGGGATAGGTTACTGTGTCAAAGTATCACAATCGGTAAATGGCTGTATTGGCTGTATGTGATATACTGAATGGTAAAGATGTGTTTACACAAAAGCACACAGACACTCGTGACATGGCATAGACTAAACTGTTTTAATTAGGCTACTTATTATATTATTATTACATTATTATAAGTGTCATGGGTCTTTGTCACATACATGAAAATGTATATCTGTGCAATTAATATCTGAGTCATGAGAAGTATTATTTGAAGGACAAAATAGCCTAAACTGTTTTAAAATACAGCACACACACCCTAAGAGTCATAGCACACACACCCTAAGAGTTACAGCACACACACCCTAAGAGTTACAGCACACACACCCTAAGAGTTACAGCACACACACCTTAAGAGTTACAGCACACACACCCTAAGAGTTACAGTACACACACCCTAAGAGTTACAGCACACACACCCTAAGAGTTACAGCACACACACCTTAAGAGTTACAGCACACACACCCTAAGACTTACAGCACACACACCCTAAGAGTTACAGTACACACACCCTAAGAGTTACAGCACACACACACCCTAAGAGTTACAGCACACACACCTTAAGAGTTACAGCACACACACCCTAAGAGTTACAGCACACACACCCTAAGAGTTACAGCACACACACCCTAAGAGTTACAGCACACACACCCTAAGAGTTACAGCACACACACCCTAAGAGTTACAGCACACACACACCCTAAGAGTTACAGCACACACACCCTAAGAGTTACAGCACACACACCCTAAGAGTTACAGCACACACACCCTAAGAGTTACAGCACACACACCTTAAGAGTTACAGCACACACACCCTAAGAGTTACAGCACACACACCCTAAGAGTTACAGCACACACACCCTAAGAGTTACAGCACACACACACCCTAAGAGTTACAGCACACACACACCTTAAGAGTTACAGCACACACACCTTAAGAGTTACAGCACACACACCCTAAGAGTTACAGTACACACACCCTAAGAGTTACAGCACACACACCCTAAGAGTTACAGCACACACACCTTAAGAGTTACAGCACACACACCTTAAGAGTTACAGCACACACACCCTAAGAGTTACAGCACACACACCTTAAGAGTTACAGCACACACACCCTAAGAGTTAAGAGTTACAGTACACACACCCTAAGAGTATGGACAATTTGTACTGCTAATTGTATCCTGTTTTATGTCTTGTACTATTGTCACCTTTATCCTGACTTATCTTGCCTTTTGTTACTCAAAAAAAATGTTACTCTCTTACACTTGTGTAATGTGATGTAACAATAAAACTTGAAACTTGAAACAGTATATGGTCAAATTATCTGCAGTGCTGGGCTTGCAGCAGTCAGGTGATCCTGAGTCAATAATGAACTTGTAGTGATTACTGGCAACCAGTATGAGCTGGTTCAGACTACACTGGGTAACAGGCGGACACTGGGTAACAGGCGGACATTGAGTGATCATTGAGCAAGCCTGGGCTGAGACTGTCGCTGGACAATCAAACTTATGTACCTTGTATCTCAAGGCTAGCATACTATGAACTTTACCTTTAACCGTATGTGCTAACTTCGTTGCAAGATAGCTGCTGCAACGCCTTTACGCAAATAAATCATTGTGAATGAATTATAATGATATGACTAACAGAAATACTCAATACTGCTTTCTCCAGGAACTCAGATCTTAGCAGAACATAATGGGAGTATGAATAAATCAATCAATGATCAACTCTCTAGTTGCCTCACAGCCCTGTCCTAGGTATCCATAGATCTAAGGTCAATGAAACACACAACTTTTGTATTATTCTGAAACTAATTACATCAGGATCTTTGATCATATCTGGATCATCTTTATTGACGTCTGCAGGAAGTTATGGTCAATAGTGGGGTAAACTATTATCTGGGTTTACCTATTGCCCTCTCTTATCTGTTTTTCTTTGACAACCTTTTTTATGATGTAGATATGAACCTTGTAGGACAATTGTGCTTTCTTTGATATTGTCATGTCATGCTACCTTGGCAATTGTGACTATTAAACATTGTTGACTAACTTTAGGCCTTAAACTAATTGAATATGCCCAGTTAAAATGTCTGAGTTTGGATGGAACCAACTCACAGATTGACGGCTGACTGATTTAATATGACTCATGTCGTAAGCCTGCACTCATGATGATAACATTGAATGGATTTTTTTTTTTTTTTTTTACTATTCTATTGCAGCACGATGTCACTGTATGATAGGCTGCTTTTAGAGTCAAATCTTTTGTCGTACTTGACCTGAATTTACAGTACAGGCCAAAAGTTTGGACACACCTTCTCATTCAATGCGTTTCCTTTATTTTCATGACTATTTACATTGTAGATTCTCACTGAAGGCATCAAAACTATGAATGAACACATAGGAATTATGTACTTAACAAAAAAGTGTGAAATAACTGAAAACATATTATTATTAACACATTATATTTAATATTATTATTATATATTTTATTAACAACAAAAAAGCAAAGGGTGGCTACTTTGAGGAATCTAAAATATAATACATGTTAAGAGTTGTGTGATATATGTCCTCAGTTGATATATAATGTGTAATGTGTAATGTTAAGATTGTGCCACAAGAGGCGCTAAGGCGCAGGGTATAGGACGCATGCCTGCGTCATCACGTTGATGTGTGTGTTGATCACCTTGTGGGAACTATGTTAGTTCAAGACTGTCACCGTGAGACTGATGTGTGTACAGCCCGCCAATAAATATGCCAGGCTTGGCTAAAGGTGATCTTCATCGTGTTTCCTCCGAATGCAACGTTAGCTGCACAAGTATAGGATAACTTAACAGGTTATGGGCCCAGGAGTCATTCGGGGAGAAGTTTGAAGATTCATCATCGTCAGAAAGTCGCAGCGAACCGCGTGCTGACGGGATAGCAAGAAAAAGCTAACATGGATCAACGAGGAACAAGCAGGTTCTCTCGACTGGCATTCGACGGAGATGAGACAAAATATGAACTTTGGGAGACCAAAATGCTGGGACAATTTCATTTATTGGGGCTAAAGAACACGGTCCTGGGGGAACCGAGGACTGAAGCCGAAATGGCGGCAGACGAAAAGAAAAATGCCGACGCATACGCAGAGATGATTCTACTGTTGGATGACAAAAGCCTATCATTAATTATGAGGGATGCGGCCAACAACGGAAGAAAGGCTCTGAAAATATTGAGAGAGTATTATGCCGGGAAGGGAAAACCCCGGATAATTAACCTGTACACCATGCTTACATCGCTTCAGAAAGCGGACAACGAAAGCATCATGGACTACATCATCAGAGCAGAAACAGCCATCACAGCACTGCGGAATGCAGGTGAGACGTTGGGAGACGGCCTACTAGTGGCTATGGTCTTAAAAGGACTGCCTGGGAGTTTTAAGCCATTCGCAATACACGTGGCACATACAGATGGTAACATCACATTCGCAGAATTCAAGACTAAGCTAAGAAGTTTTGAAGAAACAGAAAAGATAAACGCAGCTGAGTCGAGCGACAGTGTGATGAAGACCCAAGGGAGAACCGGACGGCGACCCGCCAAGACAAACGCACGCGACCGGTACAAAGAAGATACAGAGGTGGTCTGCTTCAAGTGTGGCACCAAAGGCCACCGAGCGAAAGAATGTCGACAGAAGACATGGTGTGGTCGTTGCAGAAGTGACACACACAAAGACTCCACGTGTAGGCGTAAGGAAAGAAAGGATGGCGCGTGTAAAGTCTCAGCAGATGGCGACGCTGACTACGCGTTCAAGATGAGAGACGGAGAGACCGGTACCCAGCAGCAGTCGGCGAGCGGCGTCCAGGAGAAAGGATTGATGGTGGACACGGGGGCCACATCTCATATCATCACCGACGTGACCAAGTTTAAAGACTTTGACAGCACTTTCAGACCAGAAAAGCACAGTGTCGAGTTGGCAGACGGCACCCGGTGCAGCGGGGTCGCTCAGAGAAGGGGAGATGCTGAGGTTTCTCTGATCGACAGCAGTGGACGACGGCACAAGGCGACGCTGAGAAACGCTTTGTTCATACCGTCATACCCCCAGAACATCTTCTCGGTGAAGGCGGCGACTAACGGCGGGGCCACGGTCGTTTTCAAAGAAGAGAAAGATGCACTGATAACCAGAGATGGTAACAGATTTGACATTCATGTATATGGCAAGTTGTATTATTTGCATACTGAAGGTGAATCTAATGATAAGTGTAATGCATGTCACGACATACAGACATGGCATGAGATATTAGGCCACTGTAATTATGACGATGTTCTAAAGTTGCAGAATGTGGTTGAGGGTATGCAGATCAAGGGCAAAACAGGTAGACCCGAGCAAGAGTGTGAGGTGTGTATTCAGGGGAAGTTTGCACAAACCAGAAATAGAGACCCTGATACTAGAGCGGAGGCTCCCTTACAGATGGTACACACAGACCTTGCAGGTCCTATAGCCACAGACTCAATAGATGGCTACAAATATGTGCAGTCGTTCACAGACGATTACTCGAGCGCAGTGTTTGTATATTTTCTGAAAAAGAAAAGCGACACAGTACAAGCTACGGAAAAGTTCCTAGCAGATGTATCCCCGTACGGGAAAGTAAAATCCATCAGATCCGATAATGGAACTGAGTATACATGCAATGATTTTCAAACACTGTTAAGGAAAAACAAAATTAGACATGAAACGTCAGCTCCGTATTCCCCACACCAGAACGGGACTGCAGAGAGGGGTTGGCGTACTCTTTTTGAGATGGGTAGGTGCATGATAGTTGAAAGCAAGCTACCAAAACAACTATGGCACTACGCAGTACAAACAGCAGCGATGGTACGTAACAGATGCTTTAACAGACGTACAGGGCAAACTCCTTACCAGCTGCTGACAGGCAAGAAAGCAAATGTATCTAAAATGCAGAAGTTTGGGTCTGTATGCTACACGTACAAACAGGACAAGGGAAAACTAGATACCAGGTGTGACCAGGGGTGTTTTGTGGGATATGACAAGAACAGCCCGGCATATTTGGTATATCATTCAGATACAAACAAAGTACAGAAACACAGGCTAGTGAAGTTTGTGAGCAGGGCAGCTGTAGAAAAACAGACACAGACATGTGAGACAAACTCAAATGATGACTATAACAGTATGGGACAACCAAGGACTAGCGAGACCACACAAGAGGCCAATAGGAGAACAGAAAATGCTGAAGAGCCAAGTGAACAGAGTAGAAGTACACATAGTGGTAATCCAGGTGCAGTGGTGAGGCCTAATGACCATAACCAAACACAACAGAGTGTGACAGGTGATGAACCTGAGAGTAGGAGGTATCCAACCAGAGAAAGGAAGAAACCGAGTCACTTAGAGGATTTTGTAGATGAAGACAGTGATAGTGATGGGGTTCATACCACAGTAGACTACTGCTACAGGGCGGTATGTGGTGTTCCACAGACTTTTGGAGAGGCTATGAGGTCAGATAACTCAAAAGAGTGGGTAAAAGCCATGGATGAGGAGGTCCAGTCGTTAGAAGAGAACAAGACATTTACCCTGACAACCCTGCCAATAGGCAAGAAAACAGTGGGGGGTAGATGGGTTTACTCTATCAAGAGTGATATAAATGGAAGAGACAAGTACAAAGCACGTTTTGTGGCCAAGGGTTACAGCCAGGTAATGGGGATAGACTATGGGGAGACGTTTTCACCCACAGCAAACCTGACGAGTGTAAGGGTGGTGTTACAAAAAGCAGCACAGGAGAACCTACTCCTACACCAGATGGACGTGAAAACAGCGTATTTGCACGCTCCCATAGATTATGACATATACATCAATCCACCAGAGGGTTATGAAGAGAAGGAGGATGATCTAGTGTATAAGCTAGAAAAATCACTTTATGGTCTTAAACAATCGGGGCGAAATTGGAATAGAGTCTTGCATGATTGTTTAACTGAAAACGGGTTCACACAAAACCCAGCCGACCACTGTGTTTATGCCAAAGAGTCAAAAGACGAGAAGGTGATCATAATCATATGGGTCGATGACTTGATCATTGCAGCCAGCAATGAGAAGGTTTTGAGAGAGGTGAAAGAGATGCTCGCAGGAAAGTTTAAGATGAAAGATCTCGGCAGTCTCAAACATTTTCTGGGTATCGATTTCAGCCAATCCGATGGATGTGTAAAGATGTCACAGGAAAGGTACACTAACAAGATATTACAGCGTTTTAATATGCAAAATTGTAGAATTAGAGAAACGCCTTGTGATCAGAAACTGGAATATACTGAGGATGCAGTAAAAATGAATGATATCAGGATGTACAGGGAGGCTGTAGGAAGCCTTATATACCTAACTACTTGTACCAGACCAGATTTAAGTTTTGTGGTAAGCAGGCTATCACAGTACTTTGCTGAGCCTACAGAGGAGCAGTGGGTCACTGTGAAACACACATTGAGGTATCTCAAGGGCACTTCTAAGAAAGGGTTAAGTTTCAAAAACGACAGTGAGAAGCTAGGTATACAGGCCTACAGTGATGCTGACGTCAGAGACAGGCGCAGTACCACAGGGCGCAGTACCACAGGGTACTGTGTGAGGCTTAGTAAGAACAGCTCTCTAGTTTCATGGAAAACTAGAAAACAACCTACGGTTGCACTTTCCACCTGTGAGGCGGAATATATGGCACTGGCTTCAACCATACAGGAGTGTCTATACCTAGAGCAGTTACTAGGAGGTATAGATAACTACATGTACACACAAACAATAGTGTATGAGGACAATCAGGGAACAATTGCTCTTGCCAAAAACCCTGTAAACAGACAGAGGAGTAAGCATGTGGACATAAAGTACCACTTTATCAGATCTACTGTGAGTGAGGGGAGAGTTATTTTGATGTATTGTCCTACAGATGACATGGTTGCTGATATAATGACAAAACCTGTAACTAAGTTGAAACTGAAGAAGTTTGCAGCTATTATTTTTGGAGTTTGAAATGTGTAAGACAGGGGTCCACTTTCATTCTGTATTTTTTTTTGTTCTTTTCGTTCAGATTGCAACAACCTGAGTACAAGTGGGGGTGTTAAGAGTTGTGTGATATATGTCCTCAGTTGATATATAATGTGTAATGTGTAATGTTAAGATTGTGCCACAAGAGGCGCTAAGGCGCAGGGTATAGGACGCATGCCTGCGTCATCACGTTGATGTGTGTGTTGATCACCTTGTGGGAACTATGTTAGTTCAAGACTGTCACCGTGAGACTGATGTGTGTACAGCCCGCCAATAAATATGCCAGGCTTGGCTAAAGGTGATCTTCATCGTGTTTCCTCCGAATGCAACGTTAGCTGCACAAGTATAGGATAACTTAACAATACATATTTAGAGTTATTTCACACTTTATTGTTAAATACATAATTCCTATGTGTTCATTCATAGTTTTGATGGTTCAGTGAGAATCTACAATGTACCAAATAGTCATGAAAATAAAGGAAACGCATTGAATGAGAAGGTGTGTCCAAACTTTTGGCCTGTACTGTAATTGCAATTGTTTGCTTTCTTGTTACACATTGGTAATACAAAGTTTACGCCCAATGCCCTCCTCTCTTGGCCCAGACTGTCCTATCCGAACACACGATTGGACTGTTGTGTAATGACCGTATCTCGCTTATGGCAGCGACACACACAGGCGACATCAGAGCAACAACCTGATCCAATCAATCACTCTTTTCACACCAGTAGAGAAGACTGTTGGTCACGAAAGACAGGGGTACGTTCCATTTTTATATTATAACAAGATATCTAACTGTCATCATAACTAGTCATTCTAACCCCCGTATTGAATGAATTAACTGTTTCTGAAGTTATGATTAGTTATTTGGTTTGTTCTTGAGGGCGCGATTATTTTTTTTAGGTTGCATGCTTGCTAATCAGTCTCGAATATGTCTATTGCATAGCCTGCAGTACATTGTCTCACGCGTTCTAGTATGCAAATGAAATATATCTATATATATATATCTTAAAACACCTGCTTCGTGGCTCAACTGTTTTATTTTATTTTCATAGGGCACTTTCATTTGTATTGAGCTCAACATTGTCAACAGCGTGCATCGTGGAAATAGCTTTGCAGATGTATGCACATTTGAATGTGTATGATATGTTTGCTAATAATAAGTAAGTCTGCATGTAGAAAGAAAATTCCTGCACGTAGCGGGTCGCTAGCGAGCTGTCAAGTGTACTTTAAATCCACTTGGATTCGATTGGTCAATCCCCCATAGGCATGATTCTGCCGTGACATCTGATTGGTTAAACAGGGCACGCCCTTTTCACCAAAAAAACTGCTGTAGTATTATATAACTATTATACAGACATTAGTAATTAAACCTTTAAACACACGTTTTTTTCCACTAAACACTTTTATACATCGTTTATTTTTTTAAACAACCATGCTACTTTTGTGGATACGATAAGAGTAATATTTGACAGTAATGATTTGGTTATGTAATGCAAAATCCAAATGCATATGTTTCAAATTAATAGGTTATGAATACCCACTACACTCTAGAGAGAATTGCCTTAAAAAAATAAAATGCTCTTATGCCTGTTGTCTGTTGTCTTTACCTACATTAGCTTGTGAGCGCTCAGGATGAAGATTGCTGTGATAGGTCAGAGTATTTTCGGCCAGGAGGTGTACAAGGAGCTAAGGAAGGAGGGACACATCATTGTTGGAGTTTTCACAATACCCGACAAGGATGGCAAAGCCGACCCCCTAGGTGAGTAGGTCATGATGTCATGAGTGCGCTGCAGGACAGTATATACTATATCTGGGAGCATATTATTGCAATGGGTGCAACCTTTATCATATGTGGTCCTCATACCATAGCACCTAAAGTACACATGAGCAGTGAACACAGAGAACTCACACACAACACACATTTGCACAACACTTTATACAAATGGCCATCTGAATTAGATCTGAAGGTAAAAGTGATTGATTTCAATGCACTTCAAACTCCCGATTTCAATGTATGACACATCATTTGAAAGCTTACAATCTGCCCTTTCATAATCTGTCAAAAACTGAAAAATACCATTGAATGAAGTAGAAGCCGCACACTCTAGTTTCAGATGCAAAAGTTTTAATTGAAAAAAACTGAAATGACCTTGCCGTTTTACCAGACCCTGTCACATATTACTCAATAATCAATGGGAATATAATACATTGCTATATCCAAAAACGAATTACAGATTGTGTTTTTTTAAGGTTATTTTTTTTTAGTGGGGCAATCCCGCTCTTATATTTGGATTGGATAGATACAGGAAAGTAAGGCATGTGAGCAGAGCAGCCATGTTGACATGAGCACATATGAGCATTGAACACTGCAGTGCTCGACCACTGGCCACACAGATTATGGTTTTAAGGAGATCTTCTATTCAACAAAACATTGGCATCACAAGAGTCATGTACACCTTGAGGGTACCCTCAAACACCCAACCTCTAATTAAATGAACCTTTATAAATAGCCCATTTCATACACAAATGCAATACACTGCACTTCACAGGAAAACGTACACATCATCGCGGGAGATTTCAATCATGCTGACCTGAAGGTAGTACTGCCGAAGTTCTATCAGCATGTTAAATGTGCAACAAGAGGAGAAAAAACACTGGATACGGTATACACCAACATCAAGCTTGCTTACAAGGCTAGACCGCTAGCTCATCTAGGCATGTCTGACCATGTGTCAATCCTCCTGATCCCAGCCTACACTCCCATGAGGAAAAGTGCTCCCATCACCACTAAGACTGTCAGAACCTGGCCAGCAGGGTCCGCTCCACTGCAGATCTGCCTGAATGACACCTCATGGCAGGAATATGAGCATGAGGACCTGGAACAGTTCACGTTGTCGGTTCTGAACCACATAGTGAACTGCACCAACTCAGCCACAGTGGACAAACGGGTCCGGGTCTACCCCAACACGAAGCCATGGATGACTGAGAAGGTCCAAAAACTGCTCAAGGAGAGGGACAACGCCTTCTCAGGGAAGGGCACACTGCTGTACAGCACCACCAGGGCTAACCTAAAGCGCGGCATCCGGGAGGCCAAGGCAGACCACAGAGAGAAGATTGAGGAATGCCTCCTGAGCAACGACTCCAGGCGGGTGTGGCAGGGGGTTCAGCACATGACAAACTTCAGAGCCAACAGGCTCACAGCCGCGGAGGACGACCCCCTGCTGGCGGAAAAGCTGAACTCCTTCTACGCCCGGTTCGACGAGGGGCGAACGGAGGTAACCACAACACAAACACCACTCTCTCCAGCTCTCAGCAGCCTCACCCTCACAGAGCATGAAGTGAGACGCGTGCTGAAGGCGGTGGACCCCAGGAAAGCCTCAGGGCCGGATGGCGTCCTGGGACGGGTGCTGAGGGACTGCGCCGACCAGCTGGCCGGGGTTTTCACCAACATCTTCAACCAGTCCCTGTCCCAGGCCACCATCCCACCCTGCCTGAAAACCTCAACTATCATCCCAGTCCCGAAGAAAAGCACGGTGAGCTGCCTAAACGACTACCGCCCGGTGGCACTCACACCAATCATCATGAAGTGCTTCGAGAAACTAGTCCGGGCCCACATACTCACACGCCTCCCGCCCAACCTGGATCCATACCAGTTCGCCTACAGAGCCCACAGGTCCACAGAGGACGCCATCGCGATGACTCTCCACTCCACTCTATCCCACCTGGAGAGGGGAAACAGCTACGCGAGACTGCTCTTTGTGGACTTCAGCTCTGCCTTCAACACCATCCTTCCAGACAGGCTAGTGACCAAACTACTAGACCTGGGACTTATCACACTCTATATGTGCATGGATCAAGGACTTCCTGTCTGACCGCCCCCAGAGGGTGCGGGTGGGCTCCCACACCTCCACAGCCCTCAGACTCAGCACTGGGTCCCCCCAGGGCTGCGTGCTAAGCCCCATCCTCTACAACCTCTACACCTACGACTTCACCCCCGTCCACCCCAGCAACTCCATCGTAAAGTTTGCAGACGACACCACCGTGGTGGGCTGCATCTCGGGGGGGGACGAGGCGGCGTACAGGGATGAGGTAGAGCAGCTGAGCAAGCTGTGCAAGGTTAACAACCTGCTATTGAACCAGTCAAAGACCCAGGAAATCATCGTGGACATCAGGAGGAAAAAATCTGAGGTCCAGCCCCTGCTCGTCGATGGAGGGAGCGTGGAGAGAGTCTCAACCTTCCGATTCCTGGGGGTGCACATACAGGATGACCTGTCCTGGAAGATCAACACAGCAGCCATCATCAAGAAGGCACAACAACGGCTCTTCTTCCTGAGAGTCCTCAGGAAAGACCACATCGGACAGGAGATGCTGGTGACCTTCTACCGCTGCGCAGTGGAGAGCATCCTCACCTACTGCATCTGCATCTGGTTCTCCAGCTGCACAGCCGCAGAGAGGAATGCGCTACAGAGAGTCGTGAGATCGGCCCAGAAGATCACCGGCGCCCCCCTCCCCTCTCTGGAAGAGCTGTACAACACACGCTGCCTCAGGAAGGCCTCCAAGATCTCCAGAGACCCATCCCACCCTGGGTACGAACACTTTGCTCGGCTGCCCTCGGACAGGCGGTTCAGGACCATGTTCGCAAGGACAAACAGACCGAAGCTCAGCTTCTACCCCAGGGCCATTCAGGCCCTGAACACAGCAAAGACCTAGGTTCTAGGCCCTGGACAATCTAGACAAATTGATGGCAGCTACTAGATTGAAATCAAGTGTAATACTGAAACACAAATGTGTCCATTTCAAACCTGCAAACTGCGACACTTTAAATGAATGTGCAATAACACTATGTGCAATATGACAACCCTAGGGTACATAAGGTTCAGAGAATAGGAAATGTTAGAATAGGTATAGCATAGCATAGAGTACAGCACAGTGTTTTATTTGTATAGTATAGTATAGTGGATAGTGTACATAGCCTTTATTTATGTAAACCAGCTCTTTTCCTTTCTTGTTTTTAGTTTTTTTTTCCTAGCACCAGGGGAGCCCCCCCCTCCCAAATGTCGTTGTTTGGTACCTGTACTATATCAATGACAATAAAGACCATTCATTCATTCATTCATTCATTCGAATATCTCTTTGCCCCTTCCTCTACACAGCCAAGGAGGCGCGTGCCTGTCTTCAAGTTCCCCCGCTGGCGTCTGAAGGGGAAGGGCATCAAGGAAGTGGTGGACCAATATGAGGCTGTGGGCGCGGAGCTCAACGTCATGCCCTTCTGCTCCCAGTTCATCCCCATGGAGGTGATCGACCACCCCAAGCACGGCTCCATCATCTACCACCCGTCCATCCTGCCCCTTCACAGGGGAGCCTCCGCCATCAACTGGTGAGTCAGTAGGCAGGGGGGTGTGTCTGTTTCTATGTGTTATTGGTTGATGCTGACTGGTTGGTTGATTAGTTGGTAGGTGGACAGATTAGTTAGAGGCATTGGTCAGTTGTCATGTTCATAGGTTTGGTGGGTGGGTGGGTCGGTTGGTGGGTTGGTGAGTTTGAGATTCACTGGCTGGTAGGTTGGTTGGATGGTTGGATGGTTGGTTGGATGGTTGGTGGGATGGTTGGTGGGTTGGTTGGTGGGTTGGTTGGATGGTTGGTTGGTTGGTGGGTTGGAGGGTTGGTTGGATGGTTGGTGGGTTGGTTGGATGGTTGGTTGGATGGTTGGTTGGTTGGTTGGTTGGTTAGTTGGTTGGTTGGTGGGTTGGTTGGATGGTTGATTGGTTGGTTGGTTGGTGGGTTGGAGGGTTGGTTGGATGGTTGGAGGGTTGGTTGGGTGGTTGGTGGGTTGGTTAGTTGGTTGGTTGGATGGTTGGTTGGTGGGTAGAGAGCATCAGTAACTATGGCAGAAAGAATGACCATGATTAAACCATAGGTGGCGCTATAATAACCAAAAGTAAATAATTAACTTCAGAATTATACATCCACCCCGGATGTATGAAACTTGGTACGTGTAACCAGGGAGTAGCTAAAGGACTGTAGAATTTTAGGAAGGGCTGGTTATCTAACTAACTCTGAGCTAAATCGGCAGTGTAGGAGGATAGAGGCAGGGGGCGCCAGCAACCCTTTAGACTAGCATATCACAGTTGTATATATATCATATATTATAATACAAGCTATAACTCAGTTAATCACACTATAAGACAATACTTAAACCCAATGCTAGATTTGCTGTTAAACTAAACAATACAGACAACTAAACACACAGCAATGTATCAAATATAAACAAACACATTTATTTATACAAATTATATATACATCCCAATATACTCCCTCCCCGCCGGCCACACACACACTCACTCACTCACTCACACACAGTACCTGGCCTGAAAAGGCTTAGAGTCCCGGACTGAAAATGAGCGCGTTGAGGCCTGGTTGGAGCTCGTATGTGATTCGAGGAAGGCAGCAGATAAGGGGGGGGAGTGACGTTGCAATTTGAAGGGAAAGGGCGTCTTCGTAGTAAACGACGAGGTGTGAATGGTTCAGGTCCGGTGGTCCACGGTCAGCTCCGGTGGTGTTAGCGGTCGGTCGCAATCCACCTCGGAGGCGACGGCTTTGTTTGGCTTTGGTCTCGCTATGCGCCAACGTTAGCAGCCGGCGGCTAGCAAGGCTGGCTAACGGTGACACAGCTAAACTGGGCTAGCGCTGTTAACTCACTAAACTCCGAACTCCCGCGGTGATGCGGGTAGCTAGTGATTTACTATTAACAGTCGATGTTAAAGGCAGGTCTCCTAGACAGCATCACACAGTACACAGTAATGAGTTCACCTTGACGAGGCTGAATTCAGCTATGCTTGGTCGACTTTGTGACTGACAGGACACAAGTCACGTACGCCAATCAAAACCACGCCCACTAATCTGGCGCTTGCACAATACTGAACAAATCTAAGACAGAACTTATACAATTACAATAACAATACATACACCTTCATGAAAACGTACATGAATAGTATGGAAAATAATTAAGGAAATAACAGGGGCAAAATAGGGCTGATTTGGGGAAACTAACTGGCTCTAAATTGTGGGCCTTCATAACAGCCGCCCCATGAAACCCTCGGTTTCATTTAACTATGGAAGGCACACTGGCTAGGCTGCTCTAGCAGCGTGAGGTATGAGGTGATAGTGTCCTTTGTAATTTGAGGGAGCTCAATCAGGCGTGCCACAGGTCGGGTGTAAGTGCGACCACCAACGTCCACGATGGCCGTCCGCACCCTTCCATCCGGACCCGGCAGGACCTTGGTCACTCTGCCTGTCTGCCAGGCGGCGCGTGGAAGGGACTGGTCGATCACCAGTACCACGGCACCTTCGGACAAGTTGTCTCTCTCCCTCGTCCACTTCTGCCTGACTTGCAGGGTCGGCAGGTAGTGCAGTATGAACTGCCTCCAAAACTGGTCCGCGAGCACCTGGCTGTGCCTCCACCATCTTCTTCCGGTGAGCTCTGGAGGGTCGTAGACTACCTGAGGCAGTGCAGAGTCTCGCCGCCCCATCAGCAAGAAGTTGGGCGTAATGGGATCCAGATCTGCTACATCACTGGAGGTATAGCCTAGGGGCCGGGAGTTCAAGATGCCCTCAATCTCTGCTAGTACAGTCTCGAGCACCTCATCGGTAGGCACCTTCTGTCCGAGAATGGTACGTAGGACGTTCTTTACTGAGCGAATCTCCCGCTCCCAGGCTCCCCCGAAGTGTGGAGCATTTGGGGGGTTGAACTCAAACTTCACTTGCTGGGAGGCGAGTCTGTCACGGGCCTCCTCAGTCATCGCAGCGTAGCTCGCCCTCAGCTCGGCCTCACCACCGACGAAGTTGGTGCCTCTGTCCGACCGGAGGGTCTTAGGGGTCCCTCGCCTGGAGGTGAACCTCTTGAAGGACATGAGGAAGCTGTCGCTTGTGAGCTGGTGCAGAACTTCAAGGTGCATTGCTCTCGTCGTCAGGCACGTGTAGATGATGCCCCACCGCTTTTCGGAGGCTCGCCGGTTTCGGACTAGGAGTGGCCCGAAACAGTCGACCCCAGTAGAGTGGAACGGAGCCTGTCTCAGTCGCAGCCGGTCCTCGGGCAGATCGGACATCATGGGCTGCGGCGGCGTGGCTCGCCACCTCTGGCAGTCCGAGCAGGACCTTTGATATCTCCGTACCGCCTCCCGTCCATGGAGTATCCAGAATCTCCGTCGTACCTCCGCGAAGACACGCTCTCCACCCGCGTGCTGCACTTTGTCATCATGGTGCTTGATGACCAATCTGGTGACCTGATGCTTAGTGGGAAGCACGATGGGATGCTTCGTGTCTAGGTCTAGATCTTGAGCGCGGCGCAGTCTGCCACCCACGCGAATGAGAACACCGTCGAGCTCTGGAGCTAAGCCGCGGAGTCTACTGTCCGAGGGGATCGGCTTCCCTTTCTCGAGACACTCCAGCTCTCGGGAGAAGGCATCCTGTTGGGCACTCTGCAGCACCAGGAGCTCCGCCGCGGTGTAATCTTCGGCGCTGAGCGTAGTATCTAGGGGTAGACCGGCCTTGGAGCAGAACATCCTCTTCTGCAGCTCTTCGAGCGTCTCACACTCCTCTCCCGGAGTAGTCTCAGGGTCTACGACCTGGGTGGCTCCGCAGAACAACGTCTTACGCAGCTCTTTGTCCTCTCTGTCTTCTGCTAACGCCGGCGTGGCTGGCCACTCTGACTCCCGCTCCTGTAGGAAGTCTGGTCCCGTGTGATACAGGTGGGGCTCAGCCAGATCCTGGAGAGTTGCCCCTCTCGTGATGACGTCAGCAGGGTTCCTCTTGGTGTCTACATAACGCCAGCAGTTCACCTCAGTCAACTCCAGAATCTCTGCGACTCGGGTGCCCACGAACACCTTATACCGACATGAGCTGGACTTCAACCACTGGAGGACGGTAGTTGAGTCTGACCACATGGTGACGCTCATCAGAGGTAGCTGGAGCTCGTCGAGCAGGAACCTTCCCAGTTGCGCGCCGTTCAGGGCAGCACACAGCTCCAGTCTTGGGATGGACTGTTGCTTTTTCGGCGCCACTCGGGAACGTGCCAGGACAAACGAGACGTGGACTTCACCTCCAAGCTCTGCCGCTCTGACGTATGCCACGGACCCGTACGCCATCTCCGAGGCGTCGCAGAATACATGTAGCGTGATGACACTCCTCTCTAGGTCCGTGGAGGGAGGGAAGTAGCTCCGCTGCAGCTTGATGTGCTGGAGAGTGGGAAGTTCCTGCTCCCAGGCCTTCCACTTCTCTTCTAGGTGACGAGGCAGAGGATCGTCCCATCCTCGTTCTTGGGCCCACAGCTCCCGGACAAGCACCTTGGCCATCGTCGTGAAGGGAGCGATATATCCCAGTGGGTCGTACTGGCTCGCTAGAGTGCTGTATATCGTTCTCATCGTGACGCGTTGGGGCTTGGCAGGCTTATTGCGATAGCGTAGAGTGTCGGTCTGGAACTGCCAGATAAGTCCGAGCGTCATCTCCTGAGCATCATCTGGTGAGTGAGAGACCCAAGCCTCGCTGCTGGTCGAGGTGGCCTCCTCCGGGAGGTCTCTGATGACTTGCGGGTCGTTGCTGGCCCACTGGCAGATCTCAAATCCACCCTCCTGGAGATGAGCACGCAGGTCCTGGACTAGCTGGCGGGCTTCCGTGGCTGTCTTCGAACTGTGGAGGCAGTTGTCCACGTAAAAGCTCTTATGGACGGCGTCAAACACTCCAGGAGGTGCCGTCTCCTGCGCGGCGTGAGTCTGTAGCGCATAGGTGGCGCAACAGGGGCTGCAGGTTGTCCCGAAGGGTAGCACCTCCCACTGGTAGATAGAGGGGTCGGGGTCGCTCGGGTCCTCTCTCCAGAGAAACCTCATGAGTGGCTTGTCTTCCTCCAACATCCTGACCTGGTGAAACATTCGCTTAATGTCACCACTGACTGCGATCGGCTGCTGACGGAATCGCACCAGAACTCCCAAGAGGGCTGGGGTCAAGGTTGGACCAGGGAGAAGATAGTGGTTGAGGTTGAGCTTCCCCACCTGGTAGCTACAGTTGAAGACCACTCGGTTCTTCCCGTTGTGGTGAACATTGTGGTGCGGGAGGTACCAAGACTCGGCACTCTGGTTCGCCTCGGCTGGCTCAAGCTTCTTCACCAGACCGGACTCCGTCAGTTTCTTCATCTCCGTTCTGTAAGAAGCAGCAAGGACCTCGTCCTTCCTCATACGCTTCTCAGTGCTGGTCAGACACTGTAGGACGGTTCGAGGGGATACTCGAAACTCTGGCATGGGTTCTCTTCGGAGTAGTGGTGTGACGTATCTCTTCACTCCCTGGACTTCGATACGCACTGTCTTTGCTTTAAGGAGGTCTATGGCGTAGACGTCCTCCTTTGACCGTACGTAGAGCTTCTCATTCTTGTAGGGCGCAACGTCTAGCGTCCACAGCTTCTGGACGTTGTCTAGTAGCGCCGCATTCATGGAGTCCACACTGGTGTGAAGGCAGTTGATGGTCTGCACTTCTTCGGTTCGGACATGGAGGGATGACGTAGCTCTCCCGTCTCTATCTCTCCACTCGGTAGCGCCTTGGAGGGCCCACCCAAGCGCAGTCTTAACAGCCATCGGGCAGCCTCGTGGTCCTCTCAGCGGAGGACGGAGCGACACGATCAGTGCAGCGTTGTCCGAGCCGATGAGAAGGGTTGGCTCCGCTCCTTCTATCGGATGTAGGTCTACTCGCCGTAGGTGGGAATATCTTGCGCGTAATCTCTCCAGGGGGTAGTCGTAGCGGGAGAGCGCTAGCTGGTCTGCGGTGAAGACATTCTGAAGCCGATATCTGTCCGACGGCCGCCCCGCCGGGGAGATAGAGAAGTTGATTCTCGCCCCGGTGACCTCTTTAAGGTCGCGACGTATCGTGCGCAGAGTCAGCTTCTCCTCAGTCCCTTGGAGCCCCAACTGGCGCACTGCCTCCTGGAGAAGGATGGTCCGTTCCGACCCGTCGTCTAGAACGGCGTACGTGTCGTACACAGCGTTGTTGTGGTGAAGTCGGACCTTCACCACCTTCAGTAGGACCTTGGAGCCGCTGCTCTGGGTTGGGTCTAGATAGTAGACAGGTGTTTCCTCTTCCGGTGCGCTACCGGACCTAGGGCTTCTGGTGCCCTCCGTGGACCTGGCGAGGGAGACCTCGTGTAGGATGTTGAGGTGGACCTCCTCACAGCGGTTGCACTTTCTCCTCAAGGTGCAGTTCTTAGCCAGATGGTCGCGCCCACAGTTCCAGCACCTCTTGTTCTCCTCGAGCCACCTCTGCTTGGCCTCGGTACTCAGGTTGTTGAAGTCACTGCACTCATTGAACCAGTGCTCGCTGGTGCAGTACGGACATGGCGGTGGACCTCTCCGTCCCTTTTGAGGGGGTTGAGAGGAATCCTTTCCCTCAGGTCGGGCTTTCCTCTCTCTCCGAGGCTCCTCCTCCGTGTGCAGCACTCCTACTGGGCGTCCTCTGTTCGAGCTCGGCCTGTCCCAGCGGTCTCCCTTCTCCCTCTCCTTCTTCGGCTCAGCGTAACCCATGGCGTCTACGTTGGTGTCATGCACTTCCTCCAGTAGGAACTCCGCGAAGGCAGCCATGCTCAGACCCAACTTCCCGGGGTTACGAACGCGCTGCTGTCGCCGGAACCTCTCCTGCCGGAAGCGTGGGATCTTGCGGAGCAGCCGCTCTACGTTGGAGGTGCTGTTGATCTCGCTGGCGCCAGCTGGGCCCTGCGTCTTCAGCATTCCAACCAAGGTGTGCACGCGGAGCGCGAAGTCATCCAGCGCCCGTTCATCCTTGATGGGGGCCTGCTGTTCGAGGGCTTGCAGTTCAGCAAGGGCGTGGTTCCAGGGACGACCGTAGCGGGCATCCAAGTCGGCGAGCGCTCTGGTGTAAGGTGTCGGTGCGGAGGCATGGGCCAGAACCATGTTGTGGGCTCTGGGGTTCCTCACATGCTGAAGGAGAATCGCATATTTGTAGGACTCTGAGCAGGAGTCGTCCAAGAGCGTGTCTAGGCAGATGCGTAGTTCCACATACTGGCTCCTGTCCTCGTCCTTGAAGAAGGGGAACTTGGGTCCCTCCACCTGGGGAAACATCCTGTAGTGGATGATCGGGGCTGGAGTGACGGTCTGGGTGTCCGGCCTGCATGCCTTTTGGTTCACTGGAGGACCTAGGGGTGTGCTACGCTCTTGGGGAATGGCTCCCCTCCCGGGCAGCGACGCTGGCTCCCTCTGGGCCGCGTAGCGGTCGGGTCCCTGGTCCTCTTCCTTCAAGGTGGTCAGCTGGGCCTGTAGTTGGACAGTCATGGCGGGGGTCATGGAGCCATCGGCGGGGGGTTCAGGAGATGGCACTCGAGAGGGCCGTGCGGATGATGCTCTGGAGCTACGGGCCGACGGAGCTCTGCTGATGCACACGTCGCGCATGGTCTGCATCACTTCCTCCATCTTCTCCGCGTGCAGTTGCTCTCTCTCCATCTGGAGGCGGTCGCGCTCCATCTGGAGGCGTTCACGTTCTAGCGCCTCCTGGCGCTGCCTCTCCGCCGCGCGTTCCGCCCCCTCCATCTGGAGGCGCTCGCGCTCGAACTGGATGCGTTCCCTCTCTAACGCCTCCTGGCGCTGTCTCTCCGCCGCACGTTCCGCTCCTTCCATCTGGAGGCGTTCACGCTCGAACTGGAGGCGTTCCCGCTCTAACGCCATCTCGGCCTGTTGGCGCATACATTCTGACAGCGCGGCACTACTCCCTCTGGAGTGCATGCTATCCGCCCCAGAGGCAGAACTGCCCACGGAAACCCTGGACCGGGAGGAAGCCACTGAACGGCAGGAGCTAGGTCTCGAGCGCGCCGTACTGGGAGGCAGATCGTTAAGGCTGAGGCCCTCCCTCTTCCGCCCGCAGGCGCTGTCAGACCGGGCCTCTCCTTCCTGCTCTTCCGTTTCTACGGCAAAACCCTGCTGTTCTGCCATCTCATCCTCAGGCTGGTGCTCTTTGATGGCTGTCTCGGTGCTAGCCACCCGCGCGCCGGCGGACACCTCGGCCTCTCCGACCACTGTATCCCGTGGAGTGCGCTCCTCACTACCACTCAGTGAGCTTTCGAGCTCAAGCTCATACTCTTGTAACCTCTGAGGCAACCGCGGGACTCTCTGTGGTCGTGGCTCTGGCTCAGGGGGCGGAGAAGGGGGGGTAACTGTCTTGTCTGGTTGGCTGCGCTCAGCCATGCTATCACTACACAACCTATCCGGCTCGAAGGACCAATTGTAACCAGGGAGTAGCTAAAGGACTGTAGAATTTTAGGAAGGGCTGGTTATCTAACTAACTCTGAGCTAAATCGGCAGTGTAGGAGGATAGAGGCAGGGGGCGCCAGCAACCCTTTAGACTAGCATATCACAGTTGTATATATATCATATATTATAATACAAGCTATAACTCAGTTAATCACACTATAAGACAATACTTAAACCCAATGCTAGATTTGCTGTTAAACTAAACAATACAGACAACTAAACACACAGCAATGTATCAAATATAAACAAACACATTTATTTATACAAATTATATATACATCCCAATATACTCCCTCCCCGCCGGCCACACACACACTCACTCACTCACTCACACACAGTACCTGGCCTGCCGATATCTGTCCGACGGCCGCCCCGCCGGGGAGATAGAGAAGTTGATTCTCGCCCCGGTGACCTCTTTAAGGTCGCGACGTATCGTGCGCAGAGTCAGCTTCTCCTCAGTCCCTTGGAGCCCCAACTGGCGCACTGCCTCCTGGAGAAGGATGGTCCGTTCCGACCCGTCGTCTAGAACGGCGTACGTGTCGTACACAGCGTTGTTGTGGTGAAGTCGGACCTTCACCACCTTCAGTAGGACCTTGGAGCCGCTGCTCTGGGTTGGGTCTAGATAGTAGACAGGTGTTTCCTCTTCCGGTGCGCTACCGGACCTAGGGCTTCTGGTGCCCTCCGTGGACCTGGCGAGGGAGACCTCGTGTAGGATGTTGAGGTGGACCTCCTCACAGCGGTTGCACTTTCTCCTCAAGGTGCAGTTCTTAGCCAGATGGTCGCGCCCACAGTTCCAGCACCTCTTGTTCTCCTCGAGCCACCTCTGCTTGGCCTCGGTACTCAGGTTGTTGAAGTCACTGCACTCATTGAACCAGTGCTCGCTGGTGCAGTACGGACATGGCGGTGGACCTCTCCGTCCCTTTTGAGGGGGTTGAGAGGAATCCTTTCCCTCAGGTCGGGCTTTCCTCTCTCTCCGAGGCTCCTCCTCCGTGTGCAGCACTCCTACTGGGCGTCCTCTGTTCGAGCTCGGCCTGTCCCAGCGGTCTCCCTTCTCCCTCTCCTTCTTCGGCTCAGCGTAACCCATGGCGTCTACGTTGGTGTCATGCACTTCCTCCAGTAGGAACTCCGCGAAGGCAGCCATGCTCAGACCCAACTTCCCGGGGTTACGAACGCGCTGCTGTCGCCGGAACCTCTCCTGCCGGAAGCGTGGGATCTTGCGGAGCAGCCGCTCTACGTTGGAGGTGCTGTTGATCTCGCTGGCGCCAGCTGGGCCCTGCGTCTTCAGCATTCCAACCAAGGTGTGCACGCGGAGCGCGAAGTCATCCAGCGCCCGTTCATCCTTGATGGGGGCCTGCTGTTCGAGGGCTTGCAGTTCAGCAAGGGCGTGGTTCCAGGGACGACCGTAGCGGGCATCCAAGTCGGCGAGCGCTCTGGTGTAAGGTGTCGGTGCGGAGGCATGGGCCAGAACCATGTTGTGGGCTCTGGGGTTCCTCACATGCTGAAGGAGAATCGCATATTTGTAGGACTCTGAGCAGGAGTCGTCCAAGAGCGTGTCTAGGCAGATGCGTAGTTCCACATACTGGCTCCTGTCCTCGTCCTTGAAGAAGGGGAACTTGGGTCCCTCCACCTGGGGAAACATCCTGTAGTGGATGATCGGGGCTGGAGTGACGGTCTGGGTGTCCGGCCTGCATGCCTTTTGGTTCACTGGAGGACCTAGGGGTGTGCTACGCTCTTGGGGAATGGCTCCCCTCCCGGGCAGCGACGCTGGCTCCCTCTGGGCCGCGTAGCGGTCGGGTCCCTGGTCCTCTTCCTTCAAGGTGGTCAGCTGGGCCTGTAGTTGGACAGTCATGGCGGGGGTCATGGAGCCATCGGCGGGGGGTTCAGGAGATGGCACTCGAGAGGGCCGTGCGGATGATGCTCTGGAGCTACGGGCCGACGGAGCTCTGCTGATGCACACGTCGCGCATGGTCTGCATCACTTCCTCCATCTTCTCCGCATGCAGTTGCTCTCTCTCCATCTGGAGGCGGTCGCGCTCCATCTGGAGGCGTTCACGTTCTAGCGCCTCCTGGCGCTGCCTCTCCGCCGCGCGTTCCGCCCCCTCCATCTGGAGGCGCTCGCGCTCGAACTGGATGCGTTCCCTCTCTAACGCCTCCTGGCGCTGTCTCTCCGCCGCACGTTCCGCTCCTTCCATCTGGAGGCGTTCACGCTCGAACTGGAGGCGTTCCCGCTCTAACGCCATCTCGGCCTGTTGGCGCATACATTCTGACAGCGCGGCACTACTCCCTCTGGAGTGCATGCTATCCGCCCCAGAGGCAGAACTGCCCACGGAAACCCTGGACCGGGAGGAAGCCACTGAACGGCAGGAGCTAGGTCTCGAGCGCGCCGTACTGGGAGGCAGATCGTTAAGGCTGAGGCCCTCCCTCTTCCGCCCGCAGGCGCTGTCAGACCGGGCCTCTCCTTCCTGCTCTTCCGTTTCTACGGCAAAACCCTGCTGTTCTGCCATCTCATCCTCAGGCTGGTGCTCTTTGATGGCTGTCTCGGTGCTAGCCACCCGCGCGCCGGCGGACACCTCGGCCTCTCCGACCACTGTATCCCGTGGAGTGCGCTCCTCACTACCACTCAGTGAGCTTTCGAGCTCAAGCTCATACTCTTGTAACCTCTGAGGCAACCGCGGGACTCTCTGTGGTCGTGGCTCTGGCTCAGGGGGCGGAGAAGGGGGGGTAACTGTCTTGTCTGGTTGGCTGCGCTCAGCCATGCTATCACTACACAACCTATCCGGCTCGAAGGACCAATTGTAACCAGGGAGTAGCTAAAGGACTGTAGAATTTTAGGAAGGGCTGGTTATCTAACTAACTCTGAGCTAAATCGGCAGTGTAGGAGGATAGAGGCAGGGGGCGCCAGCAACCCTTTAGACTAGCATATCACAGTTGTATATATATCATATATTATAATACAAGCTATAACTCAGTTAATCACACTATAAGACAATACTTAAACCCAATGCTAGATTTGCTGTTAAACTAAACAATACAGACAACTAAACACACAGCAATGTATCAAATATAAACAAACACATTTATTTATACAAATTATATATACATCCCAATATACTCCCTCCCCGCCGGCCACACACACACTCACTCACTCACTCACACACAGTACCTGGCCTGCCGATATCTGTCCGACGGCCGCCCCGCCGGGGAGATAGAGAAGTTGATTCTCGCCCCGGTGACCTCTTTAAGGTCGCGACGTATCGTGCGCAGAGTCAGCTTCTCCTCAGTCCCTTGGAGCCCCAACTGGCGCACTGCCTCCTGGAGAAGGATGGTCCGTTCCGACCCGTCGTCTAGAACGGCGTACGTGTCGTACACAGCGTTGTTGTGGTGAAGTCGGACCTTCACCACCTTCAGTAGGACCTTGGAGCCGCTGCTCTGGGTTGGGTCTAGATAGTAGACAGGTGTTTCCTCTTCCGGTGCGCTACCGGACCTAGGGCTTCTGGTGCCCTCCGTGGACCTGGCGAGGGAGACCTCGTGTAGGATGTTGAGGTGGACCTCCTCACAGCGGTTGCACTTTCTCCTCAAGGTGCAGTTCTTAGCCAGATGGTCGCGCCCACAGTTCCAGCACCTCTTGTTCTCCTCGAGCCACCTCTGCTTGGCCTCGGTACTCAGGTTGTTGAAGTCACTGCACTCATTGAACCAGTGCTCGCTGGTGCAGTACGGACATGGCGGTGGACCTCTCCGTCCCTTTTGAGGGGGTTGAGAGGAATCCTTTCCCTCAGGTCGGGCTTTCCTCTCTCTCCGAGGCTCCTCCTCCGTGTGCAGCACTCCTACTGGGCGTCCTCTGTTCGAGCTCGGCCTGTCCCAGCGGTCTCCCTTCTCCCTCTCCTTCTTCGGCTCAGCGTAACCCATGGCGTCTACGTTGGTGTCATGCACTTCCTCCAGTAGGAACTCCGCGAAGGCAGCCATGCTCAGACCCAACTTCCCGGGGTTACGAACGCGCTGCTGTCGCCGGAACCTCTCCTGCCGGAAGCGTGGGATCTTGCGGAGCAGCCGCTCTACGTTGGAGGTGCTGTTGATCTCGCTGGCGCCAGCTGGGCCCTGCGTCTTCAGCATTCCAACCAAGGTGTGCACGCGGAGCGCGAAGTCATCCAGCGCCCGTTCATCCTTGATGGGGGCCTGCTGTTCGAGGGCTTGCAGTTCAGCAAGGGCGTGGTTCCAGGGACGACCGTAGCGGGCATCCAAGTCGGCGAGCGCTCTGGTGTAAGGTGTCGGTGCGGAGGCATGGGCCAGAACCATGTTGTGGGCTCTGGGGTTCCTCACATGCTGAAGGAGAATCGCATATTTGTAGGACTCTGAGCAGGAGTCGTCCAAGAGCGTGTCTAGGCAGATGCGTAGTTCCACATACTGGCTCCTGTCCTCGTCCTTGAAGAAGGGGAACTTGGGTCCCTCCACCTGGGGAAACATCCTGTAGTGGATGATCGGGGCTGGAGTGACGGTCTGGGTGTCCGGCCTGCATGCCTTTTGGTTCACTGGAGGACCTAGGGGTGTGCTACGCTCTTGGGGAATGGCTCCCCTCCCGGGCAGCGACGCTGGCTCCCTCTGGGCCGCGTAGCGGTCGGGTCCCTGGTCCTCTTCCTTCAAGGTGGTCAGCTGGGCCTGTAGTTGGACAGTCATGGCGGGGGTCATGGAGCCATCGGCGGGGGGTTCAGGAGATGGCACTCGAGAGGGCCGTGCGGATGATGCTCTGGAGCTACGGGCCGATGGAGCTCTGCTGATGCACACGTCGCGCATGGTCTGCATCACTTCCTCCATCTTCTCCGCGTGCAGTTGCTCTCTCTCCATCTGGAGGCGGTCGCGCTCCATCTGGAGGCGTTCACGTTCTAGCGCCTCCTGGCGCTGCCTCTCCGCCGCGCGTTCCGCCCCCTCCATCTGGAGGCGCTCGCGCTCGAACTGGATGCGTTCCCTCTCTAACGCCTCCTGGCGCTGTCTCTCCGCCGCACGTTCCGCTCCTTCCATCTGGAGGCGTTCACGCTCGAACTGGAGGCGTTCCCGCTCTAACGCCATCTCGGCCTGTTGGCGCATACATTCTGACAGCGCGGCACTACTCCCTCTGGAGTGCATGCTATCCGCCCCAGAGGCAGAACTGCCCACGGAAACCCTGGACCGGGAGGAAGCCACTGAACGGCAGGAGCTAGGTCTCGAGCGCGCCGTACTGGGAGGCAGATCGTTAAGGCTGAGGCCCTCCCTCTTCCGCCCGCAGGCGCTGTCAGACCGGGCCTCTCCTTCCTGCTCTTCCGTTTCTACGGCAAAACCCTGCTGTTCTGCCATCTCATCCTCAGGCTGGTGCTCTTTGATGGCTGTCTCGGTGCTAGCCACCCGCGCGCCGGCGGACACCTCGGCCTCTCCGACCACTGTATCCCGTGGAGTGCGCTCCTCACTACCACTCAGTGAGCTTTCGAGCTCAAGCTCATACTCTTGTAACCTCTGAGGCAACCGCGGGACTCTCTGTGGTCGTGGCTCTGGCTCAGGGGGCGGAGAAGGGGGGGTAACTGTCTTGTCTGGTTGGCTGCGCTCAGCCATGCTATCACTACACAACCTATCCGGCTCGAAGGACCAATTGTAACCAGGGAGTAGCTAAAGGACTGTAGAATTTTAGGAAGGGCTGGTTATCTAACTAACTCTGAGCTAAATCGGCAGTGTAGGAGGATAGAGGCAGGGGGCGCCAGCAACCCTTTAGACTAGCATATCACAGTTGTATATATATCATATATTATAATACAAGCTATAACTCAGTTAATCACACTATAAGACAATACTTAAACCCAATGCTAGATTTGCTGTTAAACTAAACAATACAGACAACTAAACACACAGCAATGTATCAAATATAAACAAACACATTTATTTATACAAATTATATATACATCCCAATATACTCCCTCCCCGCCGGCCACACACACACTCACTCACTCACTCACACACAGTACCTGGCCTGAAAAGGCTTAGAGTCCCGGACTGAAAATGAGCGCGTTGAGGCCTGGTTGGAGCTCGTATGTGATTCGAGGAAGGCAGCAGATAAGGGGGGGGAGTGACGTTGCAATTTGAAGGGAAAGGGCGTCTTCGTAGTAAACGACGAGGTGTGAATGGTTCAGGTCCGGTGGTCCACGGTCAGCTCCGGTGGTGTTAGCGGTCGGTCGCAATCCACCTCGGAGGCGACGGCTTTGTTTGGCTTTGGTCTCGCTATGCGCCAACGTTAGCAGCCGGCGGCTAGCAAGGCTGGCTAACGGTGACACAGCTAAACTGGGCTAGCGCTGTTAACTCACTAAACTCCGAACTCCCGCGGTGATGCGGGTAGCTAGTAATTTACTATTAACAGTCGATGTTAAAGGCAGGTCTCCTAGACAGCATCACACAGTACACAGTAATGAGTTCACCTTGACAAGGCTGAATTCAGCTATGCTTGGTCGACTTTGTGACTGACAGGAGTAACTTCTCATTCATCTTCACTCTAACGCACAGACCACCTCCGTAGCTATAGATACCAACCGAACATACATCAAGTCACGTACGCCAATCAAAACCACGCCCACTAATCTGGCGCTTGCACAATACTGAACAAATCTAAGACAGAACTTATACAATTACAATAACAATACATACACCTTCATGAAAACGTACATGAATAGTATGGAAAATAATTAAGGAAATAACAGGGGCAAAATAGGGCTGATTTGGGGAAACTAACTGGCTCTAAATTGTGGGCCTTCATAACAGTACGTATGTGTCTTTCCTCATGGGGAACATATTTGCCTCAAGAACCGATAAGGTCCGCCATGATGGATTTTTCTGAAGGTGCAAAATCTGGCCAAACTTATAAAAATTAACTTAAAATCACCTGTATGTCTGATTGGTCCAAAATTGCATATGGACATGCATGGTGCATGTCTCTCCTTATGGTGTTAAAGGATAAGAGATCCATTCCAAGTTGGCGGAGAAAAAATATGACGGTCACAGTACAATTATAATGTCATAAAATCAGGATTTATACTGTGTAGACCTGTTCACAACAATACTACCAGACTATAACTGTGGTCCTATTAACAACAATACTGCCAGACTATAACTGTGGTCCTATTAACAACAATACTGCCAGACTAAATTGTGTAAACACTGTTGGGCCCCCTGTGGGGAGCATGCAGCGTCTGGCCAGTAGAGGGAGCTACAGGACTGGTGGAGAGTAGATGAAGACATGATTGAAGACTGGTTGGTGTCAATCATGTCATTGTCATTTGGCATTTAACTTGTGTGTTTTTTTTCTCTTCCGACAATCGGTAGGAAGTGATGGTGAGACCAAGACATAGGCCTACACTATGGACCAGTGATTCAGTAGGAGACATAGGCCTACACTATGGACCAGTGAAGACATAGGCCTACACTATGGACCAGTGAAGACATAGGCCTACACTATGGACCAGTGAAGACATAGGCCTACACTATGGACCAGGACAGCTTGGCCCGTGCGTCCTCTCTCTCCCTGGGTCGGCGCACGGAGACGGAGGCCCCCCTGGTGGGGCTACCGCAGCAGCAGCAGCAGAAGCCTCCGGGTCTGGGCGGGTCACTCTCCTCCAGCCACAGCCAGTACACCATCCTCCTGGAGGAACCCCCACCACCACCCCACTCCTCCTCCTTCTCTTCCACCCGGCCAGGCTGCTCCACACCGCCTCCTCCTCCTCCTCCTCCCCTCCACCCCCACCTCCCCCATCGCCCCAGGGAAAAGCACCACCACCCCCACCACCACCACCACCACTGCCAGGGCAGGCCTAAGCTCCGTTCCCTCAGTGTGCAGTATGGCCTGGGAGAGAGGGAGAGGCCCCAGAGCTCTGTCCGCGGTCGCTCTCGCAGCATCCAGTACTGCAGCCTGCACGAGGAGGCCTCCAAGGTAATGCATGGATGCTGGTTCAGGACCCCAGTTTAGAGGTGTGCGTGTGCGTGTGTGTGTGTGTGTGTGTGTTAGGGCTGGGACGACGCGTCGACGTAATCGACTATGTCAATACGTCGACTTGCGTAATGTGCGTCGGTGCGTCGCAAAGTCGCCCAAAAATTCTAACTGCAATTGCGGCACTGCGCCGATGTGGTGGCGGGGGCGCTGTTTCGCAAATAAGTTAGCTTTCGTTTTTGCTAGCGAAATAGCTGATAGTATGTTGACTGCTCAAGGAGAATACATATTTGAAAGTACAGAATGCCTGAGAGCCTTATATTGCATTATATTACATTATATTTTGAATGGTCATCTGGTTCCTGAATATTGTGTTTTCCTTTACATAAATAATGACATTTCCACCATAAATTGATGCAGAAAGGGCACAAATTGGTGCATATCAATTCACCAGAATGCAAGAAATTAAGTGTTTGATGTTTAAGGACCCCCAGACAGCCCTGCTTCATGGGTCCCCCCCGATGTCAAACACTTCATTTTGAGCCAGGAAAAACCCTGATGGCCATGTTGGCATTCAAGTTGGCTAAACATAGCAGTGCAGTGTTTCCTCCAGGAATTTTTACATTAGTGGCGGAGAGCACTCGATTTTTTTCGCGTGCACGCGCATGATACGCACATGCGTGCTCAAAACAACGACCTAATTTCAACCAAAACTAGAGGGAGGATGAAAAAATAAATAAAAAGAATATACAGAATATAAACTTGTGATACCGGTTTCCATCCATCAGCTCTGAAGGTTTACGTTACTCACGGATCCAATGTCCTTCCAAACGAGCAGTCTTGGCTCCGTCTCAAACACAACAGGAAAAGTATGTCCAACTTGGCGAAAGTTTCCGAGTATTTCCAACTTGCGCGAGTTCTTCAACTTGCGACAGTTTTTCAGCAGGGATGGTTGAGTCTGCACGGTTCTCATGCCGGTTCACATTTAGACCAATCAGGAGTAGCCCTTGTGTCACGTCGTCAACTGAATGTTTAATGTCATTAATCTGATTTTGGATCAGCGGTTAGAGAGAGATGGGCGTGGATTTAGGTGCACTTTTAGTCAACATCCATTATAGCGCTGATCTAGGATCAGATATATTTTAATCAGCTAAAATGTTCAGAGGTGGATTTTATTTTTTTATTTTTTTTAAGTGGACTGAATCAATTAGTGGCGGAGGAAATTCATTCGTGCCGGCCCGCCACCAATAAATGCATATAGAGGAAACACTGGTATTGGCATCTGTGATATCTACTCCGCTAGGTGTAATTCGGAAATCTGTTCATTGTTATTACACGTTTATTATATTCAACAATGCAAGACAGATGGGTAAATGTAACTTAATAGAGGAATTGAAGGGGATTGTTGTTATCCCAACATGATAATCAGTTGACAGCCCATACCATTGTCTTCCGACGGGTTCTTCAACAGACAGTTGGGAAGCCAGAGAGATCTTGGTTGCGCTGACATGAGACAATTGTGTCCATTCGGTACTCTAAGTGACCTCTCTCATATAAGCCGGAGTGTGTTATGTTCACTCTGCATACACGTTAAATTCCACAACACTCTGGTCTCAGACAGGGTATGTCTGAGTTCAACAGCTTATCCTGTAAGTAGGGCTGGGACGATGCGTCGACGTCCACTACCCCCCACTACCTCTCTCTCTCTTGCTCTCTCTCGCTCTTTCTTTCTGTCTCTCTCGCGCTCTCTTTCTCTCGTCTGTTCGTCTGTCTCTCTCTGTCCATCTGTCTCTCTGTTTGTCTGCCTCTCTGTCTGTCTTTCTCTCTCGCTCCTTCTCACTCTATCTGTGCATGTCTATGTTGTTCTTAGGTCGTTCGTCTGTTTCTCAGGGGGGTAGTTGCCAGAGAGACTTGTGTGTGTGTCCGCAGTACAACGTCCCCCTGCCCGGTCACCGCCACGATGACTCAGCAGACACTAAACCTTGTCCCTTCTTCTTCTCTCCTCTCCCCTTCCCCTTCCCCCCCCCCCCACCACCGCCTCTCTCCCAGGTGTGCACCCTGACGAAAGAGGACAACCGCAAGGTGGGGGAGATCCCCGAGGACGAGCAGCTCCATGTGCTGCCCCTCTACAAGGTGTCGCTCACCGACGAGCACGGCAGCGAGGAGGGCCAGCGGAAGAAGATGAAGTCCGACACCATCCAGGTGCTGGACAACTTCCGCCGCGCCGTCCGCAAGCTCCCCGAGCTGGCCAAGTCCTGCCGACAGCGCCGCCTGGAGGCCAAGAAGGCCACCTCGGAGAAGAAGAAAGGCAAGCAGCAGGAGAAGGCGGCCGCGTCGGGAGAGACGCCGGAGAAGACCGCGGTCGTCAAAACGGAGGTCCGGCACGCTGGCTCCCCTCACCCCCAGCAAGGCAATAAAAGCAGCAGCAGCAGTGGAACACTTACCCCGGTCCAAACACCCCTATGGCCTCTCCCGCCCCCTCCCCATCACCCTCACTGAAGGTCGCCCCTTCCCCCTCTCCCTCCCCACACCCAGGCACCCCCCGCCACTGGGACAGCCCCGCTCCCAGCCCCCAGCCCAAGGCCTGGCCCATGGGGTACGGCAACCCAGCCGGAGGGGGCTTCCCCGACAAGATGTGGCCCAAGGCGGGAGAGAGTCGAGGCTCGACCCCGCTGGGGCTCCAGGAGAACGCCTGGAAGTCGTGCGGAGGCTCCATGGCCGGAACCCCGTCCCCGGCCCCGGAGGGGCGCCTCTTCCCCGACGCCCTGCAGCCGCCGGATCCCCAGGCCTGCTGGGACCCCAACCGGACGGAGAGCGACGCCGAGAGCCAGAGGGGGGACCCGTGCGACGAGGAGTACTGGTCGGACAGCGAACACAACTTCCTGGACCCCAACATCGGCGGCTGAAAATGATGAAACACCCGATCAACTTCCGGTTCAGCGACAACAGTCCTTCTGGTTTCATCGTTCAGAACAGAAGGATGGACCCAATCACCTACTGTACTATGGTGGCCGAGGGTTTCACCACACAACTAGAACTGAAGATCTGAGGGCTGATTTATTGTCTTGGGTATTGTGATCCACCACCTCTTGAGACAGACAAGGTGCAGTGCCCAATTGCCAGTACGTTCAGCTCTCAGAAACTTGCGAAGTATGTCCACCATATCCATGTACTGCAACCAGAGGGCAGCTGTCCTGCTACAGGATTTTAAGTATTCACTTTTGCTTTTGAGTTGTTCCTTTATTCTGAGTATCACATCAGCATTGCAAGCCTTCTCTGCAGACACTGATCCCTCCATCAACTGTGCATAGAGGACAGCAACTTCATCCAGATCAGATGCATGCAGGTATCTTTGACCCTCTTATGGAAGCTTGGGCTAGTAATACAAAAAATACTTAAAAAGTGTAAAAGGTAAATATATTTTTTTTTTAAATGGGTTAGGGTTAGATGGTCTGATATATATATTTTTAGGAATACCTGGAATATGAAATGATAAAAACCTTTCATTACGAATATATTGCAAGAAAACGAACCCACTGGTTCCTCTTGACCCACTTACCTGTATGCATCTATGGGTTAAGAATTTCCTTTTACACACATATAGTACTGCATCCAACTCCATGTCTCATGTAAAACAGTTTCTGGGTGATTGTGGACAGTATTGAACACTTTGTGTGGACATCAGACAAGAAGACATGCATAAAAACATTATTTAACATGGGCGTCAAGGGGAAATTGTGGCATCACCAGTTTCAGTATTTTTCAATACTTTCCACCACTTGGATTTCTTAAGACTTTTGATATGTTATGAAGGACATATCCATGAGACTAGGACAGTTGAAAGAGTTTCTGTTGCAATTTGTCTGAGGTCATATTGTATAATGCCTGTACTATCAACCCACTTCTGTTCTCTCTCCATCTGTCCTCTTTTCACTCTGTGTCTTGTCTTGCTGTCTGTGTTTTGTCTGTTTCTGACTGTGACATGGCTGTTACTGTCTTCATTGTCTGCGTGTTTGTACTGTCTGTGTCTCTCTCCATGATCTACTCTTCTGTTTGCATGGCTCCCTTGTAAAAGAGACCTTGGTCACAGCTCCCCAGGCTAGACAGTAAAAAAAAGTACATACATACATGAAAGCGCACACACACACACACACACATAGACACACACAGACACACGCGCACATGCACACACAGACACACGCACACACACCAGACACGATATCCAAACCCAGAAGCAAAGGGGAAAACAAAAGTAGTGAAGAAGATATATAAGTCAGAAAATATGCAACCGTGGCCTGTGGTGGTCCAGTGGTCTGGCACCGCTGTCTACAGTGCACACATGTGCCCATGTTGGCATGGGTTCGAGTCTGGCCCATGCCCTGCTGACATGTCTCTCTCCTTACTTTCCTGTCTGTCTTTACTATATCTGTCCAATAAAATGAAATGTGAGTGGGACAACCCAACTCAGAAAAAATGACTTAAAATGTTATTTATTTCTTAAAATATGCAACCGTCTTGAACCGACCTGAAAATGTGTGCGTAAAATGACACCAGGACACCGAACGCCCCGCTACAGGTTAACTCTGGCACATCTGAGCTCTTATCCAAGAGATCAGAGATTAGAAAGACTTCACACACAAACACAGGAGGCTAATTCCCCATGTCAGACAAGTGTGTGTGTGTGTGTGTGTGTGTGTATTGAGCGCCCCAGTCCTACTCGCTGCGATAGTGGACATAAAGTTTAGAACCTATAGACACACTTTGTTGCATAAATGCATTTCATGAAGTCCAGAGAAGCTTTGCAGGAGCTTTATTTTGATCCATGCCATGATGGTAATTGTGTAGCATATATCTGATAGCATATATCCGATGAGGTTCCGTGGAAAGCTCTTGGAATACCTCTCAGGCTCACTATCAGGTAAATATATCTATCAGGATGTCAGCATCCTATTTCACCTGTGTACACACACCGACTCCAAAAGAGCTTGTCATATAGCCAAGTTAGGTGTCTTTAGTGCGATAGGTGTATTTGGGGCAAACAATAAGTCAATAGGAGAGAATCTAAATTTAAATAATTTTATTGTGTATTCTGTGTATTGTCTGTATGTGTGACTGTGTGTGTGTGTGTGTGTGTGTGTGTGTGTGTGTGTGTGTGTTTGGCCATGAGAGTCCAATCCAACCCCTCACACACTTCTCAGTGTCTGGGCCTTAGGGATGCAGAATGGCGTGGCGTGGGCGCTGGCCGTCCTCTGTATGCACTGGCTGGTGGTGAGGGCCTTGCTCTCTCCCTGCCATTGTCCAGAGCCACTAACAGCGGCTTGGTGGCCACGATGCGGCCATTCATGCCAGCCATGGCCTTGGTGGCCGCCTCAGGGAAGGAGAAGCACACAAAGCCATAGCCCTGGCTGCGTCCACCCTCCGTCGCCACCTTTGCACTGGTGATTGTTCCGAAGGGGGCGAACACCTTGCGCAGGGCCTCGTCATCCATGCTGTCGTCCAGGTTCTTCACATACAGATTTACACCCTGGTAGAGAGAGACCCTGTTTAGTGAGATGATTTTTCAACCCCTCAAATACATAGACAATAATTACAAAGTACATCAACTTCTATGTTAGTATTAATACATTCACAAACCTTGTCTCTGGTCGTGCGGTCCAGCTTCTGGGCTGGAGGCCTGGCTCGCCATGCGCTGGCTGGTGGTGAGGGCCTTGCTCTCTCCCTGCCATTGTCCAGAGCCACTAACAGCGGCTTGGTGGCCACGATGCGGCCGTTCATGCCAGCCATGGCCTTGGTGGCCGCCTCATGGGAGGAGAAGCACACAAAGCCATAGCCCTGGCTGCGTCCACCCTCCGTCGCCACCTTTGCACTGGTGATTGTTCCGAAGGGGGCGAACACCTTGCGCAGGGCCTCGTCATCCATGCTGTCGTCCAGGTTCTTCACATACAGATTTACACCCTGGTAGAGAGAGACCCTGTTTAGTGAGATGATTTTTCAACCCCTCAAATACATAGACAATAATTACAAAGTACATCAACTTCTATGTTAGTATTAATACATTCACAAACCTTGTCTCTGGTCGTGCGGTCCAGCTTCTGGGCTGGAGGCCTGGCTCGCCATGCGCTGGCTGGTGGTGAGGGCCTTGCTCTCTCCCTGCCATTGTCCAGAGCCACTAACAGCGGCTTGGTGGCCACGATGCGGCCGTTCATGCCAGCCATGGCCTTGGTGGCCGCCTCATGGGAGGAGAAGCACACAAAGCCATAGCCCTGGCTGCGTCCACCCTCCGTCGCCACCTTTGCACTGGTGATTGTTCCGAAGGGGGCGAACACCTTGCGCAGGGCCTCGTCATCCATGCTGTCGTCCAGGTTCTTCACATACAGATTTACACCCTGGTAGAGAGAGACCCTGTTTAGTGAGATGATTTTTCAACCCCTCAAATACATAATTACAAAGTACATCAACTTCTATGTTAGTATTAATAAATAAGCGATTTTGGAGAGTTGGGAGATCGAGGCTCATTCACTTTAGAGCAGTGGTTCTCAAACCTCTCCTCGGGGACCCCCAGCCTCTCCACATATTTGATCTGTTCCAACTAATCAAGTTGAATCAGGTGTGCTGGTCGTGGAACAGATCAAATATTATGTGGAGGGCCTGGGGGTCCCGGAAGAGAGGTTTGAGAACCACTGCTTTAGAGAAAGGCACTGTCGAGAACCGCAGTTACCTCTGCTTACCTCTTACCTCTGCTTGACGCAGTTACCTCTGCTTACCTCTTACCTCTGCTTGACGCAGTTACCTCTGACTGCGTCAAGCAGCAAAGCCTTCATTGTGGGGGCCAGTTATTTTTCATTACCAATCATTAATGTTTTCTTGACGTGTAGCTGAAACAGGCTCTATATGACTTGTAAACTGTGGTAGGATACAAATCATGATGGTATTTGAGAGATTAATTGCGCATATCTTAAGTTGATGAGTGAGTGTTGCTTAACAGTTCTTTTCCTCACTCAAAAACTTTTCGTTTCAACTGTTTTGGCATGGTCAGTATTTTTTTAAAATTATTATTCCAATTACCTTTGAGGTACAACTAGCACTGTTTTTAGTATGACTAAGAGGATAGTGATGACCACAGCAGTGGTTTTTATACTTTTTGTTGTTAAATAAGATTTGGTTCTGGTCATCACCTAATCAGTACCTCACTAAGTAGAATAAGGTGTGTCTGTGTTGGAATTCAACAGACACTGGAATGGAATGGCTGCCAGAAATGTAGAGATGCTGATTTCATTTTTCTCTTATTTTTTTTTCAGGGATGGATATACTATACACCAGGGGTGCCCAAGATCTACTTTTCAAGTAGCCAGTCTGCCAAGATCTACCAGTCTAGATTCAACATCGCAAACGTACACACACATACTACAAACACACACACACACACACACACACACACACACACACACACACACACACAGTTCCCAGCCTGCATAGTAAACTCACAATAAACTTTCTCTCTCTCTGTCACACAGCCACACAGGAGAAGACCATCACAAACCCTCCCTCTTTGCTATTCTCACTCACACACCCCAGGGGCGGAGCTATGTCCAGGGGCGGGGCCAGGGCCAGAGAGGGCCTAAATATGTATACATTATATTATTATTAATGTCATTATATATGGTGGTCTATAATTGATAGGGTGGAGATGACTGTGAATGTAGTAAAATAGGATTTCTTTTTCACTTTTGCCAACCAACCCCATTGAAATTCCATTGTTTTCATTGCAATAGGAAAAGTAAATCAAGCATACTTATGTGTTTCATGGGAACACAGGTCTGCTGTGAAATCGACTGGATATTATACTCACCATTTGGACGTTCCTTTTTGAAAGTCCAACTGGGGGCTGACGGTGTTTTTTTTTTTTTGCACGAGCAAAACCTAATCAAGCCCTAAGTGGGTTCTCTGGGGTGACCTTTGACCCTTGCCCTTGAACAATGACTCCTCCCAATCATATTCAGTTGTAATCTTCTGTCTTGTACTGTATTTGTTTATTAATTATGGTTTTCTTGGCTCTCTAATGGACATGTGGATTAGTACCAACAGTTGCTTGTAGCCTACCACCCCACAAAAAGTTCCCCCTGGGAAAAATAAACTTCTATCTATCTCCCTTACCCAACCCTTACCCAACGGGTGACGTCAGAGTTGGGCCGTCCCAAGGATCGCATTTAGCATTTATCAATCCAACAGACTGACAAGCTAGGATAGTAAAACATGTCTTACCCTTATGGCCAGAGGCCCACAGTACAGACGACCTGACCTCCATGGCCTCCATGGCAACAATAGCACAGAATGCATGGACATAAAGACACAATGATGATGTCTTGTCTGTCTCTCTACTAGGGGCGTAACGGATCACCTAACTCACGGATCGGATCGTGTCACGGTTTTTGAGTCACGGATCGGATCATTTTTCGGATCAACACAAAACATACAAATAAAAATAAAAATAAACTTTTTCCTCGAATTCTGTAAAAACACCACTTTCACTGTGTAAAACCCAACAACATTCAAGATGTCAAAACTGGAATATATATGTGTGTATGTGTGTATATATATATACATACATAACATATTCTACACTCAAACATTAGGCTACATATTAAACAGAAACACACATTCAACTTAAATGATGCAGTAGCCAGTAGGAGAGAGGGAGGAGGCACCTGGTTGCAGCAGTGAATCACTGGGCTCTTTAAAGCAGACAAATAAACATGTTTTATGCCACTTTTAACTAAATAATAAAGTGAAACCTTACTTTAAACATGGTATGAAAAAATTGGCTACATTATCAGAAGTTGTCAAGCTGCCTTTTTCGTGCCTCCCGTCAACACACCAGGGTGATGTCGTGGCAAATGTGTGGCCATGCTCGTACGACTTTCTCGTTGCACAACGCTTAAACACCGTAACTTTTTTATCGACCACACTTCCAATGACACTGTCCGTCATTGTTATAATTGACAGAGAAGCCGAAGTGCTCCCATACATGGGATTTAAATGAAGAGGGAGGCATTTCGAGTTCTTCTCTGTCGCCAACATTAGCAGCACTCGCCATGATACACTTGGGCTGCGTTCGTAAATTTGCTCTGAGAGCGCCGGAGAGCACACTGGGTCCGACGTCATAAATGGACCAAGTAATTTGATTGGACAAGAGGCGTTCCATGAATGCTGATCAGATTCCAGAGCAAATTTACGAACGCAGCCTTGTTGTTCTGGAGTTTTTTTCCCCATTATCAACCTATCATTGCGCTTTAGAGTAAAACAAAGCACGCAACTGTCGCGTCTATCTTTTCATGGCAACTCTACATTGTGATTTACAAGGGATATTAACTAATATTAAGTAATATTATTACTTGGTTACATTTTGCAATTGATCCGCGGTACACATGCGTGCCGAACCGTGGGGGGCGATCCGTTACACCCCTAATCTCCCTTGATTGTATTGATCTATCAGGAAACCCCAAGCTAAGTGACTTGCCACTCTACACTCCTCCTACTTTTACAACCCACAATGCTCCCCTTAGGGTATTCCAGCATTGGAATTCCTGTCTCACCTGACTTTGCATCTCCTGTTTGGCACTGCGGAACTCCTCCAGCAGAGACTGGGCCTCGCTCTTCTCCTGCTGCAGACGGCATTTCTCTTGTGTCAGCTGTTCCAGGGCCTCTGAAGTCTTCCCTGAGGTCTCGGCTGCCTTTGTATGGAAAGATGGACATTGTCAACCAGACAAATATAATGCCAGAAGAACTCACTAGTGTGTGGGTTGGTTGAGGTGAGTGGCAAACTCAGATATCATGAGATTTGCAGATCCTCTGGTTAAGCGTTGTTTTGTACAGCCCAAATTACCTTTAACTAGTTAGTGAGACAATTATTCAAAATGTGTAATACCATGCAGAATTAAATTGCATGCTTTGCATGTCAGTCATCCCATTCCAAATTAGATTTTGAGGCTTTAGTGGGTTTACAATGATCTTGTGTGATTTAGTCGTAATTTTCAGGAATCATAGCAATGCCAAGATCTACAGCTACGCAACAGGCAAATGGCTTTGTCTACAGCATTAATGAGAGGGACCTCATGAAAGGTTAACTTAAAAGTGAAAAGTGATTTGAGAAAATTTATTTATTACATCCTGTGGTCTGAGAACGGATACTTTCAATAATTACCTTACTTTCAATCTGTTGTGTCAATGGAAATATCCATCAGTGATTTACAGCTGTACTGTATAACAATGTTTATTTATTTTGGTCCCACAAAAGCGGTTTTTAAAATGTGTCCTACCCAATACTCAGTATGTATACAAACATGTTGTGGCCAGGGGATGTTCTAGGGGAGTGGGCTCACTGATTTTCGCCTTTCTGTTTCTGATGGCTGCGTCTTTGAATCATGTGTGCATGTAGAAACACAACTAATGTCCGACAGTGCAAATCCGTTAGTAGGTTAAGCCTACTCCTGGACTAGAACGCATTAGGAAATTAACTATTGAACATGGCGTTTAGTCCAGAACAGAAGACCCCAACTTCTCAAATCACGTTCTTAGTCCACAGGATTCCAGGTTTTTAATAGCACTTATTTGTAAGGGACTAAAAGCAAGATAAAGAAGTTAGTATGTGAAGATGTAAAATAAAAATGTAAGCACAACAGGAAAGGAGACCAAATCAGCATGCAAGCATTAAGGGTGCAGCACAACCTCAGCCATTCAAATATGATTATTAGTTTCAGGACATGTTAGTGTGGAATACCTCAAGCTGCTTGGAAAGAGCATTTTTGAGTTGGTCCTCAAGCTGGGTGACTTGCTGAGTGGCTTTGTCTCTCTCGTTCTGCAAGGCTTCCTTATGAACACTCAGGGATGCCACCTTGGTGTCCAATTCTTCTCTTGCCTTAGCAGACACCGATGCCTCCTCCGTGGCAGCATTGAAATGTCCCTCTATCAGTGCCCTTTCAGCATGTAGGGCCTGGGCATCTGCTTCAAGCCTTTTCTGGATAGCTCGCAGCTTCTCTACCTCACTAAGGAGCCTTGAGCATTCCCCATCACCGCTCTCTTGGCTGCTGCGGAGAGAGGAAATGTCCTGCTCCAGCCTTGACTGTACAGCTAGGAGGTCCATTTTCTCCTTAGCCAGGGAGGAGGCCTCTTTGCCAAGCTCTTCCAGCTTGGTAGACAGACACTCTTTTTCTCCAGCCAAGTCCCCCTTTGCCTGGTCTCTCTGCTTCAGTTCAGACTTCAAGGCCTTAACCTCTGCATTCAAGGCTTTTATTTCCTGTGCAGCATTGTTAAGGCTGGAAGACATCTCATCCATGGCCTTGTCTCCAGTGAGAGATTGTTGAGTAATGTCCTGTACTTTGGCTTGCAGTTGGACTTTCTCGTCAAGCAGACCCTGTTTCTCAGCTATCAATCCAGTGTGAGTGGCCTTAAATTGTTCTACCTCTTTAAGCAAGCGATGTTGTTCAGAGGCCACTGTATCTCTTTCAATGCAAACAGAGGCAACCTCTGCCTTCAGATTGGATTCAGACTCCAGGAGAGTAGTCCTTTCATGTGTCACAGTTGACAGTTTTGTCTGTAAGTCCTGTACTTCTTTAGAGAGGGCATCCTTAGCAGAGGTCAGTGTATTTTGCTCATTGGCTTTAGCCTGCAGCTGAGATTCAAGAAGCTTCTTTGCCTCTGCAGATGATTCTGCCTGGCCTTTGAGCTCCTTAACCTGCAGAAGTAGATCGTCTTTGCCCTTCTGCAGGAGCTGTAGGCTCTTGTGAAGCTCTGCCTGCTGGGACAGCAGGAGCTCCCTCTCTTTTGTTAGGTTATTCCTCTGTTGAACAAGCTCCAAACTTACAGATTCAGCTTCAACTTTTAGTTTGCTGTGCTCCTCTGCAAGATCAGTTTTGTCTTTTTCAAGCTTCTCCCTCTTAGTCTCCTGCTGCTGAATCTCTTGCTGGTACTTCAGGAGGACCTCATTCTTCTCTGTATTGACCTTTTGAAGCTCTTCAATTTGGGCTTGGTGCTCAGCTTCAGCATTCTTCAGGCTTGTGTTTTTGACCTGTGCCTCCTGAACAACAGCTCTCAGATTCTCCACCTCTTTGGACAGTGAAGCCTTCTCTCTATCTAACTGCTGGTTTGTGGTCAAAAGATTATCTTGATCTTCTGTGAGCTTGTCCCTAAATGTCAAGAGTTCTTCTGTCTTGAATGAGAGCTCCTTGTGACAAGCCTCAGAGGCAGAGAGATTGGCCTGTACATCTGAGAGCTGCTTCTCAAGATTCTCCTTCTGAGCCTTGAACGTAGCACTTTCCTTAGATATACAATCCAGAGCTGTGATTTGCTTCTGCAGGTCTGCAGACAAACGCTCAACGTCCTGCTTGGAGGAGTCAAGTTCAGCAGAAAGAGACTGAGGGGAAAAAGTTGAAAGAAAAAGGGGAAAGGTGAAGTGAACACAACCAAAAATGAAGTAAAGCAAATGAACAAAAGTAATAAAATGCAACTGGAAGGGTTAAGCTGGTGCAAGCATAAACATTATGGGGAAAAAGATACCACAGCAGACACCACCCTGAACTTACAACAAATACATTGAAAACAGGGGTACAGCAATCAAACATTTTCAATTGAGAGTATGGGTTTGTGTGTGAATTATAATTGTGATGGCAACTCTTTTTAGGTCTATGTTAGTGATTTCTCAAGGACCAAAGTGTCTACTTTTCCATTACTTACATTTTGCATGTAAAACAGGATAAACACTGACTAAACCAGGAGAGCAGTTCATGGGTTGAAATATCAATTAGCCTTTTCATATGGCATAATGCATACTGCATCCAAAACACTATGCTAAATGATCAGAGCAGTTCCATTCAATCAATCAAGATTCTTAAGAAGTTGAGGTACAATTACAAAACAAACTCACAAGTCACACATACGTTTATCAAACTCCATCTATAAGAGCAAGGTGGTAAACTAAAACCACCACCAAGCATCAGTTTATAGTAACCCTGCTTTCAAAGTAGCCCATTAAAAAAAAAACATAGCCACACAGAAAATGCTGAAATGAAGATGAATATTACGACCATAATTTGCTGGTTGTTAATTGTAACATAAACATGAACATGTATGATTACTGCTAGGGCATTTGAAGGGACGAGCTGGGTTCCAACATTCATAAACATTTTCTCACACCCATCCTGACCAAAGGCAAATTTTCTTACACACATCCAAAATATGTAGTAGAAGGAAGCAGGGTGAGCAACCTTAATAAAATATGTGCAATGACATTTGTAGTATAAAGTGTATATACAGTGCCTATAGAAAGGCTACACCCTCTTTCAACATTTTCATCTTTTGTTGCCCCAGAGGCTGGAATCGAAATACATTAAATTAGGATTTCTTTCACACTGATCTACACAGCCTACTGGACACTTACAAAGTGAAGTAAAGACCTGTTTGCAAAGGTCTACACCCCCCTTGCTGTGGCGCTCCTAAAATTAGCTAAAATGCAAACATTTATTCAACAATTTATTCAGATGAATTGAGTCCATCTGAGTGCAAGGATAATAGTTCATGTGATATCGGAATGAATATCATTGTCCTTGTAGGGTCCCCGATTTTAATAGAAAACAATTACACACTGTGTAGATTAGGATGTCACTACCAACTCAGCACATTTCTCAACTTTCTCTTGACCCCTGATCAAGTGACAAGCACACCCATAACATGCTGCAGCTACCACTATTCTTCACATGGGACAAGGTGCACCAGTGTGCTGGGTTTGCAATAAACGTAATGCTTTGTAGTAAAGCCAAAGAAACACATTTCTAGCATCACTTGAATTCATTGTTGCAAACACAATTATTGATTTGCATTTGAGCCACAGCGAGGGGGGTCTTTTACAAACAGGTATTTTTTTTATTTTATTTTATAAATTACTACTACAAATAATATTTACAAGTAAATATTATTTAGAATTTGTATTTCTGTATTGCTGTCTAGATCAGTGAAACAAAGACAATAAAATCAGATTCCAGGCTCTGAGGCAACAAAATGTGAACATCCTGTATGTCTATAGCCACTACATGTGGGAATCACAGTTTGCATTACAACAATCAAACATTACTTAACAGCTCAAAACATGGCCATTGCAGTGTTTCCTCAAGGATTTTTCATATTAGTGGCGGAGCGCTCATTTTTCGCGCGCGGTGCGCACTGGCGCTCAAAACAAAGACGTAATTTCACCAAAAACTAGAGGGTGGCAACAATTATAATTTCTTAATTAGCGGTTAATTCATTAAAGCCGAGCAGGTGATTTTATATAGAAGGTGATACCAATATACCAAATACCAATATATCCTACAGCTGCAGCGGAACATGCGGAAGGCGCATTACACACACACACACACACACACAGAGAAAGATCAATACGAAGTAGGCCTACATGAGAGTACACGCACAAAACCGGCTAACGTTACTCATTAACTGTTTACACAAGTAAAATCACAGTGTGACAGTCAGATGGAGCATTCGGTAAACAACAACAGCAAGGTAATGCTATCAGTTGAGTTAAAGAAAACCAACTCTTACCTTTGAGGACACCAACATGAGCCCTGCTTACCCGTACCTCCGCCGTTCTGTTCGTGGTGATTTTAGAGGCAATAGATTATTTTTGCCCCGCGCATATTGCTATGAATAGTTCGAAGCTAGGTGCTTGCACGTTAGGTGCGAGAATGCTCGGTTAACCCATTAGCGGGAACATTATTTGTTTCACAAAATAGGCTGATTTAGTTGACCATGAACATCAGAGACATACATTACGAATGTTCATTTAAAATACTCTATACTGAGCACTGGTATAAGAACATGAACCAGAGAACAGCAGTAAATGCAATAACCCACAGTCGTCGCTGATGATGTTGCATTTTCGATTAGGATACGGGATTAAAGGCACCGGCGACGGGCTAAAAGAGAAATCCAAATGTCCCGCTAAATTCGGACCAATCACAAAACTGTTTTGAAAGCGCGTCGACTCGCGCCGCGCGCCTGTTGAGAGCGATTCAGTCTCGATTGCAGTGCGAACACAAACGACGAGGTTAATTGCAACATTGTAACATATTGTAACTAACTACGCCCTAAATCGTAACGAAATGTAGGTCTGGAAGCGGCCTAAATCTAGCTTCAATCTGCTTTTTTTCTGTTCTCCGGTCATAATAACTCGCTGCCTTTCTGCGCAGCCTGAATCAAAGTGGACTGTCTGAATCAATTAGTGGCGGAGGAAATTCATTCGTGGCGGCCCGCCACGAATAAATGCATATAGAGGAAACACTGCATTGGTGGATATTTGGTACTAAAAGGCAGCACCTCCACAGAATCTGTGATTCTAATACACTGGAGACAAACAATATGATGCTATGATAAGTTGGTGCTTACCTGGGCCTTCTCCTTATAAGATTGCAAGTCAGATACCAGCCTCTCCAGCTCCTGGGTTTTCTCCCTGGAGATGCTCAGTTCCTGCCTCGCCTTGTTAGCCTGACCCTGAAGCTCCTGTGCATGGCGCTCTGAGGCCTCAGACAGGCCCTTCTCCTGAGAGGCCTCAAGCTCCTTGGCCTGGGTCTCACACTGCTGCACATGCTTTTCCTATACAATGCATAAGAAGAGAGACATTTTAACTAATTACATCACCAATTGTTAGGAAAGGGACAGGGAGGGAGAGAATGATCAGGAAAAGGTCTGGTCAAGTCCCTATAATTTATGTGTTATATGTTAATATGTGGCAGCACTCAAGAAAAGGCATTTCTAATAACATTCAAAGCCATTTCGGTAGTCTTCACCAACCTCTTATTGTCCCTGACTTTCAATGTTTTATCCAGATCATCACTCACCAGGTCAACAATTTTCTTCTGCAGGCTGTTTAGCTGACCCTGATGTTTGTCTGTGATCTCCTTCAGCTCCTGGTCCTTCCGGCCCAGTTCCTGCTGTTGTTGCTCTTCAGAACGTGCCATCCGTTCCTTCTCCTCTGCCAGTTGGGTCTGTAACTCCTCTAACTGCCTAGGAAAAGGAGGGGGAGAGGGGGATAACTAAACTACTTCTACAAACTAGAGGCTCATTCTATGGGACAGTTTTAAATATTGATAGACTGAATATTGATTATATCGATGGCCGAAACGCAAAACCTCCTATCTGCCAAATGTTCTGATTTGCGGTTTTCACTTTAAATTAAAGTAAAGGCCGATTTAAAGTTCTGCATCGAATTTACGTGCGTAGCTTACGTAATCTACGTAAGGGGTCTCGCACTTTACACTTCTGCGTAGGCCGCGCTGCAATTACACCATCACATCGCTAGGTGGCAGTGTGTTTTCTATGCCCCTGTGCTGTGCCTCTTCCGGTTAGGAACTCAACGGAGCTCAAAGCTCAAAGCGGCATAATAGCGATCTTTTTGTTGTTATGCTTGTTGTAAATAAAAGTTCTATGATCCATTGAAATGACACTAAACTAAGATAATACGATGGTTATCATAATTTTTCTAATCTTTATTAATGAGTAATTACAGAAAAAGTAAATGACATTTCTGTCATGGCTTCCGCATTTTGGCCGACGAGAGAGTCGGAATCATGTGCTACCAAGCGGACCAATCACAGAGCTTATGGTTGCGTAGAAACTGACGCGTTCTTAAATTTTTGGAGATGTGCGCGTCAAGCCTCTCCGTAGGCAAGGCGGGCCCACGCGGGCCGACGCAAGGCTACGGCGTCGATTTTACGCAGAAGTTTAAATCGGCCTTCAGGCTGCACATGATAAGTCTGTCTGTGAAAAAGTGAATTTTGCAGATAGGAGGTCTGAAGTGTTGAAAAACCCACTCAATATAACAAATAACAGTTTTAGAATCACTAAATACTTATAATTTGTGAATTGGATTCACTGTATCGCCAGCCGTCCTGTTCCTAGGCTACTGGGTTAGAGATACATGGCTTTTAAACAAACATGTTTTAAAATGTTCATGTTCAAAAGCAAGGACTGTGTGATCATCTAATTATGTGTAGTTATGTTGATGTTCTATCAGCGTGTTCTGATGTGCTAAACATGCAGTTACATGTCAGTATAGCGATGTTTTCTTTTTAGCTGCTAGGTAGCTCAATGAGATGATACCAACATTCAAATAAGCAAATCTTCAACTATTTTTCAATGTATGACACATCCTTAGAAAGCTTACAATCTGCACTTTCATAATCTCTGAACTGAAAAATTACCTTGCCCTACTTGGGGACTTTTTCACCAGACCATGTCACATATGGAGACAAAATTAACCTCAGTAATACCTGATAAACCAAGATAGAAATATGGTGAGACCTACTTTAATATAGCAACTATCACATGCTTTATGAGCAACATCTTACTATTTGAGATGAGCATTAAAACTACAGTACAAGTACAAGATGAGTAATTTGTGAATATTTTGTATTCTGTTCAGCAAGCAATGTAAAGACACTTCAACATCACCCAAGATTATACAACTGTAATTTCTTAAATAACACTAAAGGCAAGTCAGATATCAACATTTGTAAGATAAAAATTAACGTTTCATTGTTCTACAACAGAGCAAATAACATTTGGATTGGCATGTTTGAGGACACACCTCTGCTGAAAATGCAATGTACGAGAGACTTCATCAGAACATTTTTGGGCTGTTAAAGGCATGTACCTTTCTTTTTGAGTGAGGTCTTCATTCATTTTGGTGAGCTGTTCTGAGCGATCACCTGTTGACTTCATCATGTCTGAGATGTCACTTTTGAGTTGGGCCTTGTCCTTTGTGATCTGATCAAGTTTCTCATCCCCAGCCTTTAGCTTCCTCTCCAGGCCTGAATGTGAGAAACACAATTAAATCTACTAGTCAGTCCCTGAACAAGAACACACGCCGTTTGGAGGTGTAGTGACAGGAATGGTACTCTAGTGCATATGCTTTGGGGATGTCCAAAAACCCAGGAGTTTTGGCTAGCCATACATGGTTTTCTGGAAAAAATTGTTGGCCTTGACATTCCGTTCACCCCCAGTCTTTTTATTTTGGGTGACCCCAAAGCATTACGTGAGGTGACTCCACCACTCGCCAATTGGATCCAGACTGCGTTAATGCTAGGACGGAAACTATTGGTTAAAGAGTGGAAGGCCTCATCAGCACCAGCACCGTCTCTGTGGCACATTTCTCTTGGGCAGCTGGCAGCCTTAGAACAATTATCATATAGGCTGCTAGAGAAGGTGGAGGATTACCGCTTGAAATGGGGGCAGTATCACTCATATATTGAGAAATAATGGCAATTCCAGCTCATGTAAATAGCAATAGTTTTTAATTTTTAAATTTACTTTCATTTATGTATAAATAGCAATATCCCAAATGTAAAACGTGAAAGTAAACTGCTATAAGTAGGATTGTTATGCTCTAGATTTATATTGCTGTACATCACCTTCATGTTTTGTTGTGTCTATTATTTGTCTTTTTAATTTATTGTCCAACGTCAACTTTTACTTGTGATGTATGTCTGTTCATTGTCTGTTTATTGAAAATAATAAAAACTATAAATCATTAAAAAAAAAAAGAACACACGCCGTTTTGTTACAACATACGCATATTTCCCACACAATGGACATGTCAGTAAAGACAACTTTCCCACACAATGGACATAAACACAACTTTATCACCAAGGAGAGCAATAATGGTGATATTTTGTGATTTTTTTATCATCACGTGTCCCCTTTTTAACCAGGCATATTCACACTTACACCAGTGTTTTATGGAATGAAAAATAACCCATAAGGAAGACAATTCATTGGAATTTACTCACACTTTACTCAACTAGAACAAAAAAACAATGTCACATAAATGGTGACTTGTACTGTGTGTGTGCTGTACGTTAAACACCACAATTCTGGCCAAAGCTCTGACCTGCAAGTTGGCTCCTTAGAGCCTCTGATTCATCGGAGAGAGATGTGCATTGCTCCTCCTTTTTGCCAAGCTTCTCAAGCAACTCTGAAAGAAGGAGTTGAATTCAGATTACTTCATGTATCTACAAGTAAGATCTGTCAAACAAAAAGGGTATGAAAGATCAACCCAAGTAAATACATTTACCTTGCATAGTTTGTGTTGATTTAATCTTCTCATCTGTGCTTTCTTCCAGTTTTTGTTTCTGAGGAAATAAATTGTTTTATTAGTATGTGTGTGCATGCTGGAATGTGTTGTTCCAAGACACACCTCAAAATTACTCACAATTCATAATGAGACATCCAAGTTATGCTTATACTAAAGACTGAAATTATGGTTTATCCATGATGATATAATAAGTCAAAACCTCTATAGGCATCTAGCCTCTTGAAGAATGTGTCACCACCATGTGATGAATCTTTGTAGCACAACATTGCATTCTTTGTAGCATTCACTAGCATGCTGATGATGCTATGCTCTTCCTTACCTGAGCTTACCTTAAGTCCTATCCCAACAGTCATGCCACCCATGCCCAACCCCTGGCTCCTCACCACCCTTCTGTAGGCCCCATAACTCACCAGCTCCTGCTCCAATGAGCTCTTTTCCTGCTGAACAGAGGTCAGGCTGTGCTGCACAGAGAGAAGCTTCTGCTGCTGTCCTTCCAACTCAGAGCTTAACTCGTTGAACTATAGCACAGGCCAGATGGTGACACCATGCATGGACATGGAGGACATTTTGAAGAAAACAAAATGACAATAAGTAAACAAAATAAATATGGAGGAAAGGGTAATAATGAATAAAAATAAATTCAAGTAAGGAATTTGATGAAAGGGATAAGCTATAACAGATAGTATCATACAGATGTATTCCATGATCAATTGGCAAATGTGTTAGTTATAACATATGGGATTGGATATACATTTGGAGATTGAAATGGTGATTGACAATGGGAAGATGGATGTAGGCCCACCTTGACGCCCTGTGAGCGGGCCTGGCTCTGGGCCTCCTCCAGCTGGGTCCTCAGGCTCTGGAGCTCAAATAAGCTCCAGAGCCTGAGGCCCTGAATTTCCTGGGAATTCAGGGCCTCCATAGCTGCCATAGCTGCCACCTGCTCTTGGGCCTCTCTGGCTCTGTCCTGGACCTGCTGGACTAACTTTGCTTCGTTGTCTTCCAGCTCCTTTACCTTCATCTCAGCAGCATGCAGTTTGCCCAGCACATCCTCCATCTCCACCAGGTGCTGCTCCTCAGCACTCTCCACACTGGTCCGCAGAGACTCATCCAGATGCTCTTTCTCTTCTGACACAATCAGCAGCTGTGATTTTAGCTCCTCTGTCTCCTGTGCCAAGACTGCAGCCCCTGCCCTGTGCCTGGCCCCTGCCTCCTCCAGCGCTAACTTGTGGTCCACCTTCAGCCTCTCCAAGGCACTCTTGGTCTCTACTAGCTCTGTCGCCTGGGCACCTTCCCCTTTGCTGAAGGACACCTTCAACCCCTCCATTGCTTGTTGGTGAGAGGCAATGGCAGATTCCAGCTTAGAGCGCCACAACTCTATGATGTCTGCATTTTCCTTCTCACCTTGGCTCAGGCGCATTCGCAACTGCTCGTTGTCACCGGAGAGCCTCCCGGATGAAGCCTGAAGCTGGGCCAGTGCTTCACGGTGGGCTTTCTCTTCAGCCCCCATCCTCTCCTTTAGCTCAGTCAGCTCACCCTGTTGATTGGCTTCCTGAGAGGCCAGCTGAGCTCTTAGTGTGATCACCTCCTCAAGAAGAGGTGAGGCAGTGGAGTCAGCACCCTCAGAGACCTGTTGGGACTCCAGACGCAGCCGCAAGTCGGCCACTTCCCTTGTCCGCAGAGAGAGGTCCCTCTCCAGCTCCATGATGCGGGACTTCTCGGACACCGTGGCAACCTATAGGACAGGACAACTCTGGCTCAAAATGAGTGTGTTCTGTATACACTTGCAAGACAAGGTAACTGCTGAATATCCCTGGCATCGCGCAAGTCTTTGAGGAAGGGTCTGTATTGAGTTTAAATAGGGCCCTATACAAACACGTGGCAGAGAGGTCCATCATAGCAGTAGTATAAGTACATCAAATGACACTCTAATCCCACATTTGTAATATAGGATGCCTGTTCCTAATGTATTGCGCTGCCCTCTAGTGGATATAGTTTGGTGGTACCATATCAGTTCTCACACAGCACACCTCTGGTGTTTTGAACTTCACCCCCCAGGAGCTGCAGTGTCTCCTGGTTTTCATACTTCGAATTAGATCTGGAAACCCAGACGTGTACACTCTCAGTGATTCATTACATCAATTGAAAAAAGAAAACCAGCAGAGACTGTGGCCCTTAAGGATTGCAGTTGAATGCCCTTACCATATTGGTTGTGATACACCTAAGGGAGGAACACATTGGCTAGGAATAGGAGCAGGAGAAAGACTTGCAAGAGATGGGGAACCCCAGATAAGCAGGCTGGGAGGGTCAGGTGTCTGACACACAGGATAACTGGGAACAAGGGGGGGTTGGGGATAGGGAAACTGACTGGCTACTCAGCAGCACCAGCATCAGGGCTTAAAGTGGGGGAAAATGCTGCGCCTGAAACTTTTTCTTGGGAAGGGGGGTCACAGTTTGAGATATTGGGAGAGCGGGTACAGAAGACAGCTTCTTGTCTCAATGTTTAAATGCATTAATACTATTTTATAGTCAATACAAAATATATGTCTCAATGTTAAAATGCATTAATACTGTTTTATACTCAATACAAAATAAACGTAATGCTTTGTACTACTAACATACATACACCTAGACTAGAGACTGTCATCATTCTCTCCTAGTGGGAGATCTTACCTCACAGATGAGGACAGTGGGTGAGTCTTGGTCTGGTTGACCGAGGTCTGGGTTTCCCACAGGGTGGGTCAGGACACACGCCTGAGTCACTGGCAGATCCTCCACGCCGTCCACGGTCAGGACTAGTAATATCAAACATGATTATGTTTATTGGTAGGGTTTCTAGAATGTTCTACAGGCTATATAGGTGGTTCACAACAACACACAAGTGTTGTAATCATTTCTGGGGCCTCATTTATAGAACGTGCTTAGATCAAATGTTGATCTTACCCGTGTCGTACGTAGAAAACCACGTCAACGTAGTGATTTATACAATTTCAACGTGAGTCAATTTGACCGTGGAAACGATCGTAGCTCGACGTCGAGTATTCAACTTGCTTACGCACATTACCTACTGGTTATGCGGAGTTATTACAGGCATGTGAGCCGCACTGCCTAGTGTAATTCATGCAAGTGGCTCGTAATAAAATTAACGATGTTGTTATCAGCCGAGAAAATGAGTTTAATTCAAGATTTAAAGGGAACTGATGTTTATGATTGTATTTCAGTCTTTCTTTATATCCCTCCGGAGCTGTCTCCCCTTCAACATGCCTAGTGCGTTCCACAACGGACCGACGCCGGCCACGCGCTCAATTATACTGGATTTACCCGGTGTCTGGGAGTGAGCAGCCATATAAGAATAAGACCATTATATTATTACAGTATAAGCAGCACTCGATAAAAACAGTCAAAATCGCCCCCCCCCCCCCTTTCCATACTTTATGTCATTTTATCAATGAACGTGGTATTACTGCTATTTCAAGGTGCGAGGGGGCACGGCACGCACACATGCAATGACATTTTTACCAAGTTACTGACACTGAAGTCACTGACGCTGTGGGGATGCTAAAATTGTCCTCTTATGATCAAATCCACCACCTCCCCTGATTTTCTTTTACAACTTGAGTAGAGTATTTAAGCATGTGCCTGGTTAGTTGTCATGATCAAACGTTACAAATGCAACTTACAGAGAAGCCACCCTTCTCTGCCCTCTCCCGCTTCCAGACGAACGGCTACCCTATATTATATTATATTATAGCACTTGTCTTAATTCAGCCGCTTGTTTTTTTTCTTCTGTTTTTTTTCTCCTAGCACCAGGGGAGCCCCCCCCTCCCAAATGTCGTTGTTTGGTACCTGTACTATATCAATGACAATAAAGACCATTCATTCATTCTGTGGTAACCTAACTAATGAATAATGGGAATGCCATTCATTCATTCATTCATTCATAGAAAACCGACAAGGGTTGCGTTCGTAAAGTCGTTCTGATAGCGCCGGAGCGCACACTGGGTTCAACGTCCATAAAGGGACCGAGTAATTAGATTGGACGAGAGGCATTCCCATGAGTGGTGGTCAGATTTCCAGAGCGTGTTTACGAACGCACCCGAGAGCAGCGAGCTAACGTACCGTAGCTATGGTAACACAGAGGACATGGCTAGCCAGCTAACGTTAAGACGTGGATGTTGTAACGTTAAATAACTACAGATACCTGAGACCAATACCAATTAGAACAAATAACTGACATTTGAAAAATAACTGACATCTGAAAAATAACTGACATTTGAAAAATAACTGACATTTGAAAAACAACTGATATTTCCGCTGTTTCGCCTTGGTGGGGAGTCTAAAGATAGCTTCTCTCTTAACAACACGACCGCCTGATATGTATAATCAAATGTGATATGTAATGTAGATATGATTGATAACCTGCAGTGTACATATCTACTTTTCCCTTCTTGTTTTTAGTTTTTTTTTCTCCTAGCACCAGGGGAGCCACCCCTCCTAAATTTCGTTGTTTGGTACCTGTACTGTAGCAATGACAAATAAAGTCCATTCATTCATTCATTCATTCATAATTGAGCCGCTATCACAGGGCGTTAATACAAACCTCACCTGCGTTCATTTTACCTGCGTTGGTATTTATGGAAGGAAGCACGCAACTTTAAACCATCTCAGCCCGTTTTATAAATAATGCTCACGTCCGTTTAGAAAAATGTGCTTACGTGAAAGTCAAAGATGAGATGACGTTCAAGTACTTTTTTATTTATTTTTATTTATAAATGAGGCCCCCTGAACTAATAAATGCACTCTATTATAGTGGGTTGATGTTATGTACTGTAAAGTGATTTGTAAAATTCGAGCCATGCTTGCCGTAGCTAAATTACCATCCAACTTTGTCCACTCGGTGGACTAGAAGGAATAATGACATTGACATTTCGTGAGCTTAGAATGATAAGGTTCTATCTCCGTTTAGGGCAGTTCAGAGATAACTGTAACCTACCTTCCTCCTCAGTGATAATAACAGGGGCCTCTTCAGAGCCCCAGGTTTTATAGATGTAGTAACCAGCAGCGGCTGCCAGGCCAGCTACACAGACACATTTGCGTCCTCCCAGCTGGTTTAGAACACAACTCATCTTTTAATTAATCGTCTCTCTCTCTTGTTAGCTATACTTCTTACATCTCCTACTGAAATGAAAGACTGTCTGAAACTGCGTTCCTCTGTTTTTACTATAGAATCATATGACATCACTGAAATGTCACCTATTATGATGTCACAATGTACAGATCACAAGTGTTTGACAGCTCTCTCTCTAAGAGAAACTAAATCCTACATCTGTGGGGGTCGCTAATAATACATTACCACAACCATTATTTGATCAAAAATGTAAATGTAATGAGTATTATTTATATTTATTTATATGAGAAATATTCTAAAATAAACACGTTTTCCAAAAGAACTACACGCACCAGCATTAATCTCCTGTGAATGACAGTATGCCTTTGACTGCCTTCACTTTACCACCAAGACACTATGGGGCGCAGTAGAATATTGTGCAACAGCAGAATATGATCGTTGAGAGCTTGCGAACGTGAAAACACGATTATTGAGGAGAAAACATTCCGTAGCTAGGCACGTACGCAAGTTGAAATCATCTCTGTAAGACGTTCAGTTTCTTGATCCGCCATCTGTATGTGCAATATATTATCCTCGTCCATATAAAAAGAAGGACTATCACACTCACATGTTCATATTATTGGTTTATTTACCAAAATCTTCACAGCACCAGCAAACTCCTCAATACTGTGGTATCCATCAACTTGTCTGAAACAACATTCGCGCCAAAACGGATATTTATACATAAACGTCACGTGATATATATATATATATACATAAACGTCACGTGTTACACATGTCAAATGTACAGATAACAATATAACCTTCACAATAAATGTGCACAAGGCACTACAACACAAATATGTACCATGAATGTACACTCATCCTAACACATGAGAACACACATCCCAACACCCCCACTTGTTCTCATCATCTCAAGCCGAAAATGATGATACCCATATTAGTTTCCAAAGAAAAAACTCTTGAATTTTCTGAACTTAAACTTAACTACGATAGTTATGGAGATAGACTCCAGTTCTATGAGTGGAGCGGAGCCCCATAGGGGAGCTCTGCTCCTATTGGTTTACCCGCTACCTAAAGTAGCCAATGACTGAATTTTTCAATGTCTGCGCCCGCCTGGGGTGCTATATAAAGGGGCGTCCTTCGCTCCCTCATTCTCCCAAACATATACAAAACAGCCGGGTTTGAACGAGTCGAAGTGGGCCAGCAGCCCTATGGGGCTCCGCTCCACTCATAGAACTGGAGTCTATCTCCATAACTATCGTTCTATATCGTGGAGCTCCGCCCCATAGGGGAGCTCTGCTCCTATTGGTTTAGGCGGAGCGAGCGAGGCCAAATGTACCCCCACTGAGACTATTAATCCGAAAAACAATCTCAGCGGCACCCGGAGCTGACCACTGATGTTGGTTCAAGACAACCTTAAAAAGTTGGCCCAACCCACACCGAGTCTGCTCCACTGATCTAGCCCTTACGTGAGCACGCAGGGTCGTAGATCTAACGGAACATGTCCTGGAGGAGGTCCCCTCCCCAGGCACATCCGTAATCATCCTGACAGCACTTGAATAGCATCCCCAACCAGGGTAATCCAAGTGCCATCCCCACTACATCAGTCCTCAGCAAACTGAGGACCGAATGAGAAAAGGATGACGAAGAAATATCACTTACCTAACCCTTACGTTGGGTTGTTGATCTAACCGAACATGCCCTGGAGGAGGGTCCCCTCTCCAGGCACATCCGTATTCATCCTGACAGCACTTGAATAGAATCCCCATGACCAGGGTAATCCAAGTGCCCTTCCCACAACATCAGTCATCAGCAAACTGAGGACAGAATGGGAAAGGATTGAGGAAGAATATCACTGACCTAACCTTTACGTGAGCACGTAGGGTTGCTGATCTAACGGAACATGTCCTGGAGGAGGGTCCCTTTCCCAGGCACATCCGTATTCATCCTGACAGCACTTGAATAGAATCCCCATGACTAGGGTAATCCAAGTGCCTTCCCTACTACATCAGTCATCAGCAAAACTGAGGACAGAATGAGAAAAGGATGAGGAAGAAATATCTTTCAAGTAATACCGTACAAAAAGTGATGGCGACGACCAAGACGCCGCCTCACATATCTCCTCCACTCCCACTCCCCTGAGAATGGCCACTGATGTGGCCATGCCCCTGGTGGAATGAGCCCGAATGCCAGTCGGCACGGGCTGCCCCTTCGATTCGTATGCGAGGCTAATAGCCTCGCAAATCCAATGGGACAGCCTCTGCTTCGAGAGTGGTGCCCCTGCTTTCTGTCCGCCGTAGCAGATCAGAAGCTGGGGAGAAGATCTCAGTCCTGCCGTGCGCTTCACATATTGTGCCAACGCGCGCACCGGACATAGACAATGTAAACGCCTCTCCCTCTCTCCGTCGTGAGGAGGAGGAAAAAAGGCGCTCAGAGCACAGCTCTGAACCCTAAACCCACGATTAACCTTAGGGATAAAAGCCGGGTTAGGGCGTAACACAGCTTTTGTTTCGTCATCAGATATGATCAAACAATCTGCCCGTGTCGAGAGAGCACATAAATCACTCACTCGCTTAGCCGTAGTCAAGGCGAGGAGTAGACTCGTCTTTAGAGACAATAAACGCAACGACACAGTGTCAATGGGTTCGAATGGGGGCACGCACAGCGCCTCTAGCACAATCGACAGGTCCCATTTTGGCATTAGAGTCCTAAGAGGGCGTCTAAGCCTACACACTCCAGTCAAAAAACGATTAACCAGCGAATGACTGAACAGTGTCGTTGTCGCAAAACCCTCATGACAAGCTGAGATGGCAGCCGCGTAAACTTTAATAGTTCCCGCCGCCAATCCCTTGTCAAACAGCGACTGTAAGAAGCACAAGAACGTTTCGACCCGACAGCAGACTGGGTCAACGTCCTGTCCCTCACACCACTGTGTAAACACTCGCCAGCGCGCCGCATATCCCCTTGCAGTGGATTGCGCGCGCGCACTCTGAATGGTCTGAATGACCGCGTCTGTCAGACCCCTGCGTTCTAACAAATCCCTCTCAGTAACCAGGCCATGAGGGGGCCCCCCCTCACCAAGCCTCTGGCCTGAGAGAGTGCATCTTGTCGATGAGGTATGGGCCATGGGTCCTCTACCAACATCTCCATCAGTTCCGGAAACCACGGGGCTCCGGGACGGTCCGGGGCTACAAGAATTAACTCTAGCCTCTCTGACCTCACTCGTGCCAACAGTGGGAGGATAGATGTCAGGGGTGGGAACGCGTATAACAGGACCCTCGGCCATGGGTGGTGTGCGAATGCATCGACTCCCAATGGCGGGTTGTCCTGTTCGCGCAGGGAGAACCAAAGGCGACACTGCGCATTCGTCCGGGACGCAAACAGATCCACTTCTGCTTGCCCGAACCGTGCCCAAATCAGAGACACAATGGAGGGTGCTAACCTCCAGTCGTCGTCCCTCGGGCCTCCCCGTGATAACAGATCTGCTCCTTCGTTGAGCAGACCTGGAATGTGGAGAGCTTCTAGCGAACTCAGGTGTGTGACAGCCCACAGCCATATATCTGTCGCTAGGCGATGAAGTGACGCTGAGCGTACTCCCCCTTGACGATTGATGTATGCTACTGTTGTCCTGTTGTCGGATCTGACTAACACGTCCAGATCCTTTAACACTGGGGCAAAATGAAGTAGCGTTAACTTCACCGCCTCGAGTTCCAGCAGGTTGATGTGACGCGTCTCTAACGGTCCCCATCTTCCTGCCACCGAACCTGCCTGACACACTCCTCCCCACCCAGTCAACGACGCGTCCGTGAAGACTGGGTAGTGGGATGCCGGTCTGCCCATGGCGACTCCGCGCGCGATGACGCGCGGGTCTCTCCAGTAGCTCAGGTCGGTCTTGACCGATCTCGGTATTACAATCAACTTGCGACGGTGTCTCACTGGATCCAGTCGCAGTCGTGCGAACCACCTCTGCAGCCTGCGCATGTGTAATAGGCCTAAGGGGACCACTACATGGGCTGCAGACATCATTCCTAGTAAGGACATCATTGACAGAGCGGTGATTGTATTTGTCACTCGACACACCCGGAGAGCTGACGTCAGTGTCGCTCTCCGTGGTGCCGATAAACTGGCCCTCATCTTGGCAGTATCCAACTGAATGCCTAGATAGGAAAACTGTTGAGCTGGCCACGGAGCACTCTTTGTCCAGTTGACAGCTAACCCCAGCTGAGTGAGGTGCTGCACCAGTGAGGTTGCGTCCCGAATGGCTCGATTTGGGCATTGGGCCAAGACCAGTAGGTCGTCGAGATAAGCTAATATGCGTATCCCGTTTCGCCTCAGTGGTTCGAGTGCTGTCTGCACGCATTTGGAGAAAGTTCGAGGAGCAAGCGCGTACCCGAAGGGCAGGCGCGTGTACTCGTAAACCTTCCCTTGGAAGGCAAAACGTAGAAATTTCCTGTGCCTCTCTGTGATTGGCACATGAAAATACGCGTCCCTCAGGTCTATGCTGATTCCGTAGTCGCCTTTCTGTATACAAGACAGAAGGCGCCTCGTCGTCAACATACGAAAGGGGCGTTTCGCCACTCTCTCGTTGAGGACCCTTAAATCTAGTATGGGTCTCATGCCTCCGGATTTCTTTGGGACAAGGAAATACGGGGAGTACCACCCCATGTCCCACTGGTCCCTCGGAACCATTGTCACTGCGCCCTTTGTTAGGAGATTCGTAATCTCCTCCTGGAGCGCACGTGTTTTTATCGGGCAGGACAAAACAGTCTCTCTCACGCCCCTGAAGGGCGGAGGAGGCTGAATGAACTGTAGTGCATATCCCCTCCTCAATGTCCTGTCCAGCCAGCCCGACAGAATACCTGCCCCTTCTAGCCATTCTGCATAACGCAACGACAGCGGCTGGGCCGTCTGTTGTGGTGCAGTCGACAGAAAAAGCTTGAATTTCTGTATGACCCCAGCCGCCGCTGCACACCGAGGAGGTGGCACAGCCCAAGGTGGGGTCATTTCGAAAGGGATGGGCTGCCGTCTGTAAAGAGTGTTTGCTATGTGTAACAATGCCCTTTATTGACGCAGGTTTATTATGTCTGATAATCAAAGAACCGGCCGCACGCTCGTGAGCTGGGCCAGATCCTGATAGACATGGAGGGGTTATTGATGTAAATAACGATCCCTCTATACGGCTACAGACAGGGGTGTTTAACCCTGTTTGTGTCGTGATAGGGGTAAGTCTGTTAGGCAGAGAGCTGGCCACACGCTGGTACGCTGGGCCAGTCTCCGCTTCGTTTCTAACCGGTAGCGATTGGACCACGCTCCGACAAGGCAGGCGGGTCTCCGCTCCGGTAGATAACATGGGAAAATCACCTTTACTGAAAAAGTAAGGTGGGGATTTTCCTTCTTTTACCTCTTTATGAGGTAGCAGCCATGAAGAGGAAACCGGTGGTGGGGTCATTACCGACCCCTCCGCCAGTGAAACCGGGCCACGCTGCCGTGGGGGGCCGTAGTGGGCCCTCCGAGTGGTCAGCGGCGGGGGCTGGGGATGCCGAGTGGGGCATGGCTCCGTCTGTAGAGGTGGAGCCAGTGCCGCATCACACCGAAACCTCCGTTTCGCAGCCGTTGACGGTCCAGTCGTCACCACGGCGGAAGAAGAAGAGGTGGAGGGTCGCTGGAGGGGGAGGTGGCTGGCAAGGTGCCTCTTAACCTCCTCCATCGCGGCCAGGCGCACCGTCAAGGTGTCCATGGCGGGACCGAATAGCCCTTGTCTCTCTATTGGAGCATTCAGTAGGGCCATCCGGTCCGCCCCGGTCATGGTGGTGAGAGACAGCCACATCTGTCGCTGCTGCACCACCGCGTTTGCCATCAGGCGACCCCCACAAACCGCGACGCCCTGGGCCAGGTACATCGTCGCGGCACTGAGCTTGCTCAGAAGTACCGTCTCCGCTAAACCTGTCACGCTGGTTGGGCGGCATAGGTTTGTTAGGCGCCGACCAGGCGCTGGACCCCGGTACCAAGTAGGCGGCTAGCGCTGGTTCGAGCGGCGGGGAGCCGTTGGTCATTCCCTCCGCGAGCCCCTCCACTCTGGTAAAGGGCAAGAACGCCTTCACTGGCGCCCTGCCTGTGAGTGGTTCTCCCCACTTGTCCTCCACGAACTTATCTAAGCCCGGGAGGACAGCGTTAGGAGGTTGGTCCTGTCGCTTCGCCCTTTTCCCGTAAAACAGGTCCTTCTCCCAGAAGGACTCCGTTGGGGGAGGGGAGGCGGGACGGGAATTGCCAACACGCCTGCCGCAGCTTCCAGGAGGCCCTGGAAGTCGTGGCGGAGTGATGGGGGGGCGAGGGCGGGGAGCACGTGCTCTACCTGCCGCTCGCTCTCATCAGAGCTTTCTGATTCTGACACCGGCACCGACCACTCAGTTGGGTGAGGGCGGCGTGATGTCAGGGCCGGCTGAGCGGGCGGGACCATCCCTACTTGGGGAGGTGCCTGCCCAGAACGCCGTTCTTGCTTGTCCTCCGCTGCTAGAAAATCGCAGCGGCAGGTGTCCCGGAGGAACTTCTTCGTGGTCGGCGGCGGACGATCCATCGCTGAAGGGAGAAGTCTCCTCCGCTGAAAAGTGTCCTCCGCTGCTTGGAAGTCGCAGCGGCAGGCGTCCCGGAGGAACTTCTCCATAGGCGGCGGACGATCCATCTTGAAGGTAAAAGTCTGGCGGGTCCTCCAGTCTTAGTAGTCGTCCTTCTCAGTCTTCAGATATAAACCCGTGCTGAACTTTTTGGGAGAATGAGGGAGCGAAGGACGCCCCTTTATATAGCACCCCAGGCGGGCGCAGACATTGAAAAATTCAGTCATTGGCTACCTTAGGTAGCGGGTAAACCAATAGGAGCAGAGCTCCCCTATGGGGCGGAGCTCCACGATATAGAACTGGCTTTGTAAGTGTATCTGCAGCCATGTCTTCTGATGGACAGTAAACAATATCACAGCTTGACAAACTAAACTAAACAGTTGGATAGCGATAATACGATAGCTTTAAATACTGTAGACTAGGGCTGCACGATTAATCGATTTTAAATAAGCCTGCGATTTGCCTGCGTTTTTTTTTTTTTTTTTTTTTTTTGCTTTGCCATTTAGCAGACGCTTTTAATCCAAAGCGATTTACAATTACGAATTACAGGGACATTGCCCCTGGAGTAACTGAGGGCTAAGTGCCTTACTCTAGGGCACACTAGTAGTGGTGTGGTTTCAGGCGGGATTTGAACTCACAACCTTCCGATCACAAGTCCAACTCACTATCCACTAGACCACCACTACCCGTATGGGATACGTCATACAGCGCGTCGGATTCAACGTCAATGAACGTCAACGTCAATGAACGTCAATGTCAATGAACGCACACGCACAACAACAACATCGCACGTGAAACGCCCACGTTTCGGTAGCTAGCAACATTCATGGTGGATAAATGACTTCAGCAGAGCCAGAAGCAACGATTTAGTCCCGAAGAAAAACAGCACTTCTGTTGTAAGTATTTCGGGTTTAGGACGACAGATGTGCAACAAAAGCAGGTGTTGGGCACGACCTGTCGTGGAACAGTCGCTACATCCAGACGCAACGCCACAAACCTGTATCAGCACTTGAAAAAGTACCACGGGCAGCTCTATGACGGAGAGTTAAGTGAAAGTCCCGTAGCCCAGTCTAACGTTAAGCAAACTAGAGTTTTAGAGTCGTTTGCGGCTGTTACCCTGTATGAAAAGGGCTCACGAAGGCACCGTGAAATTTTCGTATATTTTGGTATCTGTTACTGCTAAAAATGAAGAAGAGTTCTTGAGCAAATTTAAGACTGTTTATTCAAAAAAACAGGTTACACAGCATGGCCCCTCAATGGAGCTGGTCATCCGAATCGGTCACAGGATATGAAGAAAAAGAGAAAGAATCAATGTGTGTACAGGATTTTATACCCCCCCCTGTCACTGTCGCTGAGCCAATCAAAACAGAGATATGGTCTTGTTAACATCTGGTAATGATCAGTGTCTCCAGGCTATCCACATCATTTTAATTTGGTCAGATACAAAGTTTGCCAGTGAAGTCATAGTAGGATCCCACTATCCCCTCATCCTCTGATCTTATTATCAGGGGCCATCCCAAGGACTCCCCGGGCTCATTATGTGTGTTGTCTGCCATACACTTGGTTTAATGCAATTCACCCTATGGTCTAATACAATTCTAATGCAATTTATACTATGGGCGTCTTGCTGGCTCGGGCCCTAATGCAATTATATCTACCCGTGATGATATTACAGCCCCCATCTGCTGGTCAAAAGGCCGGTCAAAAGGCCAGATCTACCCATTGTGTGTATTAGAGGGCCATTGCTATGGTTACAGAGCATGAAATACACGACACAGCCCCCCTCGGAACACCCAGAGGGTGTTCCGAAACTAAACGACAGACAGAAAAACTACATCAACCCATAACACAAGAAGCACAATAACACAGACCAACCCAGGACCAGTACTATGAACCAAAGATAACACATACAAAAAATAGAAAACAACCAATAATAAAAAGAATCTTGTAAATAACAATCACAATTAAACCAAACTCAGTTCATCATGCATAATACAAAAACTGAGATACAGAAATTTCCAACGACCGATGTTTCCCTCGTCCTCGAAGCGGCAGGGTCAGAGGTTACTAGCACATGACCCCAGTTGGAGAACAGCCTTTACCGCTGTCTCAGATTGATAACACTTTCATAGTCAGGAGCTTCCATTGTCGCGTAACCATTACATCACTTCACAACCGACATCAATCACATGATATAGAAAGAAACAAACAGGAACCGAAGCAAACAATCACAAAACATCACTTAATAAACAAATCATCAAAAGAGGAAACAAAATCAGAAAGCAAAACAGAATCCAGCTTTTGCTCATCAGCTATGTCGGCCATCATTAAAGCATTAACCGGAACATCAGAAATACACTTTCCAAAACATTTGATTAAAATACCAAGTAACATAATACAGATGATAATGACAACAAGAATAATAGCAACGGACCTGATCATATTACCAATACCTGAAAAAGCAGAATCAAAGAAATCCAATGTATTCCAACCGTGTTCTTTACGTAAATCCTCTATACCCTTCTTGTTAGATTCATGGAAATCATACAGAGCGTTACCAGAATCCGAAATATAACTGCAGCATTCACCGCCTATCAAAGCACAAGTACCACCCTGACTGGCCAAAATAATGTCCAAAGCCATTCTATTTTGGAGAGCTACATTCTTAGTTTCAGTCAATTCAGTAGCCAGGGCAGATACTACAGCATCCGAAGCATTAATGTGTTTTTCAAGAACGGATGATAGGGCACTTAATTCAGTCTGAGAGTTGTAGACACCATAACTTGGGAATATTAGGCCAAAAAACTTCTGAGCGGTAGATAACGCCCTACGACTACGTTGGGTTGCTTGTTTGTGAAGTACAGACATCTCCTCCCGAGTAACTTTCCTAATCAAAGGTATCAGATGAGCCAAATAACAAAGACCCTCACTCAAAGCAGGAAGCTTAGAGAATGCATCATTATCACACACAAGAAACACACCCTCCGGGAGTTGAAGCTCCGTACCAGGATACGAGAAAATGACACCACCTAGACAAGACGCGGCCCCTAGCTGACGAATCGCGCTGCCCTTGAGCCGAGATTGTATGTCAATACAGGTTGTAATATTTACGAGAGGCATGACTTTAAGCTGCGTGGTGCCTTTCTGCCGTCTGGTAGTATTGGTATCATGTAATTTCATTTGAGGCACCATAGCACAATCAACAACTTTACATTTCAATCCAGAAATAACAACTGAACCTCTCCACTGTGTAGAAGTCACACTCCCAGAACATGACAGATGAGGACTCAATGCAGTACCATTCAATTGAACGAACATAGCTTGGATAATATATATCTTCTTCGGACCTGTTGGTTGTGACAAATGTGTAAGCCTATCAATAATAACCTTCCCCACACCGCTAGGCCTATGGTGTTTGTTAACTGCTGCTGTCAGACGTTCCAACACACCAATATCCACACCTGCATAGGAAGAATTTAAAGGAACCAGAATCGTGCTGGGCTGACAAGAAGAGCTCTGGTTCTTGCCCTGTAAAACAAATTGGGCTAAACCCTGCCAATTATAATGAAACCATTCTGCTTTAGTTAACGGTATGGGGAAAAACATAGGAGCAGATGTACTTACAGGGACCTGTTGACAAATCCAGCAATCAGAATAATTCATTTTTGAAGCAAAATCTTTCATGATACTAGTGGCAGAATTAGGGTGGGACCGTGTCCCCAGGTGATTAGAATCATACAACAAATAATCGTCAGTAGCGACTACAATCGCCTTCGTAGAAGCCTTCACAGCAACATTTTCAACCTTTCCTGGTAACTCAACGTGAACATATTCATGCACAAATTTCTCACAGTCCAACGAATAGTAGTGTGGAAAGTCAGGAGTGTTCCTACAAACTTTGTCCTTGAAATTGTTGGATTTACTAGACACCTGTTCACCGATATTACGTCTAGCACACCAATACGAGTTCAACACCTTGTCAACATTAGTTAATGTCACACGAGTTTCTTGCGTGTTGATTGAGTGTTGATTAAGTGTAACATATTTAGCATCCAGTAAATACCACTCGTCCGCTTCGGCGGTATAGATCAAGCAATCATCAACAGTACAACGTGAATGTGGGCAAACAAAAGCTCTACCTGCTGTGATCATTCTTCTCTGACGTCCAGGCATAACAGTGTGTGAGTGAAGTGTAACATTGTCCAAGGAAGTCAATGGGGTAGGAACACTAAGGGGTATATTAGTCTCTGAAACGGCATGGCTTGAGTTTCCTCCTAATTGGCCTTGGTGTATCACGGGATCTGTCTGGTTGGGGTGTATCACTGACAGGTCTGTGTCTCTCAATGGTACCTTGGTCCGGGCAGCCGCCCGGGTTGCTGACATCTCCGTCTGGAGCATTGTCAGGGTCGGAAGGGGTGACAACAGGGGCAACACCAGGCTTGGTAGAACCCCCAAGAGGGGTGTCGCAGTCACTGGATCCTTCACGATCTCCATTGGCCCACTCATCTCTGGGCTGGACAGGGTCTGGGACGAGGCCCCCGGCATCATCTGCATCACGGCGCAGATACTCACCAACATCTTCGTCAGCCTGGATGTCCAAGCTGTGGACTTCCTCGTCCCCAGGGGTCTCCTCACCATCCTGCTGAGGTTCTCCCTCATCGTCCTCATTGGGTGCCTTGATGCAGTGATGAACGTGATACCAGGTGGGGGACCCCTTGATTTGGATGGCAGTCCCAGTGCACCGAACGACCTCGTATGGTCCTTCCCGTCGAGCCTCATGCCACTTCCGTCTGTATACCTTCACGTATACTTTGTCACCCGGCTGCAACGCGTCCTTCCTCTCCTGTGCGTTCACCTCCTCTTCACGTTCCTGTTTGTGGAGCACATAAGAAGAGATACTCTTTTGCCGGTTAGTCATGTACTGTACATAGGCTTTCATGTCACTCTCCAAGAGAGCCAAACTTGGCCCTTTCCCACTGGTTCGTGCACAGGGAGCTGTCATTATTCTCCCCATAGCCAGTTCATGGGGAGTCAAGTGCAGCCCTCGAATCTCACTGGAACGACAGGCCATCAATGCAAGAGGGAGTCCTTCCACCCAATTAAGACCTGTATGCTGACAGACCTTAGAAAGACGGTTCTTAAGGACCCCGTTCATCCTCTCTACCATCCCCTGGCTTTGAGGTGAGTAAATACACCCAAATCTCTGCTTGATTCCCAACTTTTGTAGTATAAGCTTTACCGTCTTATCCACAAATTCCTTACCATTGTCTGACGCTATCCTATCTGGAATTCCAAACCTAGGTATGAATTCCCTGCATAGGAACTTTGCTACAGACTGAGCATCCTTTTTTCGAGTGGGGCATGCTTCTACCTATCTGCTGAACCTGTCCACTACAACTAACAAATACCTGTATCCTGCAACAGGACGAATCATGTCCACATAGTCAATCACCAAATGTTTCATTGGCCCGTTTGGGGTAGGGATATGCCCAGTTCCCACTGGTATTCCAGGTCTGATATTGTTTTTCAAACAGACCACACATTGACCAAGGATATGGTCTATTTGTTCCAATAAATATGGAGCCCAAAAACCATATTCCTTGGTGATCTTGCGTCTTACCTCCCCCCTGGCCACATGTGCTAATCCATGGGCTTCCTGTATCAGCATGCCTAATAAATCTGGGGGTGCCACAACCAGTCCCTCATGATTTCTCCATAGACCTGTGTCATCCTGACTAGCCCCCCTTGTTAACCATAGGTTTTTGTCTAGCGCATTTGCCCCACTCTGTAACATCAACAAATCCTCAAGCGTGACCATGCCCTGTAACCGTGCTTCATGTGTGACCAGCAGAACTTTACCTGCTTTGTCTGCTCCTGTAATGGCTTTGGCTGCATCATCTGCAGCCCTGTTACCTTGTGTGACATGTGATGAGTCAGATCTGTGTGCGGCACACTTCACTATGGCTAATTCCCTTGGTTTCATCATGGCTTGTAACAGCTTCATGATTTGAGCGTGGTGCTGAATAGGCGAACCATCAGTTTTCTTAAAACCCCGTCCCTTCCATACAGCTCCATGTAGATGACACACATTATGGGCGTAGGCAGAGTCGGTGTACACTGTCACTCTTCGTCCGGTTCCCAAGTTGCATGCTTCTGTGAGGGCAATCAACTCAGCCAACTGAGCTGAACAAGGCTGAGGAACAGCCTCGGCTTGTTCCACAATGAACCCTGAATTTTGGGATCGGACTATGGCATACCCAGCACGTAAACTTTCTCCTACCCGGTAACAAGATCCATCAGTCCAATACTCAACGTCAGCTTCCTTTAAAGGCAAAGCTAGTAGATCTGCTCTAAGCTTAGAGTACCTCATAGCTTCCTTCACACAATCGTGTGGTTCCCCATCTTCTGGGGTTGGCAAGGTCTCTGCTGGGTTAAGTGTGTTACATCTTAGTAATGTTACATCTTCCCTTTCCAACATCCTGTAATAATTCCTAATCCTAGGCATCGTCAAAGTGTACTTGCCTTGATTCAAAAGATTCCTTAGACTGTGGTGGCAGAGAATGGTAATTGGGTACCCCATTGTTAAGGTTGTTGCCTTCTCGTACATAAGATATGCCCCGGCCATTGCTCTGTAGCATGGCGCGAAACCCATTTCTACCTCTGAATATGCGACAGAGTAATAGGCTATGGGCTGTGGACTAGGTCCAATGCCTGTTGGTTGCGTAAGAACAGCGCAGGCATACTTCCCTTTGGCTGAAGAAGAAACATACAATCCAAATTCTTTGGAATAATCTGGAAGCGCTAAAGCTGGCGCTTCTTGCAATTTGTGTTTAATTGTCTCAAACGCCAAATCAGCTTCCCTTGTCCAAGTAATGCAACATTGGAGTTTATCACTACCTGTTTCCTTAATCATCCCCCTCAATGGAGCGACCAGTCTAGTGTAATCCTCCACCCATGCTGAACTATACCCAGTAATGCCCAAAAACATCATCATTTCCCTAACCGTTCGTGGTTTTGGAGCCTTCTGAATAGCTTCCAAGTGTTCATTAGTGACACTGCGATGTCCCTGTGTAATAGATTGTCCTAAGTAAGTTACCTTTTCCTGGCAATACTGTAGCTTCTTTTTAGACACCTTGTGTCCCTTCTCCGCCAAAACCTTTAACAGTTTAACGGAATCCCTGTGACATGTTTCTTCATCTGGGGCACAAAGGAGTATGTCATCCATGTACTGAATGGCAGTACTACTTATCGTCTGCCCTAACCCGTCTAAGTCCTCCTTCAAGACCTGATTAAAAACATGAGGACTGTGTTTGTACCCTTGTGGCATTCTGGTATATTGATAATGTTGACCTTTGTAGGTAAACCCAAATAACCCTTGACTTTCTACACTAAGAGGTATAGAAAAGAAAGCCCCGCATAAATCAATCACTGTAAATACTTTGGCTGTAGATGGAATCTGAGTCAACAGCACATGAGGATCAGGAACTTCAGCTGGATAGCTGACAACTACCTCATTCACAGCCCGTAGGTCATGTACCAGACGATATGAACCATCAGGTTTCGTTACTGGCAGAAGAGGTGTGTTACTTAACGGATATTGAGTTATCTTCAAGACTCCTGCCTCTAACAATCCTTTGATCTGTGGCTCAATTCCATCAATTGCTTCCTGTTTCAATGGGTATTGGTTTTTCCAAGGGGGTTTTGCACCCGGTATGAGTTCAACTCTCAATGGACGAGCTGATTTCACAAATCCAATGTCTGTACTGTTCTTTGCCCACAGGTCTGCTGGCACATTCTGTATCATTTCTTCTCTGAGGTCTTTTTCAGGTTGTACAGGAAGGATTAGCTGGTTCATTAGCTTCACAGTCTGCGGATGTCCTATTCCTTGAGCAGAGATCATCAGTTTTGTGAACTGTCCATCAATGCTCCTCCAGATAGCAGGGTTTTCTTTTGTCGTTACAAATCTGGCTTTTTCTGAGTCTGCCATCATTGCCCCTAAATGCTTCTGTTTATAGTGTTCAGATATCATAAGTGTCACATGAGGGATGCTACCCTCAATCTTATGCTCCTGATCTAGATAAGTGTCACTGTTTATCTTCATAGCCACTCCCTGAGGGCCTAGGATTATACAACTTGTACTAAGCTGTACCTGTTTTGGCTGATGCTTCAGCCACTCATCTGGGTTTGCATCTGCAACTTCTCTAAAATACTGGAGTGTACAATGCAATGGATCAGTAGGCCTTCTGGCCTCTGACATGTGTGCCAGGATATAATTGTCCCACATCCTTGCTGGTTCCATTAGGTCTGGGCTAAGCCCTCCCACCCAATACACCATAGATGCGTTGTTGTCCATCATGACAGACAGCTGTCTGTTCTCTTGTGGCACTGTCACCCGACAGCCGTCAGGTGTGCATTTCACTGTACAATTCAATTGGCATAGTGCATCTCTCCCTAGTAGCCCTATTGGCGTGTGTTCTGATACAAGTATTGACAGATCTGCTCTCTGTCCTTTGTACTCTAAGCTTACAAGCTCAGTGGTAGGGATCAGCTGTTTAATTCCCTCGAATCCGATTGTCTTCACATATTTCCCAGACATAGGAAGGTGCGTGGCATCTTCAGGCTTCAGACAGGTGTAGGCTGCTCCACTGTCCACCATCAATTCTAATGGACGTTGGTTGACCGACACCCATATTGTAGGTTCATCTTCAGGCCTGTTTGTCACCACCAGCTGGCACCCCCCTCTCGGATCTTCTGGGCACCCCTATAGCCCAGCTGCTGGGCCTCCGTAGGGGTTCACCACTCCTGGAGCCGGTGTAGCAGGGGGCTTATATCTTCCTTTTTGTTTCCCCCCTGCGCCCCCCTGGTTCTTCTTCCAGCAGGTACGGGCTAAGTGTCCATCCTGGCCGCATTGGAAACATGGTCCTAACATCTTCTTCCCGGCTGCGGTCCATCCCTCTTGTGGTGGTCCTTGGCCAGGCTGGTTGTATGGCTGGTACGGAACCACTTGCACCCCTGGTGGCCCCTGTGGGTATGGATACCCCCCTTGTGGCCCCTGTGGGTATGACTGGGGAGGGACAGTTTGCAGTTGCTGTGGCTGAGATGGGACCTGTAGGGCTATGGTCTGCACTCTCTCTCTGGTTTTCTTGCCTTCAGTCAATTGTACTTGAGTTAGTTTTCTGAGTGAGTCTTCGTCTTGTGCCTTCTGTATCTGAATCTTCTTTCTAAATAATTCTACTTGGTGTGCTACGTTGTCTATATAAACAGCCTTGTTCATGTGTCGTAGCCCCACCACTTCTGCTAACTTGTTCTTAACTGGGGTAGGGAGACCTTGTTGAATCTTTTCCCTGATTATGGCTTTTTCTAACGGGTTATCTTCGGCATCCTTCCCTGTCACACTTCTCCATTGAGAGTGCACACGGGCAACAAAACCCCTGGGATTCTCATCTTCTCCCAGTGGCATCACAATGATATTGTCTGGGTGAATGTGAGTAGGGTATGTCTCTCTGATTGCCTTCCACAGCCTGCCTCTGTTTGCTGCGAAGAGCTCTGGGTCATAAACTGATGTACCGATATATTTATGAAGTCCTGCCTTCGTCAATATTTCCTGCATGGTGTCCAATCCTGTAATAAAGGCTAAGAGTCTTTTCAGGTCTCCCATCGCGGCCTGCGTCCCTGTCAGTCTCACGTCCATCTCGGTAGTCCATGGGTGTCCCCCATCTTCCAGGACTGGGAGTTTTTCGATCACTTCAGACAGATCTGTATGACCCCAAGGACGATATTCTATCTTGTTATCTCGAATCAGCACCGGGAAGTTCCCCTGAATTTCCTCTTCCTCCGATGCCTTCCCTCTTGGTCTTAGGCCATAATTGCTTACTAGTGGCTTCGTTTTTTCGTCCCGCCTTGGTGTCGCTGTAGACCTTGGGAGGTTCGGCTGGGATGTATGATGTGATGTCACTTGAGCTACCTGTTCTTCCAGTTCCTCTATCTGTCGTCTGTGACTTTCCTCCTCTCTTAGGATTCTCTCTTGGAGTTTTCTTGCCTTCTTTCTTAACTCCTCCTCATCCTTTTTCACCCTTTCTTCCTCCTCTTCCTCCAACATCTTCTTCTTTTGCTTTAAGCTCTCTTTCTTCTTCTCTATCTTCAGAGACTCCTGCTCATCTTCAGAACCACTTTCTTCTTTTCCCTTTTTATAGCGTCTTGTCCCTCCCTGCTTTTCGGCCCTGGCTATTAGTTTTCTGATCTGAGCACTGTAACCTCCCTGTGCATTGCTGTCAGCACCTGAACATTCGCCATCACCTCCACTGCCATCTTCACTGTCATCTGTCTTGTTCTCTGGTTCGAAATCCACGGTCACTTTCGCTCTTCCCCTCTCTAGTACATTATCACCCTCATCTTTGATAGTGAAGGCTCCGTTCGTACTTAGGACGGGGACCTGAGGGTAGATCCGCTGAGAATTGTCCTCCAGTATCTTGGCATAGGGAGGAGGACTGGAGATTGGAGCTGTGTGTGAGAATGGAATGTTCACTTTCTCTTCCATTGCTTTGGCCAATTCATCTCTTTTTTCTGGATCCATGTGAGCTGTTTTCTCATTCCAAGCTAATGCTACTTTCTGCCCCTCTACCTTGAAGAGGTCTAAAATAGCTAACTCTAACCTGCGTTTCTCTGATCTAATCTTTCCTTTTTGATGCGCCTTATGTGCATTGATAAGTATCTCCAATGTTGCAATTAATTGTAAGTCAAAGGTGCCCTCTTCTGGCCATGGTTGTTCAATGTCTGCCCAACGAATATTCCATTTCGTTGACATTTTGCTAATTTCTTTAACAAGAGGATTCATTTTTTCCACTATAGCCACAGGGGATGAAGTTGCCAATATTCCACTATCTGTGGTAACAGCCGTTACAATTTTACTGGATGCGGCTCCCATGTTAAGCTGATTGATTTATACTGCTCAATATGCTGAAAGTATGCTATAAGGTGTACTTTTCTTACAACCCACCTTCTGTTGCCGTATCTGCTAAACAGATGCTAGTCCAACTTTTAACTGTGTCAACTGTCTACACAGAACATTACAATTCAGAACAACGGATTGTTTCAGTGGTATTGTGTATTATTGACTTAAATGTAATCTATGTGTGTGTGTTTTAATCTAAATGTTTTTCCCTTATTGTGTATGAATGTGTGTCACTTAATTGCTCAATGAATACTAATTATAGTTCAGGTCAACTTAATTATTAAACTACAAAGGCTGTTCAACACAATTATCAAATTACAAAGGCAGGTCACGCTCTAAGTCTTTCTGATCCACAAACCCTTGATTGATCAATCCTCAGATAGAAACTGTTCTGCTATTCTTTAATCAAAAACTGTGAAAAAGAACTTAACTTGAAATAAAAAGATGTAAAACACGAATATTAATTACAACCTGTAAATAAATCGACTTGTTATTTGGAAGGAATAAAATGATTAATTATTAATTACAATCTGTAAAGAAATCGACTTGTTATTTGAAAGGAATGCATAATTAATTAGACTTAGTCATTGACACTTCATTGATGTAAACCTGTGAAAGAAAACGTTATCATTGGACTATTACAATCCAATTGATCAAAGTTTTGTGAAAACAGAAAATGAAATGATCTGAATAATTAATTCAATCAATTTGTAATTAATTAAATTAATTGAAGTAATGTAATATATTACAATCATTTACAACCATCCATTTATTATTGTATAGGACTATTTCATCGACCCCAGATGGATCTGAATGATTGTATCAGATGGATGCACTGAGGACCAGTGTTCCAAAATGTCCCGTCGTGTTTTTGTCCACCAGATGGCGGCAAGCAACCAAAAATGTCTTATCGTGTTCCGTCCACCAGATGGCGGCAAGCAACCGAAAATGTCTTATCGTGTTCCGTCCACTAGATGGCGGCAAGCAACCGAAAATGTCTTATCGTGTTCCGTCCACTAGATGGCGGCAAGCAACCGACTTGCGTATCGATTGCGCATGCGCCAGCTCCTCCGTGTAAAATGGAGTCTATGAATGTTTTAACCGTAATTCTAAACTATTTAAAATACCCCGCTGATCAATTCACTTTATCTCTAACTTTATAAATACTACAATCTATGTGTAATGGATTCAACCTTATCCCATGAGATGAGCAATGCAATCGATCAAATTCAGCTTCCCTTGTAGTAGAAAGGATTTTCAGCTCTGTGTGTGTCCGCTTTTGCAGAGCAGGAAGGAGGGGGGCTTTATTGTTCTTGAAAACCCACGGCTGTGTTGGGGCCTGCTTAAAACAATCTCTTTAACACAACTTGTTTTCATAAACAATTACTTTTCACGACACAGCAATATCAAGATTATCTTTCAATGCAGTTAAACGTATTATTTACCAAATTAATCTCATTCTAATATTCTCTAATGCCTTTTTTCCACGGCCTCTCTCTCAAGAGGGACCTGAGCGCCTGCAGGCGTAAAGCTCGTCCGTAAGACGGCACTAAAGCAATTAGCTCCGCTCACAAGGACAATGGTCCTCTTGTCTTATCAAACAGGAATTCTCATTCCTTATACATAATAACACAATCATCAGCTTCTCGCTAATCTTCACAATAACCAATATTGCCGACCCATTAACAAAACGTCTTCCGTTAATTTTCTGTCGACAAGCCTACACTTTTCATATAGACACTACTAAAGTTCGTCTTCCTTTAGTACCACAGGCTTATACACACACACGATATTTTCCCAATACAGTGCAATTTACACATATATGTACAAATACAGATTTCTAAATCCGGCTCTTTAATTCAATCCAATTGTAATTATCTTATATTTCTAACAGATACTCAACACAAATCAAGATTCTTTTGTTTATAGCTTATTTAGAGTCAGTCAATCTTGCACTCCCCCTTCCATGTGTTGTATATTTCTAACCTGTTGGCTACTAAAATAAAGAATAGTTATTGAGCAGGTTAAGACCATTTATTACAAAAGTACATCAAAGCTGGACGCTGGTCTGGCAGAGAGAGAGAGACAGAGAGAGCAGAGAGAGGGGGAGGGGGAGCAGCTGCTGGGTCAGGCACAGAGAGAGAGAGAGAGAGAGAGAGAGAGAGAGAGGGGGGGAATGGTACTTACCTCCAGGCGCTGAATGAAGAGATGCAAAAATTGACGGTGAATCACTATAAGCTATATATATTTACTCGTGGACTAGGCTCGCCATTTATTTCGTATATTTTGGTATCTGTTACTGCTAAAAATGAAGAAGAGTTCTTGAGCAAATTTAAGACTGTTTATTCAAAAAAACAGGTTACACAGCATGGCCCCTCAATGGAGCTGGTCATCCGAATCGGTCACAGGATATGAAGAAAAAGAGAAAGAATCAATGTGTGTACAGGATTTTATACCCCCCCCTGTCACTGTCGCTGAGCCAATCAAAACAGAGATATGGTCTTGTTAACATCTGGTAATGATCAGTGTCTCCAGGCTATCCACATCATTTTAATTTGGTCAGATACAAAGTTTGCCAGTGAAGTCATAGTAGGATCCCACTATCCCCTCATCCTCTGATCTTATTATCAGGGGCCATCCCAAGGACTCCCCGGGCTCATTATGTGTGTTGTCTGCCATACACTTGGTTTAATGCAATTCACCCTATGGTCTAATACAATTCTAATGCAATTTATACTATGGGCGTCTTGCTGGCTCGGGCCCTAATGCAATTATATCTACCCGTGATGATATTACAGCCCCCATCTGCTGGTCAAAAGGCCGGTCAAAAGGCCAGATCTACCCATTGTGTGTATTAGAGGGCCATTGCTATGGTTACAGAGCATGAAATACACGACAAAATAACAAATTCCATCACGCATTACCTCGCTAAAGACATGGTGTCTATTAACACTGTGAGCAACGAAGAGTTTAAAAAACTAATCCAAACGCTGGATAAAAGATAATGTGATTCCATCCCGCACGTACGGAGCTGAAACATGTGGAGTACTATGCAACAACAACCGATCTGCGGTCGAGCCGTGCACTTACATAGGCCTACATTACGACGAGTTGAAGAGCTTTATCTATTTCAATGTTTACAGAAAGGACCTATTCTTTTTTACTGGACATTTTTATTAGCACTTTATTTAACTTGATTGCAGTATGTGCAATATTTAGATGCTGCTCCTGAGCCATAATTAAATAACCTTGTTTGTAGAAAGGTCCTATTTTATTTTCATATTGGAATTGTTCAAAAGAAATGGACACTTGAGAGAAACAAAATGGCAGCTGTTTAAAAAAAACATACATAAATATGTTGTTCCAATTCATATCTTTTAAGTTCTCATCCTTGCATTAGAACAGTTTGATGGCATAAGAGCAGTTAACAGTTTGATGGTATCATGTGGTAATGCTCTCTGAAATTAGCCCATGATAGAAGGTGATAGACAGATTCATCCAATCACCTGCCAAGTATTTTTTGAAAGTACCTGCCCTTTTCCAAACAGCTTCCAATTAAGCTTTCCTAGATGGTTGTGTGAAACAAACCACCTGAGTCAGGTTAGTAATGCTCCATCACATGTTTTAATCTGAAGCTTGATTTTAAAGCAACCCAACTTTAAAGCAACCCAATGTAAGTTTAGTTCTTTCACTCGTAGCTCGGGCTGTGGGGGTGCTAGAGGAGGGAGCCTCTAAGTCCCCTGAAGACGTACAAACAAACTGCACGTTGATACGACCTTCCTAGCCGGAGATATAGCCACACTTTACAAAAACTCCCTTTTTTTTTTTTTTGCTATTTTAAAAAAAAAAAAACGCAAATTAATCGCAATCGCGATATCTGTCCAAATAATCGCAATTCGATTTTTTCCCCAAATCGTGCAGCCCTACTGTAGACTCTATTATCCATGCCGTTTAATAGTTGAGTTAGATACATGCTTTCCTGAGTAGTGGTGGCTAGACTGACGTATTCAGCCTCACATGTCGAGAGTGCTACAGTGGGTTGTTTCTTTGACTTCCAAGATATGGCAGGGCCTTGTTTTGTCAGGCTAAAACAGTACCCTGTAGTACTACGTCTATCTTCCACAGAAGATGCCCAATCAGAATCACTATAAGCTATAAGACTTAAGTCTTCATCAGATTTCTTAAAGCACAACTCATAGTCACTTGTCCCTTTTAGGTATCTCAAAACATGATTAGCAGCTACTAGGTTCTCTGCTTTTGGGTTTGCCAGTGTTTGTGATAGTTTACTAACTATCCAGCTAATATCTGGTCGGGTACAAGTCATAGCATAGATCAAACTGCCTATAATCTTTGCTGGTGTCACTCTCCTCGTTTCGGTCACCTTCCACTTTTAGTTCACATGGTGTATATCTAGGTTTACAGTTTGACATTCCAAATCTATCAAGCATTTTGTTGGATGTATGTTTTCTGATTCATTTTGATTTCCTCTCCCTTTTGCTCAAACTGAATGCCCAGGAAAGATGATATTTTCCCCAGATCCTTCATATTAAACTGGGCTTTCATGTTTTCTAAAACTCTTAAATGTCACATGTCTTAATCATTTGAACACTGTATCACACTCACCCCACAATGCTTATCAAATCGAGCAAACAACATATCAAATAAGCTAAATCCAAAAAAGAAACTGTCATACAATAGCAATATAATAAATGACACTTCTAAGTGATTTTCCTCTACGTGTCTTTAGGCATATTCCACCTAGCATACTTAATGAAAATGCAATGAGTCATTATGGAGGAATACCACATGGGAAGAGCCACACAGAACAGCGTCATGAACAGTGCTAACAGAAGGACACCATTCCCTGCAGCCCCCCAAAGGCAACTCTCTGTTGGTGCAACTTAAGCTCCTGGCCGTCACAATGGCAGATGGGGTAAACCATGCCATGAAGTGGAAAATAGACCTCTTGTGTTTTTAATGGCAAAGAAGACTTCAAGCAAGACTATGCGGTCTGCCAAACTCACCAAAAGTGAAGCAGAGGCAAGTGTTGAACAATTGTACCATGCCAGCCCACTCAGTGTGAACGGTGTAAAAGCAATATTGAAATGGTATCATATAACCAAACTGGTTTTATAACTGTAGTATAGTACTTTCATTTGCAATAACAGACACAGTCATGTTTAATTACTGATAACATTTTATTTTTTTAAAAAAACATTTTTTATTTCAATTTCTTTATTTTCAAAACATCTTTGTACATTTGTGTTGCAATCTTCTTATGTCAAATGTGGATTAGAAAAGACAAATGTCAAAACAAAAAATAACTCAATGCTGCCATCTTGTGTTAAGTTTAGGTCAACCTTAAAGTTGTGCATTACACATTTAGTGCTAAGACAGCTTGCCACCATTCCTACAAACTCACCTCACAGCACATTGTTGACAGATTGCAGTTCATTGACAGTTAAGTCTGCGTGCAGCATGGGTTCCAGTCTTTCCATTTTCTTATTGCAGTATAAGTAGTTACTGAAGACCGACAAGTTACCATTGTTGCTCCTGCCTGTCCGCATTTCATCAAACCATAAAGAAATGCAGCTGTCATAGCACTGAATGAGGTGAAACTGTAGGCCTGACAAACTGAATGACGTCAAATTGGCATGACATAAGCTGAATCTTATGTTTGCGTACATCCCCTATAATAGGGGCCCGATTACAGGCACCTCTGGGACATGAGGATGCCTCTAAGGGTGGGGGTGCAAACATGTTTGTGAGGGTGGTAGGATGTCTGTAAACTGGAGGTATGTCTGTAGTGGAGGGGGCAGAGGGAGCTGCTGAACTACAGCTGTCTGCATCAGAGTCTCAGAGCCCAACATCACCCTGATCTGGAGCCTGCAGAGGTGAGAGAGAGAGGGCAGAGACACTACACACACACACACACACACACACACACACACACACACACACACACACACACACACACGCACAGACACAGACACAGACACAGACACAGACACATATGTGGCTGTTATATACTCGCCAAATAGACCACTAGCCCATACCACCTAATAACAAGTGAACTACATAATTGGCAGTTCATGAGAATACACACGTGAAATGTGAGAGATGAAAGCACAAGTAATGCGATGGAACCAGACACAGATTCTACCCAAAGTTGCTCGTTATTATTCGGAAAAAAGCTATGATTGACATGTCTGTGCGTCAGCCATTATGTTTCTTCAAATCGATTCATATCATTGTTGATGGCCACAAAATAAAAATGCCCATTTTGTTTGCAACATAGGACACTCAACTCACGATTCGATACGATTTTTCTTTTTACGTAATTTTTTCTGAGTGGGGCAGTCCCACTCATATTTCTAATTTTATTGGACAGATATAGTGAAGACAGACAGGAAAGTAAGATACATATACCGATAATGACATCTCTGTACACCTCTACTATCAGGGTAGAGTGTTGGGATCAGGGCAATATGCAATTGGGCAGCTATATTCTGTTTTACACTTGACATGTGTCTTACCTTGGTGTGAGCGTGGAGTCCAGGTGTTCTGTGTCCGTCGCTGGTCAAGTATGTCTAATAGCGGCCGCGGGAGAGTCGACCAATTCTGAAACTCCAGGAAGTAATTTAGCACCTCAGGCTCCGCCTTCTTCAGCCTGAAACCAATCAAACACAACAGACGATGTAAAGCAGTGACATTAGCTTATAAGAGTTTCTGTATGTGTGTGTGTGTGTGTGTCTTACATGATGGGCTGCAGGAAAAGGGAGGGCTCCAGTCCTGCCTGCAACAGAGCGGGAAGCCAGTAGAGAGCAGTCCGTAAGCCTGCGTGCAGCGCCACATACAACAGCTCAGAGAGAGAGAGAGAGAGAGAGAGAGAGAGAGAGAGAGAGAGAGAGATGAGGGTAAAGGTAAGACTGGTGGAGTGCAAGGGAAGTGTGTGTGAGTAATCAATCCATGTCACTCATAGTGTGTGTGTGTGTGTGTGTGTGTGTGTGTATACCTCAACACACACACAGAGCCGTTATCTCTGAGGGCGTAGGATAGGGGTGACTCCCAGCCAAAGACAGAGTTACAGTTCTGGCCGTCTGGGCTGAAGCCCTCTCTCAGCAGCAGCTCCACAGCATGGCTCTGTCCATTCACCACAGCCATGTACAACGGACTCACTGAAGACTCTCCACGGTCACATGCACGATCCGTCACAGTAATAAGCTTGGCTAGGATACTGCAAGGACAAAGACAAAAACACCCACCGACCCACCCACCCACACCCACACACACACAAACACAAACACAAACACACCCACACACATGTGAGAAGATGCCATGTTTCTTTGAGCAGGAGAAAATATGTTTCAAATGCATGTTTGCATACCTGATGTGTCCGAACTGCGCTGCGGCGTGGATGGGGAGCTGTGGCCATTCGCCATGGCAGGCTAGGTTTGGGTCAGCACCGTGGGTGAGGAGAACATCCACACAACCTTCATGCCCTCCTTGAGAGGCTACCATCAAGGGCGTAGCCAAGTCCAATGCCTGGGCATTAACATTCGCACCTACAACCAAGACATATATTAATATGCAATATATCACAGTATTTATAGGCAGTATATTGGCTCCCATAATATTTATATATATACAGTGTTTCCTCTACATGCATTTCATCGTGGCGGGCCGCCACGATGGAATTTCCTCCGCCACCATTCAGATTTCTCCAAAAAATAAAATAAAAAATAGGTCGCTTTTCAGACCTTCACAGCGCTAGTCACACCCACAAGCGCGAAGCGACGCGCTTGCAAAACTGTTTTGTGATTGGTCGAATACATCTAGGCTGCGTCTAGTCTACAAACTACGATCCTCCACTCCTATCACCGTGGACACAGCAAGGAGCGAATTCCCGGGTAGAAATATTTCCTCTCCCCGCTGTCAGCGGTAAGCGGTACTTTCCTCCAGCAGCGGTAAATGAGGCACCCTTTGCGGCTTAATAACTTTGGTTCTCCGGGGGTTACGGTAAAAATTCCAATGTGTCCGGAAAGAGGACAAGCCATGGAATCGAAAAGTTTTTGAATGGAGTCGATCCTCCACTCCTATCACCGTGGACACAGCAAGGAGCGAATTCCCGGGTAGAAATATTTCCTCTCCCCGCTGTCAGCGGTAAGCGGTACTTTCCTCCAGCAGCGGTAAATGAGGCACCCTTTGCGGCTTAATAACTTTGGTTCTCCGGGGGTTACGGTAAAAATTCCAACGTGTCCGGAAAGAGTCGTGGGAGACGATTTTTTTATTGGCAACGGAATTACATGCTGGAAAAACATGCAGACACAGACAATAAGAGACACACGGGAGAAGTACAGGAAAACATTTTATTTTTTTGGGCCATCCTCGAGTTTTGGCTGAAATTACGTCGTTGTTTTGAGCGCGCGTGCACGCGAAAAAATCGCGCACGCGGTAAGCGCTACCCGCCACCATTGTAAAAATTCCTGGAGGAAACACTGTATATATATATATATACACATACTTATATATATACATACATACATAGCATTGGATGCTTATCTTTCATCTTTTTTGTCGTGTAAACAACTGTAATGATTATGCACATGAAAAATATAAACAACTCCACCAGTAAGCCATCACACACAAGCAGCCATTTACAAAAAGCATACAGATGCAGAGCTGTGTACCTGCATCAATGAGGATTTGCAGGCATTCCTGCTGTCCGTACTGTGCAGCTACAAACAAGGGTGTGATCTTGTAGTCGTCATACACTTCAAGAATACACTTGCCCGCCAGGATACACACAATCTCCCTGTAACCCTGAGGAGAGAGTGGGAGTGAATTTCTGTGTGTGTGTGTGTGTGTGCCCGACTGGCCCCACCTCCTCTACACAGCAGTCGGGCTGCCCGATCACGTCTCTTCACAACACTGGCTCCCCGCTGGTGGAATGAGCTCCCCACGCCGCGGCTGTCAGAACGGCAGAGTCACTACCCATCTTCCGTCGTAGACTGAAGACCTATCTCTTCAGGTTACATCTTAACTGCTCACAATGAGTTATGAATAGTCACAATGACCGCGGGAGGAACCTGCTGCTCAGAGTCAATGGAGAGAGGGAATCTTAGGTGAGAGTGCACAAGGTCTACAGTCACAACAATAGGGAAGATTGAGAGGGGGAGTACATATCGTGGCATGTTTCAACTACCTAATTTGGCACCGTCCCCTTCATCCTCTCTATTTCACCAGAGCATAAATGGCTAAAGTGACAATGTAAATATTAATTTTTAACACCAAGCATGCAGACAGCCATCATCGCAAAGCTCTCCCACTCGTTTCTCACCTGCAGCCCTGAGGAGCACACGTACACACGCCGTGGCACCGAGCGCCGCAGCTTCGTGGAGCGCGTTCCAGCCACGGTTGTCTCTGCTGTCCACGCTGAGGCCCCTCTGGGTCAGAGAACGCACCAGCCCCCGGTCGCAGAACCTAGGATGGTAGGGTAAGGTAGGGCAATACCGCTACCTGATTGGTTGGCGAAGCACTCTTGAAGAGCCCCCTCATCGTGAAGAGCCCCCTCACTCGCCAGCCAATGAGGGGGCTCTTCATGAGTGCTTCGCCAACCAATCAGGTAGCGGTATTGCCCTACCTTCCCTGCTTCGCCAACCAATCAGGTAGCGCCGGCAGGCGCGGATTAACCCCCTAGGGTGCCCTTGGGTGACCAGACTTGATGTGTGCCCCCCCCCCCCCCCCCAACACACACACCCTCCTACTTTGCAAGTGAAAGTGTGATATTTACTATGGTTACAAAACCCATAGATTTACAAGAGCATATAACTACAGTACAGGCTCATCACAGTTGGGCCTAATGCCGTAGTATAGCCTTTACACTGATGCTCAAATCTGAATGCAACTCACATCACAATGCAACACAACTTTCTATATATAGGCAAATTATTTCCATCATAAATGGCCTGAGACTACATGCTAAACCATAACAAAGGGGGAAAATGCACATACTGTATACTACAATAAAACAAGCTCAATACCAACCAAGTCCAATAACGACTGTTGCAGGCATATAAGAATAAGAACATATTGTCTGTCAGCATTAATGAAGCGTACTACAGGTATTATGGAAATAAACAGCGCCTCTCTCTTTGCCGCTCTGCTCACCTTCGTGATGCTGTATCAGACGTAGGCTATAGCCCTGTGATGCTGTATCAGACGTAGGCTATAGCCCTGTGATGCTGTATCAGACGTAGGCTATAGCCCTGTGCATCACACAGCCTGCCCAAATCAGCCACAGCCTCATATTAGCCCCAAATAATCATAAATAAGCCTTACCTTTAGCAGAACTTATTTTTTCTTGATTTTACGCAGTCGTTTACTAAATCCTCAAAGTCCATCTCTTTGACCAACTCGGATTCAATTGCCAGCAGGGAATCTTATTATTATCAGGCCTCTCTTATTGCACTATAGTTCTCTCTCAACGCTTTGGTAGAGTCAGTCCTACAACTCCATCTAGTACTGGACAGTGGTTTTAGAGTCCTGCTGATGTTCACATCCTTCTTTTTAAATATCCGGCTCCATCGGTGAGGGGATGCTGCACAAAACGCATACAATGACTGAAGTAGGTCAAAGAAATCACTCGCATCCTTACAGCTATTAATGCTGTTTACACCGACAACATGAAGGGAATGTCCAGCACAGGGCACGTAATGAATCAGGGGGTTTGCTTTTTTAAGATGCGCCTGGAGGCTGTTATATTTACCCGACATGTCTAACCCCAGGTCATGACATGAACCATTCTTACTCCACATTCAGGTCATGACATGAACCATTCTTACTCCACATTCAGGTCATGACATGAACCATTCTTACTCCACATTCAGGTCATGACATGAACCATTCTTACTCCACATTCAGGTCATGACATGAACCATTCTTACTACACATTCAGGTCATGACATGAACCATTCTTACTCCACATTCAGGTCATGACATGAACCATTCTTACTCCACATTCAGGTCATGACATGAACCATTCTTACTCCACATTCAGGTCATGACATGAACCATTCTTACTCCACATTCAGGTCATGACATGAACCATTCTTACTCCACATTCAGGTCATGACATGAACCCTTCTTACTACACATTCAGGTCATGACATGAACCATTCTTACTACACATTCAGGTCATGACATGAACCATTCTTACTCCACATTCAGGTCATGACATGAACCATTCTTACTCCACATTCAGGTCATGATATGAACCATTCTTACTCCACATTCAGGTCATGACATGAACCATTCTTACTACACATTCAGGTCATGACATGAACCATTCTTACTCCACATTCAGCAAGACTTGCTCCAGTGTGGCTGTGAATGGGCTCGCTCGCTCTGCTACACACACACTGTTAACTTCGGTGCTAATTTTAGGCCTAGGTGAAATAAATAAAAAAGTCCAATTTTTAAGTGTGGCCGTATGTCTGGAGTCTTTGCCTTGCTTAGTTTTTCGCTTGGCAGAGCCACTCAGTTGTCGCCTGGACATTTGGATTTCTTCGTTGATAGTTTGGCGGCACTGCGTCATCGCGCACTTGTCTGTGACTGGGGGGGGGGCACTTACACCGAAATCGCAATTATTTATCTTTTTATACATGATAGCCTAAATATAACCGTTAGTTTTGTACCTATGTGGATGACTTCCAGTAAATATAGCCTATATTTTAAAAATGTGCGCAAAATATTTTAAAGGTCTCTTCATTGTCCGAATAATTTGGTGCCCCCCCATTGGCTGGTGCCCCAGGGCGTTCACCCGATGCAATATACGGATAGTCCGGGCTTGATAATTATCTCCTCCTCAGTCAAGTGGTAAGCTATGGCTGTGCTCTCAGTGACGGGGAGGCTGGTGGAGGTAGGAACCAGAGGACAGGCTCATTGTAACACATGTATTACAATGAACCCGTCGACCTCCAGCAGCCTCCCCTGCTTGTAAGCACGCTTGATGTTGGTGTATACCTTATCCAGTGTTTTTTCTTAAACACAACAACAACAACAACAACAGGGAAAGCCATCCATGGTGGACTGTCTCACAATATATATTTTGATATTATATTTTGATATTATTTGATTGTGTGGTGGGTTAACATAATTCACCCCCGGAACTAATAGTTGGGAGTATTGTTCCGTACGGAGGGTTAAGTGGGTGGTACTGAGTTTTGGTTCCTGTTTTGAAGTGTGTGGTAGCAACGTGTTCATGTCTGTTGAATAAACGTCTAGCTGTGACATTTGATACGCCGCCTCCGACTCCCGTCTCTCGGCACTACATTGGTGACCCCGACGTCAGTCCCGTTGAAGTATCCGAGACTGAACCGAACATGGCAAATAACGCCGTTTTTCTCAAATTGCCGGAGTTTTGGGAGACGTCCGCGGCAGCATGGTTCGCACAGACGGAGGCGCAGTTCGCCCTCCGTGGGATTGCATGTCGTCTCGGCGCTGGGGAGCTCCACTGCAGCCAGAACGGTGGGCTTCATTACAGCTCCCCCTGCCCTGAATAAATATACAGCGTTTAAGACTCTCCTCCTCAGGACCTTCGGACTATCACGGTCAGAACGAGCCCGACGTCTGTTCGCAATTCAGGGGCTGGGAGACAGCAAGCCTTCCCAGCACATGGACATGATGCTGAACCTACTAGGTACGGAAGAACCAAATTTTCTTTTTATTGAACTGTTTCTTCGGCACATGCCTGCACATGTACAGACGGCGCTCGCTAATACGACTATTACGGAACCCCGTGAGTTAGCAGAGGAGGCTGACCGCTTCTTCCTAGCTACCCAGCGTTTTGCCCCTGAAGTGCTAGCCCCGACACACAATTACACTCCCCCTGGCAGAGACAGGCTAGCTAACAAGGGCCCACCTACCACCGATAGCCGTACTAGCCCAGGCATGTGCTATTTCCACTCATGCTTTGGCGCGAAGGCGAAGAGGTGTCGCTCCCCTTGCAACTACGGCTCGGCGGGAAACGGCAAAGCCTGCGTTCTGTAGTGGCTATGAGCGTGGGCACAGCAAACCAGCTACTGTTCATCAGAGACACTCTCTCCGGGTGCAAATTCCTCTGTGACACCGGTGCTCAGAGGAGCGTCCTGCCTGCGACAGTGGATGACACCGCCAGGGGAGGTCATGGCCCACATTTAAAGTCCGCTAACGACACCCCCATCCGCACCTATGGCACGAAAGCTGTAGACCTATGTTTCGGGGGTCAGCGGTTTACATGGGAATTCGTCACGGCCGACATCTCTTTCCCCCTCCTCGGTGCGGATTTCCTATGTGCTCACGGACTGCTCGTGGACGTCAAGAACAACCGCCTGGTGGACGCACTGACATTCTCCTCACTTGCATGTGTCCGCGGTGAGGCGACATACGGTGGGCTCTCCAGCTCACTCTCAGAGGGTGACAACTATCAGCGCCTGCTCAGCGAGTTCCCCAGCTTGACACAGCCCACATTTTCCGCCACCACTACCAAGCATGGGGTGGAGCACCACATAGAGACCAAGGGCGCCCCCATCTACGCTAGGGCCCAGCGGCTCAACCCCGACAGGCTAGCAGTCGCTAAGTCTGAGTTCGCCAACATGGAGCGCCTTGGTATCATCCGCCGCTCAGACAGCCCATGGGCCTCACCGCTACACATCGTGCCGAAACCAGACGGCGGATGGCGACCGTGTGGCGACTACCGCCGCCTCAACGACGCTACGACACCCGACCGCTACCCAGTCCCCCACATTCAGGACTTCTCTGCGCATCTGGCGGGTAAGCTGGTTTTCTCAAAGGTGGACCTAGTGCGTGGCTACCACCAAGTCTCCGTGCACCCTTCAGACATTCCCAAAACGGCGGTGATCACGCCGTTCGGGCTATTCGAATTCCTACGCATGCCGTTTGGACTTAAGAATGCGGCCCAGTCCTTTCAGCGGCTAATGGATTCGACGCTCAGGGAAATGCCATTCCTATTCGTCTATTTGGACGACATCCTCGTTGCCAGCTCCTCGGTGGAAGAGCATCTGGCACATCTCCGAGACCTCTTCACGAGGCTCAGCCAACATGGCCTGATCATTAACCCGGCGAAGTGTCTGTTCGGGTTACCCTCCATCCGATTCCTTGGGCATCTCATCAACAAGGATGGGGCCGCCCCCCTCCCATCGAAGGTGGAGGCCGTTTCCGCCTTCCCCCGCCCACACACAGCTCGAGCACTCCGAGAGTTTCTCGGAATGGTGACTTTTTATCACCGGTTCATCCACCGTGCAGCCCACACCATGCACCCGCTGTACGAGGCTATGAAGGACAAATCCCCCAACCAGGCCATCGACTGGACGGCCGAGAGGGAAGCCGCCTTCATTGCCACCAAGACCGCCCTAAGCCAGGCCGCCATGTTGGCCCACCCGTCACCCAAGGCCCCTATTGCCATCACCACCGATGCGTCCGACTACGCCGTCGGCGCGGTGCACGAACAATGGGTCGCAGGCGCCTGGCAGCCGCTCGCCTTTTTCAGCCGTCAGTTGACGCCCAGAGAGCGCAAATACAGCGCGTTCGACAGGGAGCTCCTTGGCCTCTTTTTGGCAGTCCGCCACTTCCGGTTCCTGCTGGAAGGCCGTGAGTTCACGGCGTTCGTGGATCACAAACCCCTCACGTTCTCCATGTCCAAGGTGGCCGAGCCTTGGTCTGCCCGCCAGCAGCGCCAACTCTCGTACATATCTGAGTACACCACAGACATCCAACACATCGCTGGCAAGTCCAACGTGGTCGCGGACTGTCTCTCCAGAGCGGTCGTCGGGGCCGTTCAACTGGGTCTCGACTACCTCCGCATGAGTGCGGACCAGGACTCCGATCACTGGGTCCAGACCCTCAAGAACGCGGACACAGGACTACGCTTGGAGGATGTCGCAGTCGGTGACTCAGGCGCAAAACTGCTGTGCGACTTCTCTATGGGCCAGCCGCGGCCGCTAGTCCCTGTGAACTGGCGCCGGCCCGTTTTTGAGGCTGTACACAACCTCTCCCACCCCGGCAGGAAACCATCCGTAAAATTGGTTTCTGAGAAGTTCGTATGGCAGGGACTAAAGAAGGAGGTAAGGGGCTGGGTCGACACGTGCGTGGCCTGTCAACGCGCCAAAGTACACCGCCATACCAGAGCCCCTTTTGAGCCCTTCACTGTTCCTGAGAGGAGGTTCGACCACGTCAACGTCGACCTTGTGGGACCACTGCCCGCCTCTCACGGCTTCACCTACCTTTTCACCATGGTGGACAGGACGACCCGCTGGCCCGAAGCCGTTCCCCTCTCCTCGACGGCGTCTTCCGACGTGGCCCGTGCGTTCATCGGCACGTGGGTCGCGCGCTTTGGGACCCCGTCTGACCTGTCCTCTGACCGTGGCTCGCAGTTTACCTCGGAACTGTGGAACGCTGTAGCTAGTGGTTTGGGGGTAAAGCTGCACCGCACTACTGCCTATCACCCCCAGGCTAACGGTTTGTGCGAGCGGTTCCACCGCTCAATGAAGGCGGCCCTACGCGCGAGTTTGACGGACGGCAACTGGGTGGACAAACTTCCGTGGGTCATGCTTGGCCTCAGATGTGCCCCCAAAGAGGACTTGCAGTCCTCGTCTGCCGAACTCGTGTACGGCCAAACCCTACGAGTCCCCGGGGATTTCATCCCGGATGCCACTGTCCCCTGGTCTGCAGCCAGGCAGCGCTCCTCCCTACTGGAAGCCGCTGAGGTGTTCGCACCTGTCCCCACTTCACAGCACGGTACCCCTGCTTTCCGGGTCCCCACCGAGCTGCGCTCGTCAGACTTTGTCTTCATTCGCCACGACGCCCACCGCGGCCCCCTACGCCCCCCTTACGATGGCCCGTTCAAGGTCCTACAACACGGGGACAAGACCCTGGTGGTGGACGTTGGTGGTAGACACGAGACGGTCTCCATTGATAGGATCAAGTCCGCTCACGTGGACGTTTCCCGGCCATTGGAACTGGCTCAGCCCCCACGCCGTGGCCGCCCCCCCATGCCCCACCCCCCGCCCCCGGGCGCGGTGCCTTCAGCTGCCCCTGCCCCTGCCCCTGTCCCGGTTCCCCCTGCCCCGGCCCCGGCTGGCCCTGCCCCTGCCCCGGATGCCCCTGCGTCCCGCACCCGCCGGGGTCGGATCGTCGTCCCTCCCCGACACAGGGATTTTGACTATGGGTGAATTCTGGGGGGGCTTGTGTGGTGGGTTAACATAATTCACCCCCGGAACTAATAGTTGGGAGTATTGTTCCGTACGGAGGGTTAAGTGGGTGGTACTGAGTTTTGGTTCCTGTTTTGAAGTGTATGGTAGCAACGTGTTCATGTCTGTTAATAAACGTCTAGCTGTGACATTTGATACGCCGCCTCCGACTCCCGTCTCTCGGCACTACAATATTATGTATTAAGTATTCTTAATCAATGATTAAGTAAGTATTCTAGTACTTTGAACTCCATACTACATTATGGTGAATAAACATTTTAAAAAAACAAAAGAGAAAGTACTTATTTTTATGTTTTTGTGGTGGGTAGTTTGCTAGCGAAACAACGTCACGTTGACGTACCGTTAACACTAGAACAGCCGTGAGGTGTTAAACAGCACCAGTGAGTACAAAAAAAATTCTACCTTTGCACTCGATCACATTTCAGGACCCTCCTTTCATGACTTTTCCTAGATATGTGCGTTCTACCACCCAGCATTTTTACATTTTCAAAATCGAGTTAGTATGAAGCGTTTTAGCAGTATTTCTGTGTGTGTCTGTGTATTTGTGGCTGCCATCTTTTTCTCCAAGCCTGCAATTCTCTTTTATATCAGCAGAGGTAGCAAGGGGGCACACACTGTGCTCAAATTCAGGCTTCAGTGCTGAATGAGACACAGTGCATAAGACTGATATTTGTGTTTATATATAGGCTACAATAACAATCAAAATAAGATATGTATATGTGCAGACAGTTATGAAAATGATAAACTGTACAGTATGTCTCCCAATCAATGTTCGTTCAGACAATACAACCAAAGGCGTAAAAATACTGATGTTCTCATAATGTAATTATATATATAGCTAAATTAGACTGTAGACTGCTATGGAGGTATATTGAAACCAATATATAGATTATATATATAGATTATATATACAACCTGATTGGATTAAATAAGATTCTGTTGTGATTGTGTTGACATTGTTGTGATTGCAAAATAAATCTTGGTTATGTAATGTGTAAAGAACATGATGACACGAATGCCTATTATGATGATATGCAAAAGGGACAATCTGTCTATGAATCTTGGTTCAATCAAGGTTGTACATAGATATACGCAGATTCATATTTGGATAGTTGATTTTGGCACCATTGTATAGTAGCCAATTGCAGAGAGTATACATTATTTTGTTTGTTTACTGCACATTATAAATGAAATGATGTGTATTAATTATTTTTGTTGGTTTGAATCCTCACTGTGTTCATGTGTCTGCTGATGTTAGGGCCGGCGTGAAGTTCACGACAAATAAACAGACTGTGTGAAGCTCATAACTATGATAACACAATATTGCAATATGTATTACTGTTCTTTTTTAATAATGATAATCAACTTTCATTCATTAGTAAAGCTCCCGCAGTCTCAATCAATCTCCTCTCCATATATAGCATTTAATCTGTTCCATAGTTCGTTCTCAGCTGACTCAAGCTTCATCAGATTGCTCTAATAATTTCCCCACTTCTCTGCTTATAGGAACTTTATGCATTTTAGAGAAACATGCAGAGCATGTATTTGACAAAGAAACGTGTAGGCTAAGAACTAGTTTCTAAAGTGAGTTACAATCACTTGATGGTTGATACACGGGGGAGGGTAATCTTATTGATCGTTTCCCATTAGCAAACAATAGCTGCCAATTCATGAGCGAGCCAAGCGGGTTTCAAAGCTGCCAAGCGGGTTTCAAAGCTGCCAAGCAGGTTTCAACGCTTACAAGCTTACAGCAGTCGATTGTCTGCTGATGTTACGGGCACGGCCGGCGTGAAGTTCACGACAAATAAACAGACGTTATCACTGTGAAGCTCATAACTATGATAACACAATATTGCAATATTTATTACTATTATTTTTGTATAATAATAATCAACCATCATTCGTTAGTAATGAAAACTCCCGCAGTTCCGATCAATCTCCTCTCCACTTTACACATTACATAACCAAGATCTCTTTTGACATCACAACAATGTCAACACAATCACAACAGAATCTTATTTTATCCAACCAGGTTTTATATTTTGATTATGACATCATGTCTTTCAACATTGTCACACTTTTCATTACACACATTAGCGGATTTATCATTCTGTACTCTTTCTCTCCTTTCTTTCATGTATTTTCTTTTCTTTTTCTCAATTAGTAGTCTCCTAATCTCGCTACAGTTTGAGCGAGACTGTAACTGTCATTGTTTGAATGAATGAATGAATGAATGGTCTTTATTTGTCATTGATATAGTACAGGTACCAAACAACGAAATTTGGGAGGGGGGGCTCCCCTGGTGCTAGGAAACTAGGTGCTAGGAACTGGTGCTATAACTGTGTTCATGTTATAATGTTTAGTGAACGAACAATTGTTGGGTGTTTGCCACAAATCGGAATTATCTTGCCGTGAAATGTACATCAAATAACATGATGTCGGCGATCTACTAGAACTGCGGGACGACTGCAATGTAGGCTACCATATATATCTGCCATATCATACCGTTTTATATTGAAAAATATGATGGTAAATAAATACATGTGGGACCGATGTATGATATGGCAGAGGTGTGGTGTGTATCAGTCTGTCTCGTTCCAGCGAGTCAACTCGTGTTGACTCAATAAGACATGCGCTTGATGGGGGGAGGGTTGATCGTTTCCGATCCGTGTCTCGATCGTTTCCGATCAATGAACAAAGACATCGGGTTCCCCCGCAGTCACAGTGCTACATGAAAATATCTAGCCACACACCACATAGCATACCTCCGCCCTATATGTATTTATCATCATATTTCTCAATATAAAACGGAGGTACGATATATGGCAGATATATGTATGGTATATTATGGCAGTTTCTGGCGCCTGTCCCGTTCTGTTGTTCAAAGAATATAATATAAAACGCATCACTGCACTGCTGTCTGTCCTGTGTTGTTTTGTTTGCATTGCATTTTAGCACAGTGCGCCGATTAGATAGAAGATGTTCTACAGAGGGATGTAACCCCTCCCTCCCCTCCCTTCCCCCACCCCTCCCCTGCTGTTGTGTCTCGATACCTGGTCAACACGGGAGCATGCCTATGTTCCCCGGGTCCTATGTTCCCCGGGTCCTATGTTCCCCTGGTCCGCACTTCCGAAAAAGGGTTCTATGTTCCCCGCTTCCGAAAAAGGGTTCTATGTTCCCCGCTTCCGAAAAAGGGTCCTATGTTCCCCGCCTGCCGTTGTGTCAAGCGACCTCATGTGTCGTTATGTGGTACTGCATGAGAGTTTGATTTTTTTAAAAAATTTTTTTTTGGGGGGGGTCTTAAGATGACTTGGAAATAATGAAGAACACAATGAATGTCATAGTATTGTCTCAGCATTTTATATAACTCCCTAGATAGATCATTTTCGAGATGGAATTGAAAATCTTATATTCCTAAAAGAACACCAGTGATATATATATATATACACATTATTAAATATTTTTTCTATATTTTTGTCAAACGAAATCAAATAAATACAGTAGAGATATCAATCCAAAATATAGGCTTTTATTGCAACCAACAACAACAACAAAAAAACTATGTTTGTGCAAACATGGTGTTTGTTTCCAAGACCAAGCATCAAAATGCCAACCTATGGGACAATACTGTACATCCCATTGGCAGGACGTCACGTAACAGCGCAGTGTGTCTCTAGGTTACAGTGTCACATATCCCATAATATAATCCCTAAGTAACTAGCCAGTTTTCGTAGCACAGTGAGTGACGTCTTCGAAATCGAAAACACAGGCTATAGTGAGACGCGCGTCAAAAAAGGCTCACAGGCGGAAACTACATCCCGAACGATAGTTCCTCCCTAGGAAATATTAGTTCCCACTTCACACGAGATAGATAGATTAGATAGTTTGACTGTGTGATAGATAGATAATTTGATATTTTGAAAGTGTGATCGATCGATAGATAGTTTGATTGTGTGATAGATAACTTGATATTTTGAAAGTGTGATAGATAAATCGATATATCAATAAAGAAAAGAGTGTAAAAAGAAACAACTTGCATTGCTGTCATGCTAGCGTAGTGGTTAAGGCTGCGGACTGGAGTTCCAAAGGTTGCGAGTTCGAGACTTGACTAAGTCATTCATTTTTTTTTTTTTTTACATTTAACCGAAGATTTCATGCAAAGGTTTCAAACACCATTGTAATCGTGTCAGTTCTTGTAAATTAGCCTGCACCATAATTTTATAGCCTACAATACTTTTTTAGATGAGATTTTAGATTAGATTCAGACAACGAAATGCAGTAAAAAGTGCGCCTGAAGAGGGATTCGAACCACTGATATAAAATGACGATTAAATCCTATGGCAGCAGTCAATACCACTAGGCCATTGTGGCGATATGACGGTTTGTAGCCTGCTGCGGATATCACCACAGTAGTAATATTCATTTATTAAAATATGAACATATAACAATAACTGGGGCTAGTATGACCTACGCATTTAATCGGTCAGCAATTTCTTGCCAAACCATTTCCCTCGCCTTGTTAATTGCGGCAGTATTGCACTATTTTACATCTTATTTTTCCGTCTTCATAAAAATCAATAATTCGGAATGCTGCGCAAATGTAGTACTCCTGCAGAGTGGAGTATCTTCATTTCGACAGATCGACACTTCAGGGCTTTTTATGTCTGCGTGCACGCGCCCATATCGAAGATTTGTAAGCCTGTCTTCTGTGAACACTGATGACACAAGGCTGATCCTCGTTCGAGGAATCACCTGAGGCTTGATTTCCAATCTCGAGTTCCCTGAGCGCCGCTATACTGATCCACCTTTAGTGGAATGACCCGCTGATTAGTCACTTTTACAACGAGGTATGACTTGTAAGGATCATGCATTTGTGGAATGAGCAACACAGCTAAACGTGTGGGTAGCGGCCCAACATTTGCAATTGTATGCATGGATTAAAGAAATATTTTTTCTATATTTTGGTCAAACGGAATCAAATAAATACAGTAGAGATATCAATCCAAAATATAGGCTTTTATTGCAACCAACAACAAAAAAAAAAAACAATGTTTGTGCAAACATGGTGTTTGTTTCCAAGACCAAGCATCAAAATGCCAACCTGAGACAATACTGTACATCCCATTGGCAGGACGTCACGTAACAGCGCAGTGTGTCTCTAGGTTACAGTGTCACATATCCCATAATATAATCCCTAAGTAACTAGCCAGTATCCGTAGCACATAGAGTGTGACACATCCTCTTGCACACATCAAATCCTCGGGGGATCCTGGCATACAGAGATGTAGTCTCTTTCACTCTAGTGTTTTAGTAGTCAGGCACTAATAAGGAGAGGCCTACTGTTTCACTGCTGAAACCTGGTAATCCTGACACATGAGCTCTAGTGCAATTATCAGTCCTAACTCTGGCATCACATATATTGTAATAATAACTATATGGCTTACTAAGTAAACAGGTCCATATAAACTGGAAAGGTACAGACATCTTTCAATAACAAAACTATGGTACAGCAATAACTTGGCAAAAACAAATGAAAGAGCTAAATAACATGTAAACAATGGCATACATGATGGCGTAAACAATGGCGTACAGCTTATTCTAACTAATAATAACAATAATAATAATAATAACAATAACACAATTAGGCCAATAACAATAATAATAACAACAACATAGGCCAAAGTGCTATCAAAATAAATGTGGAAATCTAGCCCATACGGACGCTACGGCTGACAGCCCTCCAGTACGAAGCCAGATCTCTGTGGCCCTGCATGTACTGTCCTTTCAGCCTCAGTAGACGGGCCTCCAACTCCCTCCACTTCCGTCTCCTTGTTGGGGGAGCGTGGCCTCTGTCTGCCATCCCCAGTTTACCCTCTGCAAGCGTTTGCTGATCCTTCAGGTGCCGAAGGAATTTCCAAAGTGAAGGATGGCGCACTTGGACAGCATCGTTCAGAGTACGATGATAAGCTAGAACAAAAATACAGAATTATAACTTATTAGCCTATTAATGGCCTATTAATGTGCAAACTGGTTCTACATCTGCAGGCTGATCTACTAACGGTGTGCAGTGAGGATTGTTGATCTTTCCAATGTAGAAGATAGCGGGCCTTATTTGAAGTATATCTCAACTTCCCCTGTGTGTGAACTTCAATTAGTATTCGTTATTTGGGATCTTAGTAAATCAGGCCCTAAATGTTATTAGTTTGGCATGAACATTTTGACATTGAACATTTTCCCCTCTGTGTCTCCTCCTTTCACAATTTTAAATCCTTTCTTAATCCTTTCTCAATCACGGTGCCCGCCCATGATTGGACTGATGTTATGTCCATCATCATTAGCGCGCCTGTACGTGGCAACTCGTCCACCTGTTTAAAGAGCCCTCCTGTCCTCTGCTGTGTTTGATGTTTCGTTAATTTTTGTTTCGGCTCATAGTTAAACCTCGATATACGCACAGGCCCAGAGGTGATAGGATAAGAATGAATTAACCCATAATTAGCAGACAATATTATATTAACAATATAAAATAATTAACTTAATACTTCAGATTTAGTTATTAGATGAAATTATATATTTTTTGTTCAGATCTGTCATTGTTACACTTACATTCAACATGATTATTGGTCCTTTGCTCCATGTTTCTTTCGAACACATTCCACATCGCTGGTGGGAAGGCCGCTCCAGGATGGACATATGTGTTACGAACATACGCAAGGAAGTCTTGTAACTCAGGGTGGTTCATCAGGGCACGCCTGGTGTTTCTGTGGTTGAGGAGAAGATCAAAATTGATCTGGACCAGAGGCAGAGGCAGGTGTCCTAAGGCCATCACCTTGAGATGAGATGAGATGAGATGAGATGAGAGATGAGATAACGTTTATTGCCATTTATGCATACACATTAAGCATACACATATAGGAATTTGATTTGGCGTTACAGTAAGAGCATTTCTAAATGCAATGCAAACAAAACAACACAGGACAGACAGCAGTGCAGACAGAACACAACAAACCTTGCGGATGACTGCTGCCAGTGGATGGTCATGACGGAATGGACCAGCCAATCCAAGTGCCTGTACCCTCTTCCACAAGGCTTGGTTGAAATGGAAGTAGCATCCTCCGATTCTGGCTTGTGGCAACTCCGTTTCAAGAGCAGTTTTCAGCGCTTGCTCAAAGTCACAGATGACTTTACGCGGACGCCAAAGGTGGTGGGTGATTCTCCTGAGTGACGTTTTGACACACTGGAACACTTGTCGGTAGTGTCCAATTGTACGTTGCTCCATGAGGACATGTACAAGGGGGACAACGAAGCCATGAATGTCCCCGAGTATAGTAAATACTTGGTTGTATGGGCGTGGGCACGACTTGAATGTAGCATCCATGTATAATGTCCTGCAGTGTCGCAGCTGTCTCAGGTTGTCCTCTGTGGAAAACACTGCTATGCCCCACTCACTGTCTTGGTGCAGGAGGAAATGGTCTCTGCCCCATGTCTCAGCCCATTGACCGTCGATCCTTACATCATCAACGGTAGCTGGGACGGGAGGGATTACTGCAGCTCTGGCTCTGGCCATAACAGACCTAACTGAGGAGAATCTTTGAGGAGGTCGCCCGCGACCTCCACGCTGGATGGGACGGCCCCGCTGTAGACCTACGCACTCAGCATCGTAAATGCGCTTGATTGGTACTGTGGGTTCTCTCACCACCTCTCCAGTAATCACTTGGCGAAATTGCGCATTGTTCACCATTTGTGTATCTGGGGCATGCACATGTTCGCGGACCTCCCGAACTTCTATGTTGGGATTGACCCCCTCTACATCAAAGATGTTTGTAACCAGAACTGTCCGGCAGTCTTCTCTCCAACACCGCCACCGAATATTCTGTAAATTTGTGCGGTGTTTCTGGTACCTAAAGTTATCCAGAACTAATATTTTCCCCCCTCGGTCTCCAGTAATTATTTGAGCCATTGTCACTACGCATGTGTTCCGAACATACCGGTATGTGAGGAAGTCTTGTAACTCAAGCTCAATTACAATTGACCTTAAAACAATTGATAGGGGGTGTTACGCCCTCTGGTGACTCGGAGAAGAAGGGCGCAACAGAGACACACTAAATATCAGAGTGCAACATTGTCCCCTGACACATACAAGTATATTATATCAATGTGTGTCTATGCAGTATCAATAGCATCTAATTTAGATTTTTTATTTTAGTTGTTTATCTAAAGAAAATAATATTTTAAAATAATGAATTATCTAAAACAATACATTAAAAACAATCTAAATGATATGCTACATTTAGCATATCATGCTACAATGATATGTACATTTCAAGCCTGCAAACTGCGACACTTTAAATGAATGTGCAATAACACTATGTGCAATATGACAACCCTAGGGTACATAAGGTTGCCGAGAATAGGAAATGTTAGAATAGGTATAGCATAGCATAGAGTACAGCACAGTGTTTTATTTGTACAGTATAGTATAGTGGATAGTGTACATAGCCTTTATTTATGTAAACCAGTACTATATCAATGACAATAAAGACCATTCATTGATTCATTCATTCATATTATCAATAGCATACCCCTTTTATAATTAGCATACTGAATTTCATTCTCAGATTTGATATAAAGACTATCAGAGTTGGGTCATTTGTGAAGACATTAATGTGTGAATAGAGCAGATTAATGTCTGAATAGAGCAGATTAATGTATGAATAGAGCAGATTAATGTCTGAATAGAGCAGATTAATGTCTGAATAGAGCAGATTAATGTATGAATAGAGCAGATTAATGTGTGAATAGAGCAGATTAATGTGTGAATAGAGCAGATTAATGTCTGAATAGAGCAGATTAATGTATGAATAGAGCAGATTAATGTCTGAATAGAGCAGATTAATGTCTGAATAGAGCAGATTAATGTCTGAATAGTGTCGTGTTTCGTAATGTAAACGCGTGAGACAACTGTTAACTATATATCACGTACTTTATTAACCATCCAGTTCCACCATTCATTCCACTCTGCCCGCTTTCCCACTGTGCATGCTCTCCCCTCTATCCCCAACTCATTCCCATTGGTCTACAGCATAAGCGTCACACCATATATTTATTATCCTTATGTTCTAACTAACATAACACCACAAATAGAGCAGATTAATGTCTGAATAGAGCAGATTAATGTCTGAATAGAGCAGATTAATGTATGAATAGAGCAGATTAATGTTTGTCCATCAACGTCGAATTCTGACGTCTGCCGTGTGAGACCAGGGGCCTCATTCATAAAGAAATACTTGAACGTCATCTTTGACTTTCACGTAAGCACATTTTTCTAAACGGACGTGAGCATTATTTATAAAACGGGCTGAGATGGTTTAAAGTTGCGTACGTGCTTCCTTCTATAAATACCAAACATACTTGGAATTGAACGCAGGTGAATGAGGTTTGTATTAACGCCCTGTGATAGAGGCTCAATTATAGCGGCTGAATGAAGCCAAGTGCTATAATATAATATAATACAGACAGACAATACTGACAATATTATATACTGTCTGTATTATATTATATTATAGCACTTGGCTTCATTCAGCCGCTATTTGAGCCGCTATCACAGGGCGTTAATACTATATTATATAGGCGTGCGTCTGGAAGGGGAGAGGGCAGTAATACCACGTTCATTGATAAAATGACATAAGGGATGGAAAGGGGGGATGGCAGTTTTAGAAGGGGGATGATTTGGACTGTTTTTATTTCAGGGGGGATGCCATTCCCCCTCATCCCGACTCAACTCGAAATCCAGTATCATTTAGCGCGTGGCCGGGCAAGGCATAGGCATGTTGAAGAGAGATAGACAGCTCCGTAGGGATATAAAGAAAGACTGAAATACAATCATAAACATTAGTTCCCTTTCAATCTTGAATTAAACTCATTTTCTCGGCTGATAACAACATCGTTAATTTTATTACGAGCCACTTGCATGAATTACAATAGGCAACGTTTTTCCAGTGCAGCTCACATGCCTGTAATAACTCCGCATAACCAGTAGGTAATGTACGTAAGCAAGTTGAATACTCGACGTCGAGCTACGATCGTTTCCACGATCAAATTGACTCACGTTGACATTTTATAAATCACTACGTTGACGTGGTTTTCTACGTACGACACGGGTAAGATCAACATTTGATCTAAGCACCCGTTATGAATGAGGCCCCAGGCTGATTAGAGTTAGTAGATTTGTGACAGCCCCCCAGTGTGTCTGAATTGGAGTCCTAGTATACTGTACTTCCAAATGGTTTAGCATGGGGGGTCAGGTTCAGTACTAGAATTGGGCCGAGGTCCAATAGTGTCCTACCTACAAAAGGTTTTGTACATATAATCATTTTGTTCATATAATAATGTTGTACACATAGTAATCCACAGTATGATTATGTATTTGTGTATGTTGTTTAAAAAAAAAAAAACCTAACAGTATAATTATGTATTTGTGTATGTTGTAAAAAAAAAAAAAAAAAAAAAAAAAAAAAACATGCAGTACTACATAACGACACCTGGGGTCGCTTGACACAACGGCAGGCGGGGAATATACGGAAGCGGGGAACATAGAACCCTTTTTCGGAAGCGGGGAACATAGAACCCTTTTTCGGAAGTTTTCGGAAGAGGGGAACATAGAACCCTTTTTTTTTTTTTTGCTAAGAAACAGGGGAACATAGGACCCGGGGAACATAGGACCCGGGGAACATAGGGATGACCCCGCAGGCGCGGTGCTGCGAGCAGCAGCGGGTGAACTCCCGGTTCATTGAGTTTACGGTTAAAAGCATAACTTCTCGGGGTGTCAGCGCGGTGGTTAAGGGCTCAAAATGACCGTATACCGATGGTGAAGTTAGCAAAGGAGTATTGTGTTTCTACCACATTCACAGCCGGTGTTATTCACAGGCAAAGACGGTGCATAATAGCGATTTTTGTGTTATGCTTGTTGTAAATAAAAGTTCTATGATGCATTGAAATGACATTAAACTAAGATAATACGATGGTCAGCATAATTTTTCGAATCTTTATTAATAAGCTATTACAGAAACTGTAGTGACATTTTCCAAGAGCGAATGTGGTATTTCAAGATGGCGGTTAGCGAAGAAATCTATGAACATGGGATGACGATTTCCATTGACCAATCAACGGTGTGCAGCGTCACACGTCACATGCAGCCTGGCAAAAAGGTTCCGGGTCTAAATTTGGTTCCTGGTTAAGAAGGGTAGCTAAAGAAGCGACCCGAACCGACCCGAGCCGACAAATGGAAAAGCGCCAAAGAAGCAGGCCAGCCCGGGTCGACACGCTGCACAGAACAGCAGCAGGACAGTAGTGGCCAAGTGCACGGTCCCTCACCCCCCTGTTAGTGAACTGTCTCAGGCCTTGTCCATACGGAGACGAATTTGGGTGTATCCGCCAACGTTTTTTTATCGTTTGGCCGTTTCGTCCACACAGAACAGCGTTCTGGGAGCCTGAAGACGCTATTTTTTGAAACCGGGTCCCAGAGTGAACAAACATGAAGACGCCACGCTTGTATGTCCGTCTTTACAAGCCAGACGTATCTTTCCTGAACCGATGACGCCATAGCCCCACCTCTCCCTAACCCGCATGCGCTAACCCAGCCAACAACAACAACAACAACAACTACAACATCGTGCTGCAGAAGCTATTGAGCTTGATTGGGCTTTTACAGCAAAATGTTCTGCTCTACTACCACCGCCAGCAACACATGGACATGGAGAACAGCTACAACATGTTCTTCAATATTGAATATTATATTATTAAATTATATTCAATAATTATTGTATTTTCCGCCATTGTTCTTCTTCATGTGATTGTTCATCGCACAAGTTTTGCGCATGCTCCATTCTTCTTCTCTGTTTTTGGTGTAATGTGTGGCAGCGTTTCAGCATTTTCAGTGGTTTCGTTTGGACGCACATATTTCTTCAGACGACTTCGTGTTTATGGAGAACTTGTTTTTAAATGAAAAAGAAAAAGATGGGTTCTGTCTCTGTGTGGACGTGGCCTCAGTTCTACTGCAGTGGAAGGGTGACTCAGGATAAAAGAAAGTAATCCGTTTACTGCACAGCCACATCCAATTCCCCACCCCTCATGTCGTATTCTGATTGAGAAAATAGACCAAGAGACCAAAGGTCAACAGTCCTCAACCCAACCCAGCCAATGTCCCTCCAAGAGACCAAAGGTCAACAGTCCTCAACCCAACCCAGCCAATGTCCCTCCAAGAGACCAAAGGTCAACAGTCCTCAACCCAACCCAGCCAATGTCCCTCCAAGAGACCAAAGGTCAACAGTCCTCAACCCAACCCAGCCAATGTCCCTCCAAGAGACCAAAGGTCAACAGTCCTCAACCCAACCCAGCCAATGTCCCTCCAAGAGACCAAAGGTCAACAGTCCTCAACCCAACCCAGCCAATGTCCCTCCAAGAGACCAAAGGTCAACAGTCCTCAACCCAACCCAGCCAATGTCCCTCCAAGAGACCAGGGGTCAACAGTGTTCAGCCCAGCACCAAACAGCCTGGTCCTATGGTGGATATCCTAGGGGATAACATATATATTGTCAAGTTTAAATTGTGTTAAGGTTGTATATATTGAAATGACCATTGGGTCAGTAAATCATTCTACATCTGAGACAATGGACACCAGTTCATTCTACACCTGAGACAATGGAGACCAGTTCTACACCTGAGACACTGGAGACCAGTTCTACACCTGAGACAATGGAGACCAGTTCATTCTATACCCGAGACAATGGACACCAGTTCTACACCTGAGACAATGGAGACCAGTTCTACACCTGAGACACTGGACAACAGTTCTACACCTGAGACATTGGACACCAGTTCTACACCTGAGACACTGGAGACCAGTTCTACACCTGAGACACTGGAGACCAGTTCTACACCTGAGACAATGGACACCAGTTCTACACCTGAGACATTGGAGACCAGTTCTACACCTGAGACACTGGACACCAGTTCTACACCTGAGACATTGGAGACCAGCTCCGCCACTTAAGTGCTGGCATTTGCATTGTCATAAGGACCTGATCACCTCTTGTGTGCCCTGGGTCTGTCTGGAACACCCAGAAACTGGAAACAAGGTAACCCCTCCACCTTCTGTGATCACTCTGCGCAGAGGATCCTGGGAAGGACTGGAGAGGCCTTGCCGACCTGTATACATGTGAGATGTGTTCAGGACTTAATAATAATAATAATAATAATAATAATAATAATAATAATTAATTGTATTTACAGTATATAGCGCTTTTCCGGGGCTCAAAGATGTTGACAATATGGGAAAAAACAGAAGACACAGAAACAACAAGCAACAGATAACATGAGCATATAGAACACAGAGTTAACGAACAGGCACAGGGAACAATGAACACAGCAATGTCCAGGGGGGGAGGGAGGTGGCAGGGTTAGGGGAGAGGGTTAGGGGTAGGGGAGGTTGTATGCATGTCCAGGGGGGGTGGGGGGTGGCAGGGTTAGGGGAGGGGGGTGGCAGGGTTAGGGGAGATGGTTAGGGGAGGGGGGTGGCAGGGTTAGGGGAGATGGTTAGGGGAGGGGGGTGGCAGGGTTAGGGGAGATGGTTAGGTTGGGATGAGAGAGATGGTTTTCTGCTCCCAAATGTTACACTTGTGTCCTAGCGGTGTTTACTGTCAGCAGATGACTCAGACGTACGTAGCCAGTCAGACAGCCAGGGACGTGTGTGTGTGTGTGTGTGTGTGTCTTGGGGAGGGTAAAGATGGAACTGGATGGTTTAGTTTGTTAACATGGTTGTTTGTGACTTAGTGGTTCGCTCAGCTAATGGAAACGGGTTCCTCTGCTTTCTAAAGTATAGAAACAGCTGTTGTGTTGAAAAGATCAAGTACAGTAGAACTAACCACCCTAAGTAGTGTACACTCTGTTCAAGTACAGTAGAACTAACCACCCTAAGTAGTGTACACTCTGTTTGAAGCACTTATCTGTCCTCTCTGCCATCTAATACTGTACCAGGAGCTTTGTACAAATAAAACATGCCTTTATTTTGGAAAGAGATTATGTGTTTACATTTGATCCATTTAATTTGTATTGCATAGCAACAGATGTGCATTAGAAATTAAATATGACAGATACAATATGACAGTTACAATATGACAGGTACAATATGACATAAGGGCCAAAACATTGTTCATCAATAATATACTACGAAAAAATTACACTCATACATGACTAACTAAAATCATCAATGTTTAATTTCTGAAGCAACAAAAGCAACTGAAGGTAATGGGTATATGTATATGTATATGTGTCCAATGTGGAATCACAACAATCTTGAAAATATAAAACACAAAATAAAACAAAAAATGGGGGGCCACCATTGAGTTTCACTGTTCTATAGACTTCTCTACTCTGCACAGGGACACAGTCTCCACCCCCCCCCCCCACCATAAACCCTGGGTAGAGGGGCTCAGTGAATGTGGTTGTGAGTGTGAACAGGAGGGTCAGTGTGTCAGAGGAGACGCTGTAGAAGGACAGAGTGCCGGCCGGCCAGTCCAGATACACTCCTACTCTGCTGGAGGAGGGTGCAGGTAGAAGGATTCTAATATCATTGTTCCTGATGGTGTAACAACGATATGAGTACTCCAGGCTCCAGGATGTGTCATTGTGTCCCAGCCTAGAGTCTTTACCCTCTCCTTTCCTGTTGATTCCTTTATAAGCCACTCCTATACCAGTGTAACTCTCACTCCTCTCTACCTCCCAGTAACAGCGGCCAGTCAGACCCTCTCTACACAGCACCTGGTCCCAGTAGTCAAACCTCTCTGGGTGATCAGGAAACGGCTGCTCCTCTTCCACCCATGTCACCTTTCTGTTGTCCTCAGACAGAGAGAGGTGTCTGTGTGCTGTGTTTGGGTCCAGGGTGAGCTCACAGGCATCTGATGAGGAAGACCATTCAATTTAATGTTAGTTCACACAAAATATGTCTGGCTGGCTAGTAGGGATGTAACGATGCATCTCGATGGAGTTAATTATCGACACAAATCTGTGAGATGAAAAATGAATTGCGATATTTGTTTCGGACAAAGCGAAGAATGTGGACGTTGCAGTGAGAGAGGCCGGGCTAGAACCACATAATATTACCATGTTATAGTGTTTTGTCCACACGTTAAACTTGGCCACCCAAGAGGTTGAGTGTACCCCGCGTCAGCCGCTTGCTGGGTCAGGTGAGGCGGGTTGCAGCCTTCTGCCACCGAGGCTCCACAGCCACCGCTGTGTTCTAACTTCTCCTAGAACGCTTCTTATTAATGTCTTGTAGTTAACAGCCTTGTGCAGTTTAAAACATGCAGAGCTACATTTTTTGTTTAGTGATGGGGGAAACTAACCTTTCTAACCCATTGACACATTCAACACAATTGTGTTGGAAAAAATGTCGATCTATCGATGTAGAACCACGGCAACCATACAGCAGCTCCATAATGAAACCATGGCAACCATGCAGCAGCTCCATAATGAAACCATGGCAACCATACAGCAACTCCATAATGAAACCATGGCAACCATACAGCAGCTCCATAATGAAACCATGGCAACCATACAGCAGCTCCATACTGACATCTGCTAGTCAGGTCATGGTATGGGTTAGGGTTAGGGGTTACATAATGACATCTGCTAGTCAGGTCATGGTATGGGTTAGGATTAGGGGTTACATAATGACATCTGCTAGTCAGGTCATGGTATGGGTTAGGGTAAGGGGTTACATAATGACATCTGCTAGTCAGGTCATGGTATGGGTGAGGGTTAGGGGTTACATAATGACATCTGCTAGTCAGGTCATGGTATGGGTGAGGGTTAGGGTTAGGGGTTACATAATGACATCTGCTAGTCAGGTCATGGTATGGGTTAGGGTAAGGGGTTACATAATGACATCTGCTAGTCAGGTCATGGTATGGGTGAGGGTTAGGGGTTACATAATGACATCTGCTAGTCAGGTCATGGTATGGGTTAGGGTTAGGGGTTACATAATGACATCTGCTAGTCAGGTCATGGTATGGGTTAGGGTTAGGGGTTACAATAATGACATCTGCTAGTCAGGTCATGGTATGGGTGAGGGTTAGGGTTAGGGGTTACATAATGACATCTGCTAGTCAGGTCATGGTATGGGTTAGGGTTAGGGGTTACATAATGACATCTGCTAGTCAGGTCATGGTATGGGTTAGGGTTAGGGGTTACATAATGACATCTGCTGGTCAGGTCATGGTATGGGTGAGGGTTAGGGGTTACATAATGACATCTGGGGTAGTGGTGGTCTAGTAGTGGATAGTGAGTTGGACTTGTGATCGGAAGGTTGTGAGTTCAAATCCCGCCTGAAACCACACCACTACTAGTGTGCCCTTGGGTAAGGCACTTAGCCCTCAGTTACTCCAGGGGGAATGTCCCTGTAATTTGTAATTGTAAATCGCTTTGGATTAAAAGCGTCTGCTAAATGGCAAAATTAAAATTAAAATTATCTGCTAGTCAGGTCATGGTATGGGTGAGGGTTAGGGGTTACATAATGACATCTGCTAGTCAGGTCATGGTATGGGTGAGGGTTAGGGGTTACATAATGACATCTGCTAGTCAGGTCATGGTATGTATCGACTGATTGACAAGTCAGGAATTTGGGGCAAAATCCAATAAGCCCACCGTCATCTGTGATGTGATGTTCAATAAAGGTGCTGTGACAAACTGTGGATGTGTATGTGGCCATGTATGCGGTCTTAAATGTTGGAGTGTCTAGTAGACTACAGCCTAGTAGAAAGTTTAGCTCGTTTGAATTGATGACCTGTCATAAATGTGTCTGTAGTCAATATGATGTCATTCTGATTGGCATGAATGCAAATGTTGTGTACATTTCTGATATGTAAAGATAAACATGTGAAGGACATGTAGGTATGTGTGACATGGCTGTGAGACAATAGAGATATAGATGGTCAACATGTCATAACATGCAGAGCTACATTTGTGTGTTTTCAGCCCATGACACTTGATTGCAGATTCCATGCAAGACGAGTTAGCTCGCTTGATGTGTCTTTGGTATTGACAGGTGGAGGGAAGCTGTCATGCTGGTTATCTATCCATGTTGTTGGGCTTTAAGGTTAAACTGTTATTGCTGTAGCTCGCTGCACTCGTCTTGCAATGCTGTTGTGGAAGTGTGCATTGTTGGTGGTGTGTTGGTGTGTTATTGTAAGTGTACAGCTAAACTAGCTAGCTACATTGACATTGGGAATGCAGTTGAAGAAGTGATTCTGCATGCAGGGTCATCATCAAAATGTAAACTAAGGGGAAAATGCTTTTTAACATGCAAATAGATCATTTCTATGACCTGTCTGCAGTTGTGCTTAAGGAACGACATATCATGAATGAATGAATGAATGAATGAATGAATGAATGAATGGTCTTTATTGTCATTGCTATAGTACAGGTACCAAACAACGAAATTTAGGAGGGGTGGCTCCCCTGGTGTTAGGAAAGAAAAAAAAAAAAAAAAAAAAAAACACAAGAAGGGAAGGAGCTGGTTTACATAAATAAAGGCTATGTACACTATCCACTATACTATACTGTACAGATAGACGACTAGGGTTGTCATATTGCACATAGTGTTATTGCACATTCATTTAAAGTGTCGCAGTTTGCAGGCTTGAAATGTACATATTTGTGCCTCAGCACTACACCTGATTTTTTCAGTCCAGCAGCTGCCATCAATCCGTCCAGACTGTCCAGGGCCCAGAACCTAGGTCTTTGCTGTGTTCAGGGCCTGGATGGCCCTGGGGTAGAAGCTGTTCTTCAGTCTGTTTGTCCTTGCGGCCATGGTCCTGTACCGCCTTTTCGAGGGCAGCCGGGTAAAGTGTTCGTACCCAGGGTGGGTTGGGTCTCTGGAGATCTTGGAGGCCTTCCTGAGACAGCGTGTGTTGTACAGCTCTTCCAGAGAGGGGAGGGGGGCGCCGGTGATCTTCTGGGCTGTTCTCACGACTCTCTGTAGCGCATTTCTCTCCGCGGTTGTGCAGCTGGAGAACCAGTTGCAGATGCCGTAGGTGAGGATGCTCTCCACTGAGCCGCGGTAGAAGGTCACCAGTATCTCCTGTTTGCTGTGTTCCTTCCTGAGGACTCTCAGGATGTAGAGCCACTGTTGTGCCTTCTTGATGGTGGCTGTTGTGTTGTTCTTCCAGGACAGGTCATCCTGCATGTGCACCCCCAGGAATCGGAGGGTTGAGACTCTCTCCACGCTCTCTCCGTCGATGAGCAGGGGCTGGATCTCGGACTTTTTCCTCCTGAAGTCCACGATGATTTCCTGGGTCTTTGACTTGTTCAGCAGCAGGTTGTTAACCTTGCACAGCTTGCTCAGTTGCTCTACCTCATCCCTGTACGCCGCCTCGTCCCCCCCCGAGATGCAGCCCACCACGGTGGTGTCGTCTGCAAACTTTACGATGGAGTTGCTGGGGTGGACGGGGGTGAAGTCGTAGGTGTAGAGGTTGTAGAGGATGGGGCTTAGCACGCAGCCCTGGGGGGACCCAGTGCTGAGTCTGAGGGCTGTGGAGGTGTGGGGGCCCACCCGCACCCTCTGGGGGCGGTCGGTCAGGAAGTCCTTGATCCATGCGCATATAGAGTGTGATAGTCCCAGGTCTAGTAGTTTGGTCACTAGCCTGTCTGGAAGGATGGTGTTGAAGGCGGAGCTGAAGTCCACAAAGAGCAGTCTCGCGTAGCTGTTTCCCCTCTCCAGGTGGGATAGAGTGGCGTGGAGAGTCGTCGCGATGGCGTCCTCTGTGGACCTGTGGGCTCTGTAGGCGAACTGGTATGGATCCAGGTTGGGCGGGAGGCGTGTGAGTATGTGAGCCCGGACTAGTTTCTCGAAGCACTTCATGATGATTGGTGTGAGTGCCAACGGGCGGTAGTCGTTTAGGCAGCTCACCGTGCTTTTCTTCGGGACTGGGATGATAGTTGAGGTTTTCAGGCAGGGTGGGATGGTGGCCTGGGACAGGGACTGGTTGAAGATGTTGGTGAAAACCCCGGCCAGCTGGTCGGCGCAGTCCCTCAGCACCCGTCCCAGGACGCCATCCGGCCCCGAGGCTTTCCTGAGGTCCACCGCCTTCAGCACGCGTCTCACTTCATGCTCTGTGAGGGTGAGGCTGCTGAGAGCTGGAGAGAGTGGTGTTTGTGTTGTGGTTACCTCCGTTCGCCCCTCGTCGAACCGGGCGTAGAAGGAGTTCAGCTTTTCCGCCAGCAGGGGGTCGTCCTCTGCGGCTGTGAGCCTGTTGGCTCTGAAGTTTGTCATGTGCTGAACCCCCTGCCACATCCGTCTGGAGTCGTTGCTCAGGAAGCATTCCTCAATCTTCTCTCTGTGGTCTGCCTTGGCCTCTTTGATGCCGCGCTTTAGGTTATCCCTGGTGGTGCTGTACAGCGGTGTGCCCTTCCCTGCGAAGAAGGCGTTGTCCCTCTCGTTGATCAGTTTTTGGACCTTCCCAGTCATCCATGGCTTCGTGTTGGGGTAGACCCGGACCCGTTTGTCCACGGTGACTGAGTTGGTGCAGTTCACTATGTGGTTCAGAACCGACGACGTGAACTGTTCCAGGTCCTCATGCTCATATTCCTGCCATGAGGTGTCATTTAGGCAGATCTGCAGTGGAGCGGACCCTTCTGGCCAGGTTCTGACAGTCTTAGTGGTGATGGGAGCACTTTTCCTCATGGTAGTGTATGCTGGGATCAGGAGGATTGACACATGGTCAGACATGGACACAGGAGATACAGTACAAGGGGGGAAGTAGAAATCTTAGGAGACATAGGGCCAATCCCGATTCCCTTTTCTACCCCTATGGCTCGTTTTCGAGTGTGACTCGATTCGAAGCCAAGGCCTTCGAACAGAGCCACAAGCCATACCCCTATGAATTGGGACGGCCCTTCACGGCGGCTACGTCATCAACAGTGGTTTAAATAGACGCGGTACGGGTGACGCGTTATGTTGCCGGCGAATTCTCACATCTCGCAATGCCTTCTTCAGCTGTGTTTATTTCTGTTGCGTGTGCTATAAGCATCTTTTTTCATTTATTATCAACACACCTGAGAAATCATGGAAGAGGGACAACCCTTCAAGACTGATACGTCATCAGGAATATCGTAGAAAAGCATTGACGCTCGCGACTCATTCACAACTTCACTTTTACGCTATCAATCGATCAAACAAGTCATCAAATAAAAAAGAACAATGCTTCAATGTCAGACCATGACAGAATAACGGCGCTCTAACCTGTATGAAACCTGTGCTCCTACCCTGCCAGTCTGCACTGATTTAGGACAACAGTGCAACAACTTCGCGGCTGAACTTTAGTTAAATTTATGGCGTCATATACCATCAATGGGAAACATGGAAAAATGCATGACTTACATATTTAATTTTATGACGTTCCGAAATCCGAAGTGACAGGAACGCTGGAGAAACTGAGAATACCGCTGTCCACTGTGTTAATTAACTACATGTCCTTGATGAGTCTCCCGCTCACTGCCCTCCATCAAAAATGTCACATCCATCAATAATATTACATAATAACAACTGCTCGGATTAGCTTGCGAGTTGTTTTGGTATGCCGCAATACAATTTATACCACCAAGGGGGGGGGGGGGGGGGGGGGGGGATTCGCGCCTATCATGCACATATCAGCCTGTGGATAGAACACTTTAGATAGATAACTTTACATTAAACATGTCTACCATCATCCGCTGTCAAACACCACAATTTATTTCATGATTGTACATCTCTGTTAATCGCGCACATTTCTATGGGGCAGAGGAGCAGGGTGACTGTCAGCCTGTGACAAACGCGCAGATATGAGTGCTCCGGTGTCTTGCTTTAGTAGTCTAATGGAAGTGATCAGGCATAACAGCGATTTTTTTGGTTATGCTTGTTATAAAGAAAAGGTCTATAATGCATTGTAATGACATTAAACTAACGTTTGATAGATAACTTTACATATGTGTACCATCATCCGCTGTCAAACGCCACAGATAATAATTGATTTATGATTGTACATCTCTGAAATGCTCGACTGTCATGCAGCCTGTAACGTTAGACCAGTGGTTCTCAAACTTTTTCTGTCAAGGCCCCCTTGGGAGGACAAAAAAATTGTGAGCCCCACCTCACCCCCAAAAAACTGTCACAACATGGGGCAAGTTTACATTTATTGAACTGAACCACATAACACTGTCTCCCAACAAAAAACCTAAAAATACAAATGACACAATATAATAAATAAACACAATAACAATATTTTTCGATTACAATTCTCAAGAAAATGAACACTAACAATCAAGAACATCATAACATTACAGCATTAGTGGCTGCAATGAGCCTGTTTGGCACTGCAGATCTTTTCAAAACGGGGTAGCAGGCCTGATACTGCCACTCTCAAGTCCTGCTCAATGTTGAGCCTAGATCTGTACTTTGTTTTCAGTGAAGCAACAGCTGAAAAGCCAGCCTCACAGAGATAGGATGTGGCGAAGGGAAGAAGGATGCCTACAGCCCTCTGCCCTATGAGTGGATACTCCTTCTCCACACCAAGCCAGAATTCACTCAGTGTCTGACCATTGAACCTCAGCTTTAGGGTGGTATCAGAGGTCAGCTCGATGAGTTGGTCCTCTTCAGCAGAGCTGAAATCAGCAGGTGCTACAGATAGAGATACCTTATTTGTAATTAATTGCATATTAAACACAACACGATTCAATTTTACAACAATCCATTGCAGGTAGTTAGTTAGTAACATACATACAACATTAATAAAATATAGGCCTACAGCACAAAATAGTCACAGTTATATTTAGTCATCAAAATTGCCTACCAACCTGCTGCATTGAATGGATCCACCACCCAGTCATACTCAGCAGTGTTGTGTGGGAAGTATTTCTGGAACAATGCTCCCAGGGAAGAGATGTGTTTGAGTTTGAGTTTATTAGTTTATTATATCGAGGACAATCCAAATACATGAACCATATAAAATACAGTAAAAAAGGCAGCGTTAGCCTAGTCGGCTAATTTTCAGCTGAAGTCCCCGGCCAGTTGCAACATGGCATCCTGAAAAGTAACGTCATTAGTTAAAATAAAACATTTAAATATTCTAAGAACACGTGGCTGAGACAAGGTACCCCAACATCACACTTGACAAAAAACACACGTAAGCAAGCTGAGGTGATGGAAGGGGCTACAACAAACACCACATACACACTTATGGGGGCAGCGACATTTCAAGCACATAGAAGCCACAGGACAATTACAGGCCACACAACATTAAGCACTTACAAACAGCAATACATTAAACAAAACAAAACATACAAAAAAAGGCATTATGGGGAGGCAGCACAGAGAGGGATTAATGAGGACAAGTATAGTTCTGTGTCAGCCAGGCTTTCATGTGTGTTGTGAAGGTGGAGTAAGTATGTATGTCTTTGAGTTGGTTGGGTAGTGAGTTCCAGTTTTCTATTGCTATCACTGAGAAGGATTGCTTACTGAAGGTGCTTTTCCTGAATGGAACTATAAGGTCGCCACGAGAGGTGCTTCTGGTGGGCCGTAAGCTGTGGTCACGCTGGTTTATGAAAGAGTTAAGCGGGGGAGGAGCTTTGTTATGCAGAATTTTATGGATGAGACAGATGTTTTTGTATTTGATGGTGTCTTCCCAGCTAAGGTATTTACATTTGTCTAGGATGGTACAGTAGTGTGTGCTGTTGGGCTTCTGGTCCATGACCTTAAGGGTTTGTATTCATAGCTTTCATGTGACGTCACAGCATAGTGGAAACGCCCACCTGACGGGCAAAAGGCACTTTTTGCAGGCAAAACCCACGGGCAAAACCCACTTTTTGCGGGTTAATAACTTTGATTTCCCGTGGGTTAGGAAAATAATTCCAACGTGTCCGGATAGAGTAGAAGACAGGGAATCCAACACTATTTGAATGGAGTCGATCCTCCACTCCTATCACCGTGGACACAGCAAGGAGCGAATTCCCGGATATAAATATTCCCTCGCCTCGCTGACAGCGGGAGTTGGGAGTTTCGTCCAGCAGCCAGTGAACGCCCGGTTGATCGAGTTTCATATTAAAAGTATATCTTCTCGGGGTGTCAGCGCGGTGGTTAAGGGCTCAAAATGACCGTATACTGATGGTGAATTTAGCAATAATAGTCTTATGTTTGTACCACCTCCATAACCGGTGTTATTCACGGGAAAAGCCGGTCAAGGAGGCACCCTTTGCAGGTCAATAACTTTGATTCTCCGGGGGTTAGGAAAATAATTCCAACGTGTCCGGATAGAGTAGAAGACAGGGAATCCAACACTATTTGAATGGTGTCAATCCTCCACTCCTATCACCGTCGTGTATCTTGATAGTTCTTCATGAGTGAGGTGGTCTAAATAGTAAGCAGCCATGTTGAGCGATGTTGCTATGATACTTTTTGCCCGTCAGGTTGGTGGTTGCTAGGGAAGAAACCACGTGACTGAAAGCTATGAATAGGGTGGCTAATGGCTTTAGGGAAGTGCTGTATGCATGGCCCCAGCTTGTCAAACAATATGTGAGGTGCGACATAATTGATGCGTCCATATATAGTCTGGCAGCACTCATGGTCAGTGAGCTTCTGATGTACCTGAAGTTTGCCAGGCCAAACTTCACCCTACCAGACACTTTCTTGATGTACTCTTTGAAAGTCAGGTTTGAATCAATGATGATCCCTAAATATTTGAACGACGGAACTATACTAATGTTTTGCCCTGAAATGGTTATGTTTGCCGTGGTCATATTGTGTTGTTTGGAGAAGAACATTCCTACAGTTTCATTAACGTTGAGCTGGAGGCAAGAGCTGTTGAGCCATTTGGTGACCTTTTCCATAGCAGAGCTAAGTTTGGCAGCTGCCAGGTGTTTGTTCTTGTCATGCACATATAAAACAGTGTCATCAGCGTACATTTGTACATGCACTTCTGGGCAGACAGATGGTAGGTCGTTGATATATAGGCTAAACAAGAGTGGGCCAAGTATGGAGCCTTGTGGTACCCCGGTGCAAGACATGATGGTAGGTGAGCGCTGATTGTTTATCTGGACTAGCTGATTTCTGTCACTGAGATATGAGTCCAACCATTTAACCCTTGTGTGGTGTTCACTTTTTGGACCCTTTCGTACTCTTCGGGTCAAGTTGACCCGGGACATCATTGGGGTTTTGAAAGCACTTTTCCTGACACGGTGCTCCTAGTCCCAATGGTGACCCGTACAAGGGAGTATGCTCAGGGTGCAAGATAGCCCCAAAATAGCCCATAATATTAAAGAGCGCCTCCTGTGGGCACAAACAGGTACTGTACCCATTAATGCACAATAGGTACTGTGTTCACATTCAAAAGTGTATATTTTGTTCTGGTGGACCTAGGGGGCTGCCCTTTGGAGGGGCTGGAGCAGAGGGTGCCTAATTATAACCCTCAAAGTGTCAGACCCCTGGGAATAGGTGGGGCCGAACGGCAGCATGATGAGTAGAGGCATTTTTACGCACATGATGCTCCTAACTTCCACTAAACAAAATCCACTATAATAAAGACTTGGTTGTCATAAATCATACTTATCTATGAAAATTTTAAATGAAACAATGTTTTTATTGATTTTTATTATTTTGAACTTATATTCTCAATTGATTTTCAAAGCATTATAATCAAAGCTGTAAAAAATACAGGTGATGAACAAGAATAATGCTACAAATGCTGAAACACAAAACATGTGGAAGATACACTGTTTTAGTCACTGAAATAACACTGGTTACAATTGTGTGTGCATGGGCATGTCTGTCTACACAACACATGAAGTACAGCATTTGACAGTATGTGTACCACAAATGTACTTTTTGCAGTTGCTGCATGTGGTCCCTGTCTTTGTGTCCTTTGAGGGTCCACACACCTCGCAGCGCTTCCTCTTTTTGCCATCGGCTGCAGTCTAGAATAATGAAAAGACTTAGTTCAGGATTTTTTTTCCACCACGTCTCCTAATACTCTAAATCACTCACACACACACACACACGCACACACACATATTTACATTTACATTGAAAATGTTGGCATTTAGCAGACGCCTTATTTCAAAGCGACTTACATTTACCAAAGCGATCAATACATTTGACTAAGCAAGTGAATCAACACAGACACACACACACACACAAACAACCGCAACAGGACACTTACCTCAGGCACTGGAGATTGTGGTTGTGTGGGTTGTGCAGGTGGAGCATCTGTAATCCTCCTCACTATGGCTAGAGAAGTTGGGGTCCTGGGCATATGTTGTCTCCTTTAGATATGCGGTGTCACCAGTGCCATACCTAGCTCCTCAAGGAAAATATGTCGTCTTTGGAGCTTCCTTTGGTTCCAGTCTGGGTTGACTGCCATCCAGATTGAAAATGCATTGTAGGCTGAAACATCCAGGATGTTGAAGAAGATCACGAGAGGCCACCGTAGAGTTCTTCTTTGGCAGCTGTAGCAGGCCAGCAGCTTGTCCAGGTTGTCTACTCCACCTTTGGTGGCGTTGTAGTCAAGTATGACCTCTGGCTTACGGTCCTCCCGGCCACTGATTCTTCCATCCCTATGTAGAGTGCTCATGAGCATCACATTCTTGCCCTTTTTGGGTATGTAAGACACCAGGGTAGTGTTGGCTGTAAACACAAAGTTGGAGGAATGGACTGGCCTGTTCTTCACATTTAGAAACTGGGGTGGGAGCTCCGTCTTGTTTTTTCGGACTGTTCCAACCATTGTCACCTTTCGTTTGAGAAGTTCCTGTCCCAGGCTGTAGGATGTAAAGAAATTATAGCAGGTGATGTTATGGCCACTGAGGCCCTGTGACATATCCAACACCACCCGTGTCCCCTGGTTTCTCTCAGGGGCTCCTCACTCTGGCTTCCCTGTATAAATTTGCATGTTCCATGCATACGATGAAACGGCATCACAGGCAACACAGATTTTTATTCCGTACCTTGCTGGTTTGGAGGGCATATACTGCCTGAAGGGGCAACGACCTCTAAACCCCACAAGCCGTTCATCCACAGTTAGATTGGGCCCAGGGTTGTAAAGAAGTGGAAGCCGGTCCACCCACTTGTCCCACACCGTGCGGATTGCAGCCAACTTGTCCCTACGCCGTCTAACAGGTCTTGATTCCCGGTCATCAAACCTGATGACCCTCGAGTAGATATGGAAGCTCTTCAGAGACATTGTGGCTCTAAAAATTGCTCTCCCTGTCTCCACATCCCACAGACTTTCAGTCGACTCCCCTCTTGACCTATAGACACCTGCTAGAATGAGGATCCCAAAATAGGCCTGTAAGTGTCCATTTCTTTCCACTCCTCCCCGAAAACACGTCTCCCCTCAAGGTTGGTCATATCAAGAATTATTTTCTGAATTGAATCAGTAATCAGCAGCTCAAAGGATGACTTGATATCGTCAACATGAGTCACTGCCAATCGTGTGGGCCCTGGTACCATCCTTATAATGTTAGCAGCTGAGCGGGGGGGCTCTCTCATTGGGGATGAAGACCATTCAATTTGGCCATTCTTGGACAAATATGTGTGGGCTCCTGCAGTGGCTGGCTGTGGGACTCCTGCAGTGGCTGGCTGTGGGGCTCCTGCAGTGGCTGGCTGTGGGGCTCCTGCAGTGGCTGGCTGCGGGGCTCTTCCAGTGGCTGGCTGTGGGGCTCTTCCAGTGGCTGGCTGTGGGGCTCTTCCAGTGGCTGGCAGTGGGGCTCTTCCAGTGGCTGGCTGTGGGGCTCTTCCAGTGGCTGGCTGTGGGGCTCTTCCAGTGGCTGGCTGCGGGGCTCTTCCAGTGGCTGGCTGCGGGGCTCTTCCAGTGGCTGGCTGTGGGGCTCCTGCAGTGGCTGGCTGTGGGGCTCCTGCAGTGGCTGGCTGTGGGGCTCTTCCAGTGGCTGGCTGTGGGGCTCTTCCAGTGGCTGGCTGTGGGGCTCTTCCAGTGGCTGGCTGTGGGGATCCTTCTGCTGCATGCTCAGAGTGAAACTCATCTCCAAATTCACTTTCAGAATCAGAATACTCTGAATTAATTTCTACATTATCCTCATCTGAAACATCCTCCCCCCCTTCAACTTCACTATGTTGCTCACTCTCTTCAAATAGTATCTCCACGGCCCTCTGAACACTGAATCTTTTCTTCATGTTGCTGGTGGAGGATTGTAGTTGAAATGACCTATACACTGGGATGGAGAGCTATTTCTCTCTTTTATCCCTCCCATGATGTGCAGGTGCAGTACAATGTTATTATACATTTTTTTACAACATTGCAATTCAAAGGGTAAAAAGTGCGAGAGCAGACAGCTTCTCGGCGCGGGAAAGCCAGAGCAGACGGCTTCTTGTGCAGGTGTGAGGAGTCCAGTACAATATTATTCTTTATTATTATTATACAATGTTGCATTTCAAAGGGTAAAGAGTGCGAGAGCAGACGGCTTCTCGGCACGGGAAAGACAGAGCAGAGGTGTGTGAGTGAGTGAGTGAGTGTCAGTGTGAGTGTGTGTATGTTTCTGTGTCTCTGTGTATCCGGGTCAAAATGACCCGAACACCTTATGAAGGACATAAATGTGTTGGGGTATTGTAGGATGTGTTAAAAAAAAAAAAAAATTGTTTTTTGTTTTTCATATAAAATGAGCCAAGGCCATGGAGTTTCAGATTGATAAAATGTATTCTTGTACCATTTCTCTTTAAGTAAAAATTGAAAACGGGTCAGGTTGACCCGAACACCACACAAGGGTTAAGGGCTGATGGCAAGAAGTTAAAGGCAGACAGCTTGGTGATAAGGACCTGGTGATTGACTGTGTCGAAGGCTTTGCGGAGATCTAAAAACACAGCACCTACAACACCTCCTCTATCAACCATACTTTTGACCTTTTCTAGGAAGTAGCAGTTGGCCGTTTCTGTAGAGTGTAGGGTCCTAAAGCCAAACTGCATTGGATGAAGGGGAAATGGGCTATTGCTTAAAAAGTGAACGAGCTGCTCTGTAACCCACTTCTCAGTGACCTTGGAGATAATGGGTAAAATACTGATTGGCCTATAGTTACCAACATCCTGGGGGTCACCTGACTTGAAGATGGGAGAAACAATAGCTGTTTTCCAGGTACTAGGGACTGTTTCCTCAAGTATTGATTGGTTGATTATTTGTGTAATGGGGTGGACTAGGTGTTCTTTCAGAGATTTCAGCATTGTAGTGTCCATTCCATAGATATCCTTCGCTGTTGAGAGTTTGAGAGATGAAATTATGACTTGGGTTTTGTGTGCCGAGATGGGCTGAATGCTGAAAGAGGGCTTGGTTTCATCAAGTTCAACATTATTGTTGGTTATTTGAGGAAAATTCTGTGCGATCTCTTTTACAGAGTCAATGAAATATGTGTTAAAAGCTACAGCTATTTGGGCTGGATCTTGTGTTAAGTTGTCATTCAGTTTCAGCTGTATCTGTTTCCTAGGCCTGTGGTTGGTTCCCATGACATTTTTGATTTGTTCCCAGATCCGTTTGGTGTTTCCCTTTGCCTCTTTGATGATAGTAATGAAGAAATTAGCTTTAGCCTTTCTGATCATTTTGGTAACCTTGTTCCCAGGGCCGTTTGGGAGATATGCGAGGCCCTGTGCGAAGTCAGATTTGCGAGGCCTTTTATAATGATGTAGGCAACTATTATAACCGCGCGACACGCACGCACCGATATATTGCAAGAAATGCGCTCACATGCTGTGCTGATAGACAATAGAATATCTACTTATTTAGATAGTTTACAACCATGTTTGTTTCATTTCAAACCTTTTATACTCGTAAAGGATTAGGATTTAGGATAAAGCAGTCATCATACCCAACATTAAATACGCACAAGCCATTATTGACATGAATAGAGATGTTACTCACCACCATGTAGGCCTATCCTTTATGTTGAAAAGCTTACAGCAAAAGCAAAAAGACAGTTTTTGAGAGTACACAAGCCACTTTCTTTCTATTTTTTCCCCATTTGGTAGTTTTCGGAGAAATAAAGTTTCACTAAAGTTTCTGTTCTCATTATTTTTAGGATAACTAAATCCAGGTTTCATCTTTGGCGGACCTCTTCTAATGATCACTTCTGTAACTGTAGAGTCCATATGTACCGGCCAATTTACCAGGATCATCATACATGACATATCTGACACCGTAGGCTCGTCTTGCGTTCCATCACTCTCAGCCCTGCTGCTGCTGCTCTGAGTAGCTCCATCTTCCGCCTCCGTATCCTCTACTTCGCCACTCCTGACCATCATCACCTGGGGCTGGGCAGCCCCACTGCTGCCGGTGTAGCAGTTGTCCTCCTCCACCTCCGAGACATCATCTTTGCCTCTCAGGGCGGGCTGTGCCGTGCTACTACTAGCATTGCTAGTGCTAGCAGTAAAGTTAGCTTCTTCGGTGCTAACGGGAGCCTCACTTGTTTTTAGAAATGTTTCGAACGAACCTCTAAGCGAGGCCTCTAAGCGAGGCCTCTAAGCGAGGCCCTGAAGCCTTTTATTTTTATTTATTTTTTCAGCACCCGATTAACATTTTCTTCCTCTGTCTCGTTCCCTCTGCATTTTGTCCGTTGCACTAAGCAGTCACTATGCACAACAAGTGTCAACGCGCGCCCAAAATTCACGTTTGACGTAAGGTGTCATAGGGGGAAATTACTTTTTTCTGTTGCTAAGAATCTCCCTGTCCTACAGGTATGCTAGATTTTAGATATATGATTGACTATGATTATCACATGTGTGAACATTTAGAAATGTATTAAAGGCAAAAATAATAATATGGTCCCTTGCCTGGCGCTTTGGAGGGCCTCGCCAGCCAGGGTACCCCAAAAAAGAAAAAAATATTTATTATTTTTTTTATTTTTACCCTGCCTCACGCGAGGCCCTCCAAAGCGCGAGGCCCTGTGCCACCGCCCCAGCTAGCCCCCCCTTAAAGCGGCCCTGCTTGTTCCGGAGGGAGGTAAACCTATGCCTGTCACTGACTAGCTGTGGCTTATTCTCCAAAGCTCTCTTCAAAGCAAAGTCTCTTTCTTTTATCAGGTTAACTATCTCGGTGTTGAACCAGGGAAGGGAGTTGTTTTTTTTCTTTCCTTTCACTTTTTGAGTAAATGTGTTGACTAGACTTTGTAGTTTGGTTGCCAGTGTCTTGGAGTCTACCTCTACGCTGTCCCCAGTGAGGATGTTATTCCAACCAATCTGTTGCACTGCTCTTTCAAAGTTATCCATTTCCTTGTGGGGGATCCTTAATTGCTCAACTGGATTAAATGGATGTTTAAAACGATTCTTAGTCAGTTTTCTGGACAGTAGTGTCAGGTTATGATCAGAAAGACCAGTAATGAAATTATATGTCTTGACTACTCTTTCAGGCTTGTTGCTGAAGATCAGGTCTATCTGTGTCTGGGACTGGGAGGATGCAGTTATTCTAGTTGGGCCATCTAGAAGTTGTTTAAACTCCAGACCGTCTGTGAGCTGCTTAAGAGGTTTCCTAATTGACTTGTCTAGCCAGTTACAATTCAGGTCACCAAGTACAATCACTTCTGTTTTTGAGTCACACTCTTGAAGTAGCTTTTTGAATGTAATGTAAAAATCCTTGCTAGCAGAAGGTGGGCGATAAACAACAATGAGCACAAAAGACATTTCTCGAGAAAGCTGTACATTCAGACCGATGCATTCTAAGTCATGTTTGAAAGACCAGTTTATTAGTTGACAGTTAAATGGTCTTTGATATAAATCATGACACCACCATGTCTGTCAGCCAATCGGTCTAGTCTAAACGTGTTGTACCCTGGGACATTTAATACAGCGGGTGGAGAGTTACAATGTAACCAAGTCTCACTTAGGCCTAGGAAGTCCAAGTTAGAGTTAGTAAGAAGATGGTGTATTTGCTCAGCCTTTGGGGAAAGGCTGCGGATGTTAATGTGACCTCCTAAAATACCACTCGGTTTGTGTCGCGGGTCCCAGATCAGTAAAGAGTGATTAACAGTTTTTAGTTTCAGTTTGCGGTGTTTTTTCAAAGCCAGGTTGCGGTGTTTTTTCAAAGCCAGGTTACGGTATTTTTTCAGGATTGGGTCAGTCGTGTATTGCGCGGATTTACCAGCTTCCTTGTTGTTTGGACGATTGAAGTAGTTCGAGTCATGGACTGGGTGATTGAAGTAGTTGGAGTCATGGACTGGGTGAATAGTCGATCGCGTTGCCAGCGGAGCTCCCTCGGTGGTGACCAGCCGGCCACCGACGCCTCCCTCGCCCAGTGCAGCGGTTCTCCTGGTTCTCTGACAGCAGTGGATCCCAGCCGGCGACGCGCGTTCAGCCGACCATCCTGGGAGACATTGGTGTTGCGCTCCAATTCACTTCTCCGTTCCCCGAGATCAATGGATGAGTCCCCGAGTTCATGTCGCTCCTCCGGTCCATCCACGCCAATCAGACAGGAGACGATTGGCATCAGATTAGGTTCAGTGGCGGCTGGTGCAAAACATTTTGGGTGGGGCACAGCAGTGTGGCGGGGGGTCGTCTTAATTTTTTTCGCGTGCACGAATTTTTTTCCGCGTGCACGCGCATAGAACACGCACTGGCATTTCAACCACTGTATAATTTCAACTTTCACCCTTAAAATGACCGTGTGGGCCATGGAGAAGTTACCCTGTCAACTACAGACACTGAGGTGGAAGAGTGACCGGTCTATGGACGTCGGTACGGTCCAATACCCAGTGTCAGACAAGGAGGAAGTCTAGTCAACAAGGCTAGTACAGGCCTCACAGCTACACTCAGGTTAATAAAGGTAGCAGATGAATATGTGTACTATGTGTCTGTGTGACATGGCTACATCAATGAGCAGAGATGAATGCTGCAGTCAGTAATACAGTAACTATCTATTTCATAGACACATGATGGATGATGATGGAGAGTGATGGTGGTCAACACATCACAGCAGGTCAACACATTCAATGATGTATCACAACCAGACCATGTCAGAAACACAACCAGACCATGTCAGAAACACAACCAGACCATGTCAGAAACACAACCAGACCATGTCAGAAACACAACCAGACCATGTCAGAAACACAACCAGACCATGTCAGAAACACAACCAGACCATGTCTGTAACACAACCAGACCATGTCTGTAACACAACCAGACCATGTCTGTATCACAACCAGACCATGTCAGAAACACAACCAGACCATGTCTGTAACACAACCAGACCATGTCAGAAACACAACCAGACCATGTCAGAAACACAACCAGACCATGTCAGAAACACAACCAGACCATGTCAGAAACACAACCAGACCATGTCAGAAACACAACCAGACCATGTCTGTAACACAACCAGACCATCTCTGTAACACAACCAGACCATGTCAGAAACACAACCAGACCATGTCTGTAACACAACCAGACCATGTCTGTAACACAACCAGACCATGCCAGAAACACAACCAGACCATGTCAGAAACACAACCAGACCATGTCAGAAACACAACCAGACCATGTCTGTAACACAACCAGACCATGTCAGAAACACAACCAGACCATGTCTGTAACACAACCAGACCATGTCTGTAACACAACCAGACCATGTCAGAAACACAACCAGACCATGTCTGTAACACAACCAGACCATGTCAGAAACACAACCAGACCATGTCAGAAACACAACCAGACCATGTCTGTAACACAACCAGACCATGTCAGAAACACAACCAGACCATGTCTGTATCACAACCAGACCATGTCTGTAACACAACCAGACCATGACTGTAACACAACCAGACCATGACTGTAACACAACCAGACCATGACTGTAACACAACCAGACCATGTCTGTAACACAACCAGACCATGTCTGTAACACAACCAGACCATGTCTGTATCACAACCAGACCATGTCAGAAACACAACCAGACCATGTCAGAAACACAACCAGACCATGTCTGTAACACAACCAGACCATGTCTGTATCACAACCAGACCATGTCTGTAACACAACCAGACCATGTCTGTAACACAACCAGACCATGACTGTAACACAACCAGACCATGTCTGTAACACAACCAGACCATGTCTGTAACACAACCAGACCATGTCTGTAACACAACCAGACCATGTCTGTAACACAACCAGACCATGTCTGTAACACAACCAGACCATGTCAGAAACACAACAATGCATCAGCTGAGTTAAAGAAAACCAACTCTTACCTTTGATGACAGAACATGAGCCGTGTTTACCCGTACCTCCGCCTTGCCCCGCGCATATTGCTATGAATAGTTCGAAGATAGGTGCTTGCACGTTAGGTGCAAGGCTGCTTGGTTAACCCATTAGCGGGAACATTATTAGTTGCACAAAATAGGCTGATTTAATTGACCATGAACATCAGAGACAGACATTACGAATGTTCATTTAAAATACTCCGGAAGCCCGAAGTCCGGAAAACCGGAAGTCGGGAGTCCTCAGCATAATGCATTGTCTGCAATACAACCGGAGATTTCTTGGCCAGGGCGCACAAATGTGCGTCCTGGCCAAGAAATAGAGACAGCCAATTGGAGCGCTGCTACAGCTCACGTGTAAGCGAAAAGTATTCGTCCTGGCATAGACTTGCATTGACACGGCGCCCCGCGTTCTCTCCCTATGTATTTTAACAGTGAGTTTTACACACACACACACACAGATAAAAATGTTTATTGTATTGGAGGATTTTTAATGAATGCTGATAGGCGCAGACAGAATATCAGCCGCATTTTGTGAATAAACAATGTTTATTTAAAAAAAAAACTTTTACAAATCGCAACCAGGAAGTGAAGGTGGGGGCGGCGCCCCAGCGCCCTCTATCGGCCAGCCGCCACTGATTAGGTTGGTGCATACATACATTCAAGGATTTTCGAATCTCTGTTGTGATCACATACCTGAGAGGCAGAATTGTTGCATTTGATGTCTCCATTGCTGGCGTCGGTAATCGGTCCAGGACAGGGGTGCACATCTCCACTCAAAAGTAAGTAGATTGTGATGATAATAAGATTGTCGCTTTGACGTTTGTGTTGGGCAGTGCTGCTGCGTTTGATTTGCTCGTGGCCTGCGGTGTTGACAAACGCTTGCAGCAAAACATGTTTGCCGAATCCAAAATGTTTCGTCGGCAGTGCATTTAGTTGCATAAAGTTGCCGTTATAGGCTAGCTTTGTAATCGAATGTGGCCCGGTGTCTAAAAAGTAAAAAAAAAAAACGAAAGTTAAAAGTGCGAGGAGTGCTCCCCGCACACCTGTGCTACCTGCTTCAGCCATTTTTCCTCTAGGTACAACACAAGTTTGTGTTCATCTGCAGGTTGTAGGCTTGGATGGTGTTTTTTGCCAGCTATTTACACCATTTTACAGACAGAAATTTTAAATGAATGAAATGTTATATTCTTTTTTTTGTAAGATTTTATTTTCCATTTTCTTTTTACACAAAACATTATACACACCACATCCTAACCTAAATACACCACAACATGTATACGCACCCATTACTTGACAAACATCACAATACATCACAGCTTGACAAACATCACAACACATCTCAACTTGACATACATCACAACGCATCACAGCTTGACATACATCACCACACATCACAACTTGACATACATCACAACTTGACATACATCACAACACATCACACCTTGACAAACATCACAATACATCCTAACATCCCAAAGCCCCACTTTTTTAAAACCGTCTAAAGTTTATCCCAGTTTACCCCCTATACTTATCTAACTAATATTTCTAATGCATAATCTAATTAATCTCTTAGTACTATGTTTCTTGCACTATCTTTACGTCTTAGCTAAGGCCTTCACTATCTCTCCCCATATCTTTTCAAACTGATCTTTCTTATTATTGTCTATGGCTAAATTCTTCTCTATATTGGTATAATAAAGAATTTCGTTTTTCCATTGTTGTAGTGTTGGAGGTTTACTTGATTTCCAACTTCCAAGTATTAGTTTTTTAAAATATAATTGATGAGTACATAATTATCCACCCCCTAGGGTATCTTACTGTGGCTACATCCTGGAAAAGACAGATTGAAGGATCAAATTTGAATCTTTCCTTATGTACCCCTGAGAGCCAATGTTCTATGTCAACCCAGGTTTTCTGTACTCTGGGACACTCCCAGAATGCGTGTATTAGTGAGTCTTTTTTTCCACACTTTAAACAGTTATCTGATACATTACTACAGTATAATACTTATGGATTTTATCTCTCGTGTGGTAGACTCTATACATTATTTTATATTGGATTAAACGTAGATTTTAATTAACTGTCATGTCATTTGTAGTATTCCAACACTTTTTCCATTTTAAACCTATATCTGTTCTTCCTAGTTCTCGATTCCACATCTCAATCCTACTTTCTAACAGTTTTTCAGCTACATAGGTCTTCTGTAGAGTTCTATAAATGTTACCTATCAAATTCTTATCAATTTCTCCATCAAATATGATATCCTCAATTTTACTCTGCTGTCCAAATGATTTTAAATGAACATTTAGATTTATGTAGCTTCTTAGCTGCATGTATCTGAAATATTCAGCGTTGGCCAACTTATATTTACTTTGGAAGTCATGCCATGGAATAATGGTATCCCCTCCTACTAAGTCGTTTATAGTTTCTATTCCCCTTGTTCTCCATGTAGACCAATTTATTGTAGCATTCTGAAGAGCTATCCAAGGATTGTTCCACAAAATAGTACTTTTTGGGATTGATATTGATTCTCCCAGTATCCTCTTAATTTTTTTCCATGATGTTTCTATATTATTTACAATAAAGTTTCCTTTTTTCTTAGTCTTATGTTCTGAAAATAAAAGAGTTAAGAGGTTTTGGGGATGCAGTGTTTCCTCCAGGAATTTTTACAATGGTGGCGGGTGGGCGTGCACGCGCATGAAACGCGCATGCGCGCTCAAAACAACGTTTTTTTTTTTTTTTTTTTCCCTAATCACAGCCAAAACTAGAGGATGGCCAAAAAAAAGAAAAAATGAATATACAGAATATAAACTTGTGACTGACAGTCACATACACACACAAAGATCATCAGCTATAATATAATACGAAGTAGGCCTACATGAGCACAAAAGCGGCTAACGTTACTGATTAACTGTTTACTGTAGTGCAGAGAGATGGTAGTCGTAGGCGGCGTATCAAATGACAAAGCTAAACGTTTAATGAAGGACATGAACGATTGTCAACAACACACTCAAGCAGTAAATAGAACAGTCTAAACAACTTGGGTACTACGGACGGAACAATAGTCTCAACCTATAGTTCCGTGCGTGAATTATGTCAACCCACCACATTACAGAAGTAAAATCACAGTCAGATGGAGCATTCGGTAAACAGCTGAGTATCAGCTGAGTTAAAGAAAACAAACTCTTACCTTTGATGAGACCCACATGAGCCCTGTTTTCCCGTACTTCTCCCGTGTGTCTCTTATTGTCCAAATGTTCCCTGAATTTTAGCTGCATGTTTTTCCAGCATGTAATTCCGTTGTCAATAAAAAAATCGTCTCCCCTTCTTTTCCCCTTGACAATACTGTGTCGTTGCTAAAGTGACGGCACATAAGAATCGTTTTTTGACTTGCAAATGTCTGCTAACGTAGCACTTGAAACTGGCGCCGTTCTCTGGACTGCAGCTGCTCCCGCGTTAGCATTAGCATCCATCTTTTCTTCTCCCTTCTCACCGTCACGAGCTCAAATGACACTTGTCGGCCGATCTAACTCTTAACACTCACTTACAGGACTTCTGACACCATGTCGTGTTATTCTATTAAACATACACGTGAGTCCTTCTGTATTTCAATGTAAGTGTCTTTATTTTAACTCGCTCTGTAAGCTCTACAATACCGGTCTCTTGTTGTCTCGTCGTAACCTGCCCACCTGACCTGGGGGGTATTCCATCAACGTCGCTAAAGGAAAATCCTGGCTTATTTTTGATAACTCTCGCGAGACCTATCAGAATATGCCTGGATATTTGTAAGAACTCTCGCGAGATTTATCAGACTAAACCTGGATTTTCCCTTTAGCGATGTTGATGGAATACCCCCCGGATGTCACTACGGTGGCCTGTACACAATAACAATAATACCACAGTTCACATTTAGACCAATCAGGAGCCCTTGTGTCACGTCGTCAACTGAATGTCATTAATCTGATTTTGGATCAGCGGTTAGAGAGAGATGGGCGTGGATTTAGCTGCACTTTTAGTCAACATCCATTATAGCGCTGATCTAGGATCAGATATATTTTAATCAGCTAAAATGTTTTTTTTTTTTTTTTTTTGAGAACTTTTTTTTTTTTTTTGGGGGGGGGGGACTGAATCAATTCGTGGCGGAGGAAATTCCATCGTGGCGGCCCGCCACCAATAAATGCATGTAGAGGAAACACTGGGATGTACATCTGAATCTTCAATGTGGATCCATTGTTCTTCTGCTGTGTGTTGGACTATATGCCTCAGATAGAACCCCTGGGCGGCCAGTTGGTATAGCTCCAAGTCTGGAAGGTTAAAGCCCCCCTCTGACATAGGAAGGTGTAAGATATTCCTTCTAATTCTATGTGTTTTCCCTGCCCATATAAAATCTGTTATGGCTGAGTATACCATATTAAAGTACTTTTTTGGTGGAGTAATTGGTATAATTGAAAACAAAAAAAGAAACTTAGGAAGCCATGCCATCCTAAACAAGTTTATTCTGCCTGTCAGATTTATAGGAAGATTTTTCCATTTACTTAAAGTCTCTTTTATGTTATTGAGTAGTGGAATAAAGTTATCTCTATAGATCTGAGTTTTTTTGTCACTAATTAAGCAACCTAAATATTTAATATTTTTTGTCCACTTAAATGGTAATTGTAATTATGAAATGTTATATTAAATGGTAATTGTAAAAATGAAATGTTATATTCTGTTGATTCACAATTTTTTGAAGTATTTATTTCAACATACCTATTTTTATCCAAATGAAGGGGGTACCGGACAGCGGAAGCTGTCAGTAGTTCCTACAGAGGCAGAGGGATACACAGCAATGGTGCTGAAAAGTGCCAGCAACAATGGGAAATACGTATTGTACATAGTCCCATTGCAAGAACAGCTTGATGTCTCACCACTGCCCCATGACGCTCCTGAATTTGCCAAGATGCCAAAGAGTGTCTGCAAGAAGTGTGGTGTGTCAATGCCTCTGCAATTCCTGGCACTTCACATTCAAGGATGCAGTAGCAATGTTTGTGATGATGATGATAGTGTAAGTTGTCAGATCCTCTTATTACAAATCTGATTCCATATCTATGCATATCTAATGCTGATGGTATAAAACTCATATAGCAATTTGCAGACAAATAGCTGTTTTTATTTCCTTTCAGGATTGTCCATGCCCAATATGTGGAAATGAATTCCCCAAAAGTATGATTGAATTTCATGCACATTCATGTGGTGCCAGGTATGGCTGACTTTACCCTAATTCAAACTTTGAGATTTGTCACTGTATTTCAATTTGCCTCTAACCTATTATGGAAATGCATTGCAGAAGACAATGTACTGTATCTAACTTGTTACACATCTTGTATGTTTTAAAGTTTAATGTCCCTTGATGAAGATGAGGGAGTGTGGAGTGGTGTGGAGAGAGCTGGGCCATCTACCAGTGGTGTGGAGAGAGGGGCCAGTGGTGGGGAGAGAGGGGCCAGTGGTGGGGAGAGAGGGGCCAGTGGTGGGGAGAGAGGGGCCAGTGGTGGGGAGAGAGGGGCCAGTGGTGTGGAGAGAGGGGCCCGTGGTGTGGAGAGAGGGGCCAGTGGTGGGGAGAGAGGGGCCAGTGGTGCGGAGAGAGCTGGTACGTCTGTTACTGAACCAGAGCCTGGTATGTATATCAATCTTTTTCCTCACACTTTAATAAGTCGCTGGAGACATGCATGGAATTCTGTTATTGCAAACTGTGGAATCTAATGCAGGAGATGTGTCTACCAGTGACAGAGGCTCGATTTCTGTTTATATTTAGCAAATGAAGCACACACTTTTGTAATGTATTATATCTAGACACTGGAACAGAAACTGATGGGAGTGGATGTCAAGTCTATGACTGTCTGTTACTCGCATGGAGATGTTTTTTGGAGTAGTGGTACCATCTAGGGATGCACCGAACATTCGGCCACCGAATGTATTCGGCCACCGAATGTATTCGGCCACCGAATGTATTCGGCCGAATATCGCAAAATAAAGCACATTCGGTATTCGGCCGAATGTGTGAAAACACCGAATTTTTACCACCGAATAGTGGGCGTGTTTTGATGACGCAATCAAACAGTGTAAGCATCCCATGCTGCTCAGCGAATGAGACGAGCATTGACTGCATGCTGCTACAAATGGAATAAGACCCAACATGGCTAGCTCCATAACCGTGGCTGCGTTCGTTGAAAAAAAAACTCGCTCTGAGAGCGCCGGGGCGCACACTGGGTCCGACGTCATAAAGGGACCGAGCGATTCGATTGGACGAGAGGCATTCCGCGAGTGCTGATCAGATCCCCGGAGCGAGTTTACGAACGCACCCGGGCTGTCATCTGCTCACTGCGCCAACAGCATAGCTGCTTAGTGTTTTATTTAGCTGTTAACAAACACTAAGAACTCAAAGTTGTCATTCCCCTTTTTGCTCAATTGCGTTGTATTGTGCTGTATTGTGTTGTATTGTGTTGTATTATGTTGTATTATGCTGTATTGTGTTGTATTGTGTTGTATTATGTTGTATTGTGCTGTATTGTCAGGTTAGGGAAGAAAAAGAAAGATTTTCTTTCAGCAGCTATTCAGGGAAAACAAAAACATTTAATTTGACTGATTTATTTTATTTATTGTGTTTGTTGGTATAGACCAGTGGTTCTCAACCTTTTTTGGGCCAGCGCCCCCCTGTCCATTATCCAGGTCTCTTACCGCCCCCCCCCCCCATAAAAAATGTTTGGGCTTTTTTTCTTCCCTGAATATTAATGTTGACTAATATTCTGTGTTATATCATTTAAAAAGCATGTCACTGAATGCCAAATAATGGATTTGATTTAACTGGGCAGTTGGAATATCATTATCATTAGTTTACCAGAGAGCAGAAAAGCCATGTGAATGTGAATAAAAATGCTGTTTATGAGTGTTAAACAAACTCAGACAACTTCAGAGAATACAAACAGACTGTTTTATGATGCTAATATTTATAAAATTTTTATTAGACTTTGTTAACACAGTTCCAAAGTTCAGAGCACTGCGCTCTGGGAGCGCTCAGAGATGGGTGCTCTGACTGAAAAGACGGTTTGCCCGAGCGAACTGACCGTTCGTGCATTTACGAATGTACCTGTAATAACACTGCTGACAGCTGATCAATCGCAAGCAGACAGAGTAGTGGTTTCCTATAGCAACAAAAGACGTTGACAGCTGTTCGGAGTGCTTATGTGTTCGTTTCCAGGGCATCACATGAGGAGCAACATATCACTAAAAAGCGATCGTATATTTTAGTTTGTAAACGTAAAGACGAACACATCGCAATGCTAACCTCAGAATGGCACTAGGGATAACATCCACAACAACACTTAACAGTAATACATTTATGCAATATACTGTAATGAACCTGCGAGGGGAGGGGACATTCGTAGCTGATTTCTCCAGGTTAGATTATTGGTAAGCGACAGAGAACTTTCCGGACTGGTTTATTACAATACGATCGCTTTTTTGAGATAGGTTGTTCCTGCTGTGATGTTCTGGTATGGTGGTATGGTATTAGCACTCATTTTAACTAAATTAAATAAGCTGTATTGAAAGGAAGCGAACCTCTTGCATCGTCCCAGTGCCAAAGAAGGGACGGCCCAGCACCCCAAACGACTACAGACCTGTCGCCCTGACACCACAGGTCATGAAGATCCTGGAGAGGCTAGTGCTGCAACACCTTAAGCCCCAGGTGAAGGACTTCCTGGACCCCCGGCAGTTTGCATACCAGGAGAGCATGGGGGTGGAGGATGCCATCATTTACATGCTGCACAGGGCCTACACACACCTGGAGAGGCCACAGAGCATGGTGAGGACCATGTTCTTCGACTTCTCCAGTGCATTTAACACTATCAAGCCATCACTGCTGGCTGACAAACTAGCAGTGATGTGTGTGGAGGACTCCCTGACGGCTTGGATCCACAACTACCTCACAGACAGGCGTCAGTATGTGAGACTGCAGGGCTGTCAGTCTGAGGTGGTGGTGTGTTCTGTCAACCTTTCTCTTCACCCTCTATACCTCCGACTTCCAGTTTAGCTCCGACCAGTGCCACCTGCAGAAGTTTTCTGATGACTCCTCTATCGTCGGTTACATCACAGACGACAGGGATGAGGAGTACAGGGCCCTGGTGGAGAGCTTTGTGCAGTGGTGCGACACCAACTACCTTTTGCTTAACACCAGCAAAACAAAGGAGTTGGTGGTGGATTTTAGGAGGAAGAGAAGGACCCCAGCCCCCATCACCATCAAGGGGGTGGAAGTCGAGAGGGTGGACTCCTACAGGTACCTAGGAGTACAAATTAATAACAAACTGGACTGGACTGACAACACCGAGGCTCTTCTCAGGAAAGGGCAGAGCAGACTGTTTTTCCTGAGAAGGCTGAGGTCTTTCGGTGTCTGCAACAAGCTGCTGCAAATGTTTTATCAGTCGGTGGTTGCCAGCGTTCTGTTCTTCGCCGTGGCCTGCTGGGGTGGAAACATCTGTGCCAGGGATGCTGCGAAGCTAAACAAACTGGTGAAGAAGGCCAGCTCTGTGGTGGGGACCGGGCTGGACAGCCTAGAGGTGGTGGCAGAACAGAGGATGGGGAAAAAACTGGCGGCCATGCTGGCCAATCCCTCCCACCCGATGTACTGCGAGCTGGCGGGGATGAGGAGCAAGTTCAGCCACAGATTTGTTCTCCCCCGTCCAAGTACAAAAATATTTGGACAGTCCTTTGTTCCAGCTGCACTCCGACTCTACAACCAGGCCCTGCAGGGTGGGGGAGACCTGGAGCTGGAACTTTGGAACTTGGAACTTTTTACTTATTGAGCCTGCACTGTTTTATGTATTTTATTGAATGTTTTCTGTTTTCTGTATTGAATGTTTTCTGCCCTAACTGAGCTGTTTGACAACAAAATTTCCCCATTGGGGACAATAAAGGTTTTCAATCAATCAATCAATCAATCATAAGCGCAGAGGGTAGTGTGTATACGCGGGGAGGGAGTATTTGGCACGACAGGCTTATGTCACCGGCGGGGACATGGACTCAGTATCAAAACTAACATAAGAAATATTCTCTCTCGCTTATAGCCAACAATTACAATGAGCCTACAAACTGAAACACATGTCACTCAAGCATAGCCTACAAGGAAAACACTCATAGAAATTAAACAAGACCGTAAATTAAACAACACTGTATCGCTGTTAGATGAGCAACACAAATTAAATAGCCTATTCCTCATAAATCTTCGCCAACTGGCTAAATCCAAAGACAATCAACTATTTACAGTTATATAGCCTATTCCACTCCTATCCGTGTTCATTTGTGGGTGCTATGCAAGAAAAGGATGGCAAGGGTTGAAACATGACATTACAGATGGGATGAACCGGGGTAATCGTAGACTAGCATAGTATTGCAATTTCTGCACTGTACATGAACTGTCAAGATTCTTCTACAATGCAGCTTACCCAGACACATTGGAAACTATCAAAAGCTCTGCCTTTGCTAGCTGAGTTTTTAGCTTCATCTTCTTGTTGACACTCTCACTTTTAAAAAAAATTGGGCGTGGCGCTACGTGTGTCTGCGTCACAGAGCCCGGCCAAGTTCAGAGCACTGCGCTCTGGGAGCGCTCAGAGATGGGTGCTCTGACTGAAAAGACGGTTTGTCCGAGCGAAATGACCGTTTGTGCATTTACGAACGTACCCGTAATAACACTGCTGACAGCTGTTTTTCATGAGAAAAATACTTAATGCGCGAACGCCCCCCAAGAACACCTCAACGCCCCCCTTTTAAAAATATCTGTTCCAGCGCCCCCCAATGTTGTCTGAACGCCCCCTGGGGGGCGGTACCTCCCCCGTTGAGAAACGATGGTATAGACTGATGTCTGCTGGAATGTTCAATAAAAGTTATTTTTTTTCAATCTCAATTTCTTTCTTTGAGAAGCATGAATAAAAAGCAAAATGTATTTAGTTTATGCAATGATAAAATTAAAAACTGCCGATACACATTCGGTATTCGGTGTTTCCTTAAATTCGGCTTCGGCCTCGGCCAAGAATTTTCATTTCGGTGCATCCCTAGTACCATCCTATTCAAAGTTTGCTGCTGGGACTCCAAAATCTTTTCAGAATGGAAGACAATTCATGACCCTACAAGAGCAGCTGTGCTCTTCAGACGGAGGCTGCTTGAACAGCACGAGAAGGCAAAAACACTCAATTTCACCATGGACATGCGGGGTAGTGTTGTGGACAGGGAGAAAGCAATAATCAGTCCCATAGAGCCAACTGGGCCAGCCCTCTTCACTGTGTTTTGGAAGGTAGGATGTAGTAGTGTGCATGTGTACAAAAATCTCTACACGTGTACATGCAGCGGTTTTTGCTGAGTACACATGCATTGTTTCTCCACCACCGCGATGTCCTCTGTTGGGTTGTCAAGCAGAAAGGCTGTGCGACGAGGATGGGATTCGAACCCACGCGTGCAGAGCACAATGGATTAGCAGTCCATCGCCTTAACCACTCGGCCACCTCGTCATGCACTCATGTTGAAGAGGTAGCGCTTCCGGTAGGATCCTTAAAGCCCTTGACCATGGAATTTTGCATGAGTGACCTGATGCAAGATCTGTTGAAGAATACCAGCTGGTGAAACGTTTAGTCAAAGGGCTCGTCCGGGATTTGAACCCGGGACCTCTCGCACTCGCACCCTAAGCGAGAATCAGACCCCTAGACCAACGAGCCGTCTGAATAAACCGTGCCCCTCCCCCGCAACTGAGCTTTAGGTTGGGAGAAGTGTCCACCCTGAAAGGCATAAAGAAGGGACTCTTTCAGATCCTCTTTTGTTTGGTGTATCCTGTCCGGCTTGGCATGATGTGCTGCCTATGTTGAGTTCAAACTGAGGCTCTTTAGCGCAATGGATAGCGCATTGGACTTCTAGGCTTCTCTGTAGTAGGCATTCAAAGGTTGTGGGTTCGAGTCGTTTGGTTTTGTTTTCTTCTCAATACAGATGATCTGCTACAGCATTTTTTTGCCTTGTCGGCACCATCTCCTAGTCTTCTTTCCTGTCGCTGGCATTGTTCTAAAGTTTTTTGGGAACTGTTCGGTTGTTAACCGGAAGGCTTGTGGTTCGATCCCACCCAGGGACTTGCAGATTTTGATAGACTCTCCCAACTGTCAAATACTCTCTTGTTTGGCTTACATTAAATCCAGCCCGAGGCTCTGTTGCGCATTGTAGCTCTAGGCTTCTACCTTTTAGGAATTCAAAGGCTGTGGGTTTGAGTCCCACCAGAGTTGTTTGGTTATGTTTTCTTCTCAATACAGATGACCTCCTGCAGGGTTTTTTAGCCTGTGGCTTCCATATTGAAAAAGTTTCCGCACTCAAAGAAGTTATTCGATGATGTCCCATTTGAATGTGCTCTACGAAAGATGTACCGCATGCTTTGCATTGTTTTGCCACCACCGCGATGTCCTCTGTTTACACAGGGTTGTCAAGCAGAAAGGCTGTGCGACGAGGATGGGATTCGAACCCACGCGTGCAGAGAACAATGGATTAGCAGTCCATCTCCTTAACCACTCGGCCACCTCGTCATGCATGCACTCATGTTGAAGAGGTAGCGCTTCCGGTCGGATCCTTAAAGCCCTTGCCCATGGAATTTTGCATGAGTGACCTGATGCAAGATCTGTTGAAGAATTGAGCCAAAGCACTTCCATTTGGTGGTCCCAGCTGGTGAAACGTTTAGTCAAAGGGCTCGTCCGGGATTTGAACCCGGGACCTCGCACGCGGCAATCGAGAGATATGCCTACACTACTGCCATAGACTTTGCATTGGCCCATTCATTGTCTATGGCAGTAGTTAAGATCCCGTTCACTTTGGTAGTTCTATATAGTTCATATATTTTCGGCCACCGGATGGTTTTGTGGCGCATTGAGCAGTGACGTCACGTCACAACACTGAAATCAACTCGACTGCACTATTTCCTGAAAGGCAAAGACAGCGTACCGTCTTTCTCGCGTTCTAAACTCTCAAGTTTACTTTCTTCGTTTGGTTAATAGGTAAGTCACAAACATTAACTGTAATAATATATAATAAGTAGACATACAAGAGGGGCTGCAGAAAGCACTGCACTTTATATATGTTGCACTATCCAATGCACTGTTGTCTGTCCTGTGTTGCATTTGTTTTTGTATACACGTGAAAAAAGTATAAACGCACTTACTGTAATGCCGAAGCAAATTCCTATATGTGTATGCATAATGGCAATAAACGTTATCTGAATCTGAATCTGAAAAGCGGACAGTTTTCAGTTTACGGTACTTTTGCTGTACTTGACTCGTTATCGGACATGTCTGTCAGGTCCGGACGTGTCTACGGTAACATATATGTATATATATATATATATATATATATATATATATATATATATATATATATATATATATATATATATATATAGGTAACATATTCAAAGCTATTTCGATATTGATTTGCCAAGCTACTGTACGGCTACACATCGGACAAGTCTGCTGTCTCAATACTTTGTTCAACAGTTGTTAAATTAACAATGTTAATAACAGTGTGTGGGTTTTGCGAACCGTCTTGCGAGTTATTCATAGTGTTATGGTTGTGCAATGTTTTAGATACTACTGCAATGCTAGTCTACACAGTTTTGCACAATGATAGCCTGGCCATACTATACAGCATTAGGCTACTGTACATAATATGTACACCAGTATTGTACATACTAATGTGCAAATGATATGACTGCTGCCTAGCAGTGCCCACAATGTTGTCATTTAGTAAATCCCCCAGTGTTACACTGTGATATTAACTTTCAAATAGGCCTAAATCAAATCAAATCAATCAGGTGTAATTTATATTATAGGACAATTAAAGTGTAAATGTATACCGTTTATTTATTTACAATGTATTTATATTCCATATTGTGTGTTTCTTTTTTCCCCATCTATTAGTGTTTCACAGTAATCAACATGAACAAGACCAACTTCTTCCCGGGAAAAATTCCTGTTTCTTTCCGTAAAGACGGCTATAGTTTTTTACGTCAGGACCCCTCTGACTTGGCCAAGAGCATCAAAGACAATCCCGCCCTGCAAGACAAATCTGCTCCTCAGAGTGAGGGGGTTGTGAAGGCCAATGCCCACAAAACTGTCTGTCAAAGAGGGGGGGATGGGTCGGACAGGCAGGAGGTGTTAGGTGAATACGTCCTCCAGTTTGGAAAGTATAAGGGCAAGTCTTTCCGGTGGCTGCTGGAAAATGACGTGGGATACACCCTGTACCTCCACAAGAATGTGGAACAGGAGGAAACTATGGGAAAGTTTAACCCAGTGGGCAACAGTAAGGACAGCCTATTGTCCTTCCTGGCCTTTTCAAGGATGTTTAAGGAGATCATGGATCTCCTTCAGTATCAGACCATGAAGTCGGCTGCGATGGAACGGGAGGAGGACAACCATGTTGGCTTTGGGAAGCGGCCCAAAAGCACCTGGAGGGAGGTTTGGGAGAGTAGGGCTGATGGTTATGCTGCCTTCATCCTCTCAAAGAAGGGGACTATGCTGCTCTGGTGCAGAGTAGGTGCACCGACCCTAACAGCCTCCTGCACAGTACCACAAAGCTTCACATAAACAGATACCTGAAACACCTGGCCAAGAGCAAAAACACCAGCTGTGCTCTTAACACTAGCCCCGAGAAGCTCCTGGATTCACAGCAGCTGTGGCAGCAGCTTAACAAACCTGTCAGTGTCGCTGTCACACCCCTGCCACCTGCCCCAGTCAACCCACCAGCGGTGAACCTACCCCTGGATGCCCCTGCGAACCAGGCAACAGGGACAATCGAACAGGGGAACACGCAGCAACAGCAGCAAAAAAAGAAAATACTTACCTGTCGAGCGTGTGGCCAGCCTAAGTCCCGCTACCTTGGCGATGGCTCCTCCATTCATTTTTTTTACAGAGGTGCAGAGGTGAGGTACTTCTACTGCTCGAAAAAAGTATTCGATACCTACGCAGTAGAAGGCCTCACAAATGCACGCATGCCATTCACAGACTTTGCTGAGACAGCATTTTTTCAGCGGGAGCTTAATGCAATAAAACAAAAGGCGGAGGTGTTTCGAAAGTGTACAAATACAACAGAGAAACACAAGATGCCAGGGCAGCAGCCCTCCGGCCGCCTGTGCAGGTTCTGCCACCAGCCACTTAAGCAGGGTTCCAACAGTCCACACACACACACTACATTCCCTGGAGTGAGTGGGAAATATGTTTATTGCCCTGCAAAGGTACTGTCTCTGTACCAGGCACAGGGCATGGTAAAGGAAATGACCTGGGTGGAGTTCCAACTGTCTGCATTTTATGAGACTGAGAAGCAGAGATGGATGGTGGAGAAACGTGTGGATCTACCTCCATTCACACTTAAACGCACACACACATAGAGACACATAGCAGGGTAGTGTACAAATAGTGTAGTGTACAAATAGTGTAGTGTACAGTGTAGTGTAGTGTACAAATAGTGTAGTGTACAAATAGTGTAGTGTACAGGGTAGTGTACAAATTCCTTTGTATTACTTTGCAGTCATTGCAAATCGTTTTAAATATTTGCAAGTCGTTGTAAATATGTGTATATTATGTACATGGTGTAGCAGTTATGTGTGTGCTTTTTAATAAATCAAGTGTGGAGTTGAATATGTGTCAAAGTGTTTTTTAAAACAGTATAGGGGCAAAATGTAACATTTACATTGCAATGTTAAACCAATAAATAGCATAAGATGTCCTGTTTTCTTTAATGAAATGAATTATAAATCATCAAAACATGTTGTGTTACATTAAACATTTAATTGATTAAGACTTTAAAAAAGAAAATATTTTTGACAGTAATGTCCTCAGGTGGATTCGAACCCGCGGCTGAAAAGACGGCAAGAAAGGGTCAATAAACGGTTAAAAATCTCCGTTATAGCAACACGCGACTGGCCCGCACGCCCAAAGCGAGAATCATACCCCTAGACCAACGAGCCGTCTGAATAAACCATCCCCCTCCCCCGCAACTGAGCCTTAGGTTGGGAGAAGTGTCCACCCTGAAAGGCATAAAGAAGGGACTCTTTCAGATCCTCTTTTGTTTGGTGTATCCTGTCCGGCTTGGCATGATGTGCTGCCTATGTTGAGTTCAAACTGAGGCTCTGTAGCGCAATGGATAGCGCATTGGACTTCTAGGCTTCTCTGTAGTAGGCATTCAAAGGTTGTGGGTTCGAGTCCCACCAGAGTCGTTCGGTTTTGTTTTCTTCTCAATACAGATGATCTGCTGCAGCATTTTTTTGCCTTGTTGGCACCATCTCCTAGTCTTCTTTCCTGTCGCTGGCATTGTTCTAAAGTTTTTTTGGAACTGAGTGATCTTTTTAGCCCGTCTCTGTGGCGCAATTGGTTAGCGCGTTCGGCTGTTAACCGGAAGGCTGGTGGTTCGATCCCACCCAGGGACTTGCAGATTTTGATAGACTCTCCCAACTGTCAAATACTCTCTTGTTTGGCTTACATTAAATCCAGCCCGAGGCTCTGTTGCGCATTGTAGCTCTAGGCTTCTACCTTTTAGGAATTCAAAGGTTGTGGGTTTGAGTCCCACCAGAGTTGTTTGGTTATGTTTTCTTCTCAATACAGATGACCTCCTGCAGGGTTTTTTAGCCTGTGGCTTCCATATTGAAAAAGTTTCCGCACTCAAAGAAGTTATTCGATGATGTCCCATTTGAATGTGCTCTACGAAAGATGTACTGCATGCTTTGCATTGTTTTGCCACCACCGCGATGTCCTCTGTTTACAAAGGGTTGTCAAGCAGAAAGGCTGTGCGACGAGGATGGGATTCGAACCCACGCGTGCAGAGAACAATGGATTAGCAGTCCATCTCCTTAACCACTCGGCCACCTCGTCATGCATGCACTCATGTTGAAGAGGTAGCGCTTCCGGTCGGATCCTTAAAGCCCTTGCCCATGGAATTTTGCATGAGTGACCTGATGCAAGATCTGTTGAAGAATTGAGCCAAAGCACTTCCATTTGGTGGTCCCAGCTGGTGAAACGTTTAGTCAAAGGGCTCGTCCGGGATTTGAACCCGGGACCTCTCGCACCCAAAGCGAGAATCATACCCCTAGACCAGGGGTGGCCAACCAGTCGGAGACTAAGAGCCACAAAAAAATATTGGGGTACCACAAAGAGCCACATCATACATGCGGGCTCACAAAAGCACTCCCTCTTACTCACACACACACACACACACACACACACACACACACACACACACACACACAATAATACATTTCCAATAGGCTACTTTGCAGACAGATTTATTTATTTTTCTTTCTCACACACACGACTGAATATGCATGAATGAAATGAAAGCAGGTGGGAAAGCTGCTAAATATCATCTCTTCTCTGCCTCGGAGATCTGAAACGAGAGAGAGGGAGGAAGCAGCTTCTGTTATTTCTTGTCAAGGTTAGCATGCACACACAGTCTTTCCCTCTCTCATACTCTCTCCACACACAGAAATATAACAATTTACAATAGCCTACCTCACAATAACAGTGTATGTGACAAATATTTTTGTCTTACCTGTTGCTCCTTTGACTCAGTGGGACTTCTGGCAGTCCTTGCTTGCCACAATCCTCTTCAAATCTGGTTCGTATTCTGTTGTGGCCACTCGAAGCAGTTCCTTCACATGTGTGTCAATCCGAACAGAACTACTTTTTTTTTTCTTTTTCCTAGCACCAGGGGAGCCCCCCCTCCCAAATTTCGTTGTTTGGTACCAGTACTATATCAATGACAATAAAGACCATTCATTCATTCATTCATTCATGATGCATTTCTTAATAAACTCTCCTTCATTGTATGGCTTTTTAGCACGTGCAATGTTCCAGGCCACTTGATAGGATGCAAGTGTCACTGTCTCTGATTGCTTAACAAATCTTTGGAACAACTTGGTCTGTGTTTGTGTCTGGCTTTTCAAGCTGTTTAATTTACCCTTGCGAAGTTCGGTGCCTTTTGGAAACTCCTGGTCAATGTTAGCATGCGTTGTGCTGAAATGGCGCTGGAGATTGGAAGCTTTGTAATGTGCCAACGATGTTTGGCATATCAGGCAGAATGGCTTTCCATTGCGCTCCACAAAGAAATATTCACTCTCCCACTCGGCTAAAAACTTCCTTTGCTCATCTCCATACTTGCGTTTAGCTGTACATTTCTTCCCTGACATTTTTATTTTGTTGTTGTTATCCGTAATTTGTCAATAAATGAACTGTCAAAAAGCCGTGTTACGTGACAGCTTCTCCTCAGAACGGACAATTAGGGAACAGTGTTGCCATGATATGGCCGATTCCAGCCCAATCGGGCTACTTATGATCACTCTGGGTGGGTTTTTAGACTCTGGTTGGGCTGAAAAATCAATCCAATCTGGCAACATTGTTAGTGACTCGAGATGATCCTTGAAAAAAAAGTATCGGGTTACAGCAGTGTGCAGCGAGACAGAGGCCGCGTTCGTAAATTCGCTCTGAGAACGTTGGTGCCTCCACGTCTCTTGTCCAATCAAATTACTTGGTTCCATTATGACGTTAAACCCAGTGTGCGCTCCGGCGAATTTACGAACGCGACCTGTCAGAGAGCGCTACACCAACACTTTTAATGAATGGATTGAAGAGCCGCACACAGACAGCCAAAGAGCCGCATGCGGCTCGCGAGCCGCGGGTTGGCCACCCCTGCCCTAGACCAACGAGCCGTCTGAATAAGCCATGCCCCTCCCCCGCAACTGAGCCTTAGGTTGGGAGAAGTGTCCATCCTGAAAGGCATAAAGAAGGGACTCTTTCAGATCCTCTTTTGTTTGGTGTATCCTGTCCGGCTTGGCATGATGTGCTGCCTATGTTGAGTTCAAACTGAGGCTCTGTAGCGCAATGGATAGCGCATTGGACTTCTAGGCTTCTCTGTAGTAGGCATTCAAAGGTTGTGGGTTCGAGTCCCACCAGAGTCGTTTGGTTTTGTTTTCTTCTCAATACAGATGATCTGCTGCAGCATTTTTTTTGCCTTGTCGGCACCATCTCCTAGTCTTCTTTCCTGTCGCTGGCATTGTTCTAACGTTTTTTTGGAACTGAGTGATCTTTTTAGCCCGTCTCTGTGGCGCAATTGGTTAGCGCGTTCGGCTGTTAACCGGAAGGCTGGTGGTTCGATCCCACCCAGGGACTTGCAGATTTTGATAGACTCTCCCAACTGTCAAATACTCTCTTGTTTGGCTTACATTAAATCCAGCCCGAGGCTCTGTTGCGCGTTGTAGCTCTAGGCTTCTACCTTTTAGGAATTCAAAGGTTGTGGGTTTGAGTCCCACCAGAGTTGTTTGGTTATGTTTTCTTCTCAATACAGATGACCTCCTGCAGGGTTTTTTAGCCTGTGGCTTCCATATTGAAAAAGTTTCCGCACTCAAAGAAGTTATTCGATGATGTCCCATTTGAATGTGCTCTACGAAAGATGTACCGCATGCTTTGCATTATTTGCCACCACCGCGATGTCCTCAGTTTACACCGGGTTGTCAAGCAGTAAGGCTGTGCGACTAGGATGGGATTCGAACACACGCGTGCACAGCAAGGTTTCCGTTAACCGGCAATTACCGGTCTTTGTCCGGTAAAATTTGTTGAAGTCCGACAAATTGAAAAGTCGTCGGACATATTGTCCGGTGAAAATAATTCCCTTTGAATACAATTCGCTAAAGTTCACATTCTGATTCCTTCTATTTTAAAAAAGACGAATATATAGGCTATGTATTTCTTTTATTATGATATGATTTGACACCGGCATGATGATGACTCCTAATGTGTAGGCCGGCCTATGCGAAACAGCGCACAGGTGCCACATGGGATTGATGCCAGATGGGATTACAGCTTAACCAGTCTATTACCGCTTAAACACAGTAGCCCATTCGGCGGTAACCCATGCCTATCTGGCAACCCTGCCAACCCATCCACCATAGTAATACGCAAACGTTGCAGCTCAAAGTGCACCATAGCGAGCGATTAAATTAATGGAAAGATGGCAAAACAAAGTAAGCTTAGCAATTATTTCATGAAGCCAAGCAACAATGAGTCTGAGCCTGAGGAGAAGTCTGACTCTGAAGAGATGGAGGCCGCAGCGGCTGACGACGTCGTGTCTCCTCCAGCCAAGAAGTCTCGTGGATTCAGAGTTGAATGGAAAAAAACTTTCCCCTGGCTGCGTTTAGATGAGGAAGCCGTAAAAATGTTCTGCTCACCGTGCGAAACATCGGGGAGGAATAATGGATTCACGAGAGGAGCAACTAATATGAGAATGTCGGCTCTCACTGATCACAGTCGGTGCAGTGACCACATATCGGCGGTCAGTTTGAGGCAACAGCAAACCGCTATGCAAGGCCACTGTGAGCAGGCTAATGCAACGGCTAACAATAAGCTGCGCATGCGTCAAATCATGTTATATTATTATATAGCTCGCATCTAATCGTATCGGATGAGAAATAGACATTAAATGGCATATATAGGCCGCTACACAACAGTAATCACCGTGACAAACAGCTATATTAGATTTGAAAAAAATATATATGATTTTGAAAAAAAAAAAATATATTATATTTTAATATGATGACCGGAATATATCACGTTTGTCCCGTAAATCGAATTCTTCCCGGACACGATGTCCGACGGCAAATTTTTCTAACGGAAACCCTGGTGCACAGCACAATGGATTAGCAGTCCATCGCCTTAACCACTCGGCCACCTCGTCATGCACTCATGTTGAAGAGGTAGCGCTTCCGGTCGGATCCTTAAAGCCCTTGACCATGGAATTTTGCATGAGTGACCTGATGCAAGATCTGTTGAAGAATAGAGCCAAAGCACTTCCATTTGGTGGTCCCAGCTGGTGAAACGTTTAGTCAAAGGGCTCGTCCGGGATTTGAACCCAGGACCTCTCGCACCCTAAGCGAGAATCATACCCCTTGACCAACGAGCCGTCTGAATAAGCCATGCCCCTCCCCCGCAACTGAGCCTTAGGTTGGGAGAAGTGTCCATCCTGAAAGGCATAAAGAAGGGACTCTTTCAGATCCTCTTTTGTTTGGTGTATCCTGTCCGGCTTGGCATGATGTGCTGCCTATGTTGAGCTCAACCTGAGGCTCTGTAGCGCAATGGATAGCGCATTGGACTTCTAGGCTTCTCTGTAGTAGGCATTGAAAGGTTGTGGGTTCGAGTCCCACCAGAGTCGTTTGGTTTTGTTTTCTTCTCAATACAGATGATCTGCTGCAGCATTTTTTTGCCTTGTCGGCACCATCTCCTAGTCTTCTTTCCTGTCGCTCGCATTGTTCTAACATTTTTTTGGGAACTGAGTGATCTTTTCAGCCCGTCTCTGTGGCGCAATTGGTTAGCGCGTTCGGCTGTTAACCGGAAGGCTGGTGGTTCGATCCCACCCAGGGACTTGCAGATTTTGATAGACTCTCCCAACTGTCAAATACTCTCTTGTTTGGCTTACATTAAATCCAGCCCGAGGCTCTGTTGCGCATTGTAGCTCTAGGCTTCTACCTTTTAGGAATTCAAAGGTTGTGGGTTTGAGTCCCACCAGAGTTGTTTGGTTATGTTTTCTTCTCAATACAGATGACCTCCTGCAGGGTTTTTTAGCCTGTGGCTTCCATATTGAAAAAGTTTCTGCACTCAAAGAAGTTATTCGATGATGTCCCATTTGAATGTGCTCTACGAAAGATGTACCGCATGCTTTGCATTGTTTTGCCACCACCGCGATGTCCTCTGTTTACACAGGGTTGTCAAGCAGAAAGGCTGTGCGACGAGGATGGGATTCGAACCCACGCGTGCAGAGCACAATGGATTAGCAGTCCATCGCCTTAACCACTCGGCCACCTCATCATGCACTCATGTTGAAGAGGTAGCGCTTCCGGTCGGATCCTTAAAGCCCTTGACCATGGAATTTTGCATGAGTGACCTGATGCATGATCTGTTGAAGAATAGAGCCAAAGCTTTTCCATTTGGTTGTCCCAGCTGGTGAAACGTTTAGTCAAAGGGCTTTGAACACGGGACCTCTCGCACCCTAAGCGAGAATCATACCCCTAGACCAGGGGTCGGCAATTAGGTTTGGCCTCGGGCCAAATTTTTTTTGAGCCACTAGATGGCGGGCCAGAACATAATCAAAGGCTAATTTAAGTAATTGATTGTTAAAAAATGTGACACGTTCTATATCGTGGAGCTCCGCCCCATAGGGGAGCTCTGCTCCTATTGGTTTACCCGCTACCTAAAGTAGCCAATGACTGAATTTTTCAATGCCTGCGCCCGCCTGGGGTGCTATATAAAGGGGCGTACTTCGCTCCATCATTCTCCCAAAAAGTTCAGCACGGGTTTATATCTGAAGACTGAGAAGGACGACTACTAAGACTGGAGGACCCGCCAGACTTTTCCCTTCAAGATGGATCGTCCGCCGCCTATGGAGAAGTTCCTCCGGGACGCCTGCCGCTGCACTTCCAAGCAGCGGAGGACACTTTTCAGCGGAGGAGACTTTTCCCTTCAGCGATGGATCGTCCGCCGCCGACCACGAAGAAGTTCCTCCGGGACACCTGCCGCTGCGATTTTCTAGCAGCGGAGGACAAGCAAGAACGGCGTTCTGGGCAGGCACCTCCCCAAGTAGGGATGGTCCCGCCCGCTCAGCCGGCCCTGACATCACGCCGCCCTCACCCAGCTGAGTGGTCGGTGCCGGTGTCAGAATCAGAAAGCTCTGATGAGAGCGAGCGGCAGGTAGAGCACATGCTCCCCGCCCTCGCCCCCCCCATCACTCCACCACGACTTCCAGGGCCTCCTGGAAGCTGCGGCAGGCGTGTTGGCAATTCCCCGTCCCGCCTCCCCTCCCCCAACGGAGTCCTTCTGGGAGAAGGACCTGTTTTACGGGAAAAAAGGGCGAAGCGACAGGACCAACCTCCTAACGCTGTCCTCCCAGGCTTAGATAAGTTCGTGGAGGACAAGTGGGGAGAACCACTCACAGGCAGGGCGCCGGTGAAGGCGTTCTTGCCCTTTACCAGAGTGGAGGGGCTCGCGGAGGGGATGACCAACGGCTCCCCGCCGCTCGATCCAGCGCTAGCCGCCTACTTGGTACCGGGGTCCAGCGCCTGGTCGGTGCCTAAAAAACCTATGCCACCCAACCAGCGTGACAGGTTTAACGCCACCCTGGTAGACAAGAGCTACGCTCTTGGTGCGCAGGCGGCGGCAGCGGCGAATAACATCGTGTTTAACGCCGCCATTGCGAAAATCACCACAGACCGACCCAACGGTTTGTCTGCAGCGGAGGCGGTGCTTCTGAGCAAGCTCAGTGCCGCGACGATGTAGTCGCGGTTTGTGGGGGTCGCCTGATGGCAAACGCGGTGGTGCAGCAGCGACAGATGTGGCTGTCTCTCACCACCATGACCGGGGCGGACCGGATGGCCCTACTGAATGCTCCAATAGAGAGACAAGGGCTATTCGGTCCCGCCATGGACACCTTGACGGTGCGCCTGGCCGCGATGGAGGAGGCTAAGAGGCACCTTGCCAGCCACCTCCCCCTCCAGCGACCCTCCACCTCTTCTTCTTCCGCCGTGGTGACGACTAGACCGTCAACGGCTGCGAAACGGAGGTTTCGGTGTGATGCGGCACTGGCTCCACCTCTACAGACGGAGCCATGCCCCACTCGGCATCCCCAGCCCCCGCCGCTGACCACTGGGAGGGCCCGCTACGGCCCCCCACGGCAGCGTGGCCCGGTTTCACTGGCGGAGGGGTCGGTAATGACCCCACCACCGGTTTCCTCTTCATGGCTGCTACCTCATAAAGAGGTAAAAGAAGGAAAATCCCCACCTTACTTTTTCAGTAAAGGTGATTTTCCCATGTTATCTACCGGAGCGGAGACCCGCCTGCCTTGTCGGAGCGTGGTCCAATCGCTACCGGTTAGAAACAAAGCGGAGACTGGCCCAGCGTACCAGCGTGTGGCCAGCTCTCTGCCTAACAGACTTACCCCTATCACGACACAAAGGGGGTTAAACACCCCTGTCTGTAGCCGTATGGAGGGACCGTTATTTACATCAAAAACTCCTCCATGTCTATCAAGACCTGGCCCAGCTCATGAGCGTGCGGCCGTTTTTTTGGTTATCAGGCATAATAAACCTACGTCGATAAAGGGCATTGTTACTCAAAACAAACACTCTTTACAGACGGCAAACCATCCCTAAGGAGGATTTTCCATGGTATCTACCAGAGCGGAGACCCACCTGCCTTGTCAGAGTGTGGTCGAATCGCTACCGGTTAGAAACAAAGCGGAGACTGGCCCAGCTTACGGGCGTGTGGCCAGCTCTCTGCCTAGCGGACTTACCCCTATCACGACACGAGGCGGGTTAAACACCCCTGTCTGTAGCCGTATAGAGGGACCGTTATCTACCAGAGCGGAGATCGACCTGCCTTGTCAGAGTGTGGTCGACTCGCTACCGGTTAGAAACAAACCGGAGACTGGCCCAGCTTACCGGCGTGTGGCCAGCTCTCTGCCTAACGGAATTACCCCTATCACGACACATAGCGGGTTAAACATCCCTGTATGTAGCCGTATAGAGGGACCTTTATTTACATAAAAAACCCCTCCATGTCTATCAAGACCTGGCCCAGCTCATGAGCGTGCGGCCGGTTCTTTGATTATCAGGCATAATAAACCTGCGTCAATAAAGAGCATTGTTACACATAACAAACACTCTTTACAGACGGCAGCCCATCCCTTTCGAAATGACCCCACCTTGGGCTGTGCCACCTCCTCGGTGTGCAGCGGCGGCTGGGATCATACAGAAATTCAAGTTTTTTCTGTCGACTGCACCACAACAGACGGTCCAGCCGCTGTCGTTGCGTTATGCAGAATGACTAGAAGGGACAGGTATTCTGTCGGGCTGGCTAGACAGGACATTGAGGAGGGGATATGCACTACAGTTCATTCAGCCTCCTCCGCCCTTCAGGGGCGTGAGAGAGACTGTTTTTTGTCCTGCCCGATAAAGACACGTGCGCTCCAGGAGGAGATTACGAATCTCCTAACAAAGGGCGCAGTGACATTGGTTCCGAGGGACCAGTGGGACATGAGATGGTACTCCCCGTATTTCCTTGTCCCAAAGAATTCGGGAGACATGAGACCCATACTAGATTTCAGGGTCCTCAACGAGAGAGTGGCGAAACGCCCCTTTCGTAGATACCTGAGGGTCGCGTATTTCGTGTGCCAATCACAGAGTGGCACAGGAAATTCCTACGTTTTGTTTTCCAAGGGAAGGTTTACGAGTACACGCGCCTGCCCTTCGGGTACGCGCTTGCTCCTCGTTTTTTCTCCAAATGCGTGCAGACAGCACTCGAACCACTGAGGCGAAACGAGATACGCATATTAGCATATCTCGACGACCTACTGGTCTTGGCCCAATGCCCAAATCGAGCCATTCGGGACGCAACCTCACTGGTGCAGCACCTCACTCAGCTGGGGTTAGCTGTAAACTGGACAGAGAGTGCTCCGTGGCCGGCTCAACAGTTTATCGGCACCACGGAGAGCGACACTGACGTCAGCTCTCCGGGTGTGTCGAGTGACAAATACAATCACCGCTCTGTCAAGGATGTCCTTACTAGGACTGATGTCTGCAGCCCATGTAGTGGTCCCCTTAGGCCTGTTACACATGCGCAGACTGCAGAGGCGGTTCGCACGACTGCGACTGGTTCCAGTGAGACGCCGTCGCAAGTTGATTGTAATACAGAGATCGGTCAAAACCGACCTGAGCTACTGGAGAGACCCGCGCGTCATCGCCTGAGTTCGCTGAAAGCTCTCCACATTCCAGGTCTGCTCAACGAAGGAGCAGATCTGTTATCACGGGGAGGCCCGAGGGACGACGACTGGAGGTTAGCACCCTCCATTGTGTCGCTGATTTGGGCACGATTCGGGCAAGCAGAAGTGGTTCTGTTTGCGTCACGGACGAATGCGCAGTGTCACCTTTGGTTCTCCCTGCGCGAACAGGACAACCCGCCATTGGGAGTCGATACATTCGCACACCACCCATGGCCGAGGGTCCTGTTATACGCGTTCCCACCCCTGACATCTATCCTCCCACTGTTGGCACGAGTGAGGTCAGAGAGGCTAGAGTTAATTCTTGTAGCCCCGGACCGTCCCGGAGCCCCGTGGTTTCCGGAACTGATGGAGATGTTGGTAGAGGGCCCATGGCCCATACCTCATCGACAAGATGCACTCTCTCAAGCCGGAGGCTTGGTGAAGGGGCCGCCTATGAGGGGGGGCCCCTCATGGCCTGGTTACTGAGAGGGATTGTTAGAACGCAGGGGTCTGACAGACGCGGTCATTCAGACCATTCAGAGTGCGTGCGCGCAATCCACTGCAAAGGGATATGCGGCGCGCTGGCGAGTTTTACACAGTGGTGTAAGGGACAGAACGTTGACCCTGCCTGTTGTCGGGTCGAAACGTTCTTGTGCTTCTTACAGTCGCTGTTGACAAGGGATTGGCGGCGGGAACTATTAAAGTTTACGCGGCTACCATCTCAGCTTGTCATGAGGGTTGATAGGACTCTAATGGGACTGTAATGCCAAAATGGGACCTGTCGATTGTGCTAGAGGCGCTGTGCGTGCCCCCATTCGAACCCATTGACACTGTGTCGTTGCGTTTATTGTCTCTCAAGACGAGTCTACTCCTCGCCTTGACTACGGCTAAGCGAGTGAGTGATTACGTGCTCTCTCGACGCGGGCAGATTGTTTGATCATATCTGATGACGAAACAAAAGCTGTGTTACGCCCTAACCCGGCTTTTATCCCTAAGGTTAATCGTGGGTTTAGGGTTCAGAGCTGTGCTCTGAGCGCCTTTTTTCCTCCTCCTCACGACGGAGAGAGGGAGAGGCGTTTACATTGTCTATGTCCGGTGCGCGCGTTGGCACAATATGTGAAGCGCACAGCAGGACTGAGATCTTCTCCCCAGCTTCTGATCTGCTACGGGGGACAGAAAGCCGGGGCACCACTCTCGAAGCAGAGGCTGTCCCATTGGATTTGCGAGGCGATTAGCCTCGCATACGAATCGAAGGGGCAGCCCGTGCCGACTGGCATTCGGGCTCATTCCACCAGGGGCATGGCCACATCTGTGGCCATTCTCAGGGGAGTGGGAGTGGAGGAGATATGTGAGGCGGCGTCTTGGTCGTCGCCATCACCTTTTGTACGGTATTACTTGAAAGATATTTCTTCCTCATCCTTTTCTCATTCTGTCCTCAGTTTTGCTGATGACTGATGTAGTGGGGAAGGCACTTGGATTACCCTGATCATGGGGATTCTATTCAAGTGCTGTCAGGATAAATACGGATGTGCCTGGGGAGGGGACCCTCCTCCAGGACATGTTCCGTTAGATCAACAACCCTACGTGCTCACGTAAGGGTTGGATCAGTGATATTCTTCCTCATCCTTTTCTCATTCTGTCCTCAGTCTTGCTGATGACTGATGTAGTGGGAAAGGCACTTGGATTACCCTGGTCATGGGGATTCTATTCAAGTGCTGTCAGGATGAATACGGATGTGCCTGGGGAGGGGACCCTCCTCCAGGACATGTTCCGTTAGATCAACAACCCTACGTGCTCACGTAAGGGTTAGGTCAGTGATATTCTTCCTCATCCTTTTCTCATTCTGTCCTCAGTTTTGCTGATGACTGATGTTGTGGGAAGGGCACTTGGATTACCCTGGTCATGGGGATTCTATTCAAGTGCTGTCAGGATGAATACGGATGTGCCTGGGGAGGGGACCCTCCTCCAGGACATGTTCTGTTAGATCAACAACCCAACGTAAGGGTTGGGTAAGTGATATTTCTTCCTCATCCTTTTCTCATTCTGTCCTCAGTTGCTGATGACTGATGTAGTGGGGATGGCACTTGGATTACCCTGGTTGGGGATGCTATTCAAGTGCTGTCAGGATGATTACGGATGTGCCTGGGGAGGGGACCCTCCTCCAGGACATGTTCCGTTAGATCTACAACCCTGCGTGCTCACGTAAGGGCTAGATCAGTGGAGCAGACTCGGTGTGGGTTGGGCCAACTTTTTAAGGTTGTCTTGAACCAACATCAGTGGTCAGCTCCGGGTGCCGCTGAGATTGTTTTCGGATTAATAGTCTCAGTGGGAGTACATTTGGCCTCGCTCGCTCCGCCTAAACCAATAGGAGCAGAGCTCCCCTATGGGGCGGAGCTCCACGATATAGAACGATAGTTATGGAGATAGACTCCAGTTCTATGAGTGGAGCGGAGCCCCATAGGGCTGCTGGCCCACTTCGACTCGTTCAAACCCGGCTGTTTTGTATGTTTGGGAGAATGATGGAGCGAAGTACGCCCCTTTATATAGCACCCCAGGCGGGCGCAGGCATTGAAAAATTCAGTCATTGGCTACTTTAGGTAGCGGGTAAACCAATAGAAGCAGAGCTCCCCTATGGGGCTCCGCTCCACTCATAGAACTGGAGTCTATCTCCATAACTATCGTTCTAATGCTTTGACTTTTCTTTCGAAAAATGTACACATCGCTAGTCAACTAACACAGCTTGTTTTGTGAGCCTGATAACAATGTAAAGTAGTGTTCTAGTTAACTAGGTAGCAGTCCAATCCATTACGTTGCAGTATTAGGCTTGACTAGCAAGTTTGTGTTGTGATTCTCAACAACGTTGAAACGTAGGTTCACCCTTTTCCATAGTTTTGAATAATAAATATGTGGACTGACGATGTATCGCAGCCTAACTTATTCTAATAATTATTTAACATCGTTTTATTCTGAATTATTCCCCCCTCCTCCCAGTCAAGGTCACATTATTTATTATTGGATTGGTTGTTTGCGTGCCGGGTGAAGTTAGCTAAACAGTTAACCTGCTAGCAAGAGAAACATCATGTCACTCTCCAAAGGTCTAAAGAGGAAAGTTGACGGTGGAAACAGGGCATTTAAAGAGGAATGGACAGCGAACTATACGTTCATCCTACCTGGTTTCATCAATGCAGAGCCGTTGTGAGACTCACATCTTCCGTGCTCACGATGTTCCCTTTCTATACAAGTCGTCCTTTTCGTCAATGAATGTGATAAAGACGCACGAGAGGAATCGATTGATGCATACAAATAAAAATAAACTGCCTGCGGATTAAAGTGACGTCAATATCACCAGATATCAAGCAAATAGTGACCGATGGGAGATGCCACTTTTCACATTAAGTGAGTACCAAGCCTGTCGTTATTGTATTTAATAACCTAATTGTATTTTGTATATTTTGAATGAATGGCTCATTGTACTTATTATCCCTAATAGCGCGTTTGCTCTGTCGTTTCAGGAGCATAGGCCTACCACCACTTTGCGCCGATTTTGTTGTCAATGTTTTTCAGAAAATTAAACAGAATTTGCTTTGTTACTGTTCATATGTGTGTTGCAGTCACATACGTAAACATTACGTTTGAATGATTTAATGAGCTGATGTAATTTTTTTCAAACCACACACCGCATGTTGGCTATTTCAGCACCACGCCTTGTCCACCTACTTATGATTCACTATGAGGGGTTCAGCGTCAGTGCGCTTCGGTGCACCCCGCTGCCTGATTGTCTGTCCCTGTGTCATTCACTCTCAACATGGATACAAGTACAATACGCATTATTCAGGTGGAGGTAGATTCTCTATTCGGACATTATAGGCGCGATGTTGGACTGTCGGTCCGATATTGTAAAAAATAAAATAAAATAAAAAGTGGATTCTCAAGATAATCTGCTGGGCCAAATATTATTGGTGACGGGCCAGCAATGGCCCACGGGCCGCCTATTGCCGACCCCTGCCCTAGACCAACGAGCCGTCTGAATAAGCCATGCCCCTCCCCCGCAACTGAGCCTTAGGTTGGGAGAAGTGTCCATCCTGAAAGGCATAAAGAAGGGACTCTTTCAGATCCTCTTTTGTTTGGTGTATCCTGTCCGGATTGGCATGATGTGTTGCCTATGTTGAGTTCAAACCGAGGCTCTGTAGCGCAATGGATAGCGCATTGGACTTCTAGGCTTCTCTGTAGTAGGCATTCAAAGGTTGTGGGTTTGAGTCCCACCAGAGTCGTTTGGTTTTGTTTTCTTCTCAATACAGATGATCTGCTGCAGCATTGTTTTGCCTTGTCGGCACCATCTTCTAGTCTTCTTTCCTGTCGCTCGCATTGTTTTAAAGTTTTTTGGGAACTGAGTGATCTTTTTAGCCCGTCTCTGTGGCGCAATTGGTTAGCGCGTTCGGCTGTTAAACGGAAGGCTGGTGGTTCGATCCCACCCAGGGACTTGCACATTTTGATAGACTCTCCCAACTGTCAAATACTCTCTTGTTTGGCTTACATTAAATCCAGCCCGAGGCTCTGTTGCGCATTGTAGCTCTAGGCTTCTACCTTTTAGGAATTCAAAGGTTGTGGGTTTGAGTCCCACCAGAGTTGTTTGGTTATGTTTTCTTCTCAATACAGATGACCTCCTGCAGGGTTTTTTAGCCTGTGGCTTCCATATTGAAAAAGTTTCCGCACTCAAAGAAGTTATTCGATGATGTCCCATTTGAATGTGCTCTACGAAAGATGTACCGCATGCTTTGCATTGTTTCTCCACCACCGCGATGTCCTCTGTTTACACAGGGTTGTCAAGCTGAAAGGCTGTGCGAAGAGGATGGGATTCGAACCCACGCGTGCAGAGCACAATGGATTAGCAGTCCATCGCCTTAACCACTCTGCCACCTCGTCATGCACTCATGTTGAAGAGGTAGCGCTTCCGGTCGGATCCTTAAAGCCCTTGACCATGGAATTTTGCATGAGTGACCTGATGCAAGATCTGTTGAAGAATTTAGCAAACGCACTTCCATTTGGAGGTCTCAGCTGGTGAAACGTTTAGTCAAAGGGCTCGTCCGGGATTTGAACCCGGGACCTCTCGCACCCGAAGCGAGAATCATACCCCTAGACCATGAGCCGTCTGAATAAACCATTCCCCTCCCCCGCAACTGAGCCTTAGGTTGGGATAAGTGTCCACCCTGAAAGGCATAAAGAAGGGACTCTTTCAGATCCTCTTTTGTTTGGTGCATCCTGTCCGGCTTGGCATGATGTGCTGCCTATGTTGAGTTCAAACTGAGGCTCTGTAGCGCAATGGATAGCGCATTGGACTTCTAGGCTTCTCTGTAGTAGGCATTCAAAGGTTGTGGGTTCGAGTCCCACCAGAGTCGTTCGGTTTTGTTTTCTTCTCAATACAGATGATCTGCTGCAGCATTTTTTTGCCTAGTCGGCACAATCTCCTAGTCTTTTTTCCTGTCGCTGGCATTGTTCTAACGTTTTTTTGGAACTGGGTGATCTTTTTAGCCCGTCTCTGTGGCGCAATTGGTTAGCGCGTTCGGCTGTTAACCGGAAGGCTGGTGGTTCGATCACACCCAGGGACTTGCAGATTTTGATAGACTCTCCCAACTGTCAAATACTCTCTTGTTTGGCTTACATTAAATCCAGCCCGAGGCTCTGTTGCGCATTGTAGCTCTAGGCTTCTACCTTTTAGGAATTCAAAGGTTGTGGGTTTGACTCCCACCAGAGTTGTTTGGTTATGTTTTCTTCTCAATACAGATGACCTCCTGCAGGGTTTTTTAGCCTGTGGCTTCCATATTGAAAAAGTTTCCGCACTCAAAGAAGTTATTCGATGATGTCCCATTTGAATGTGCTCTACGAAAGATGTACCGCATGCTTTGCATTGTTTCTCCACAACCGCGATGTCCTCTGTTTACACAGGGTTGTCAAGCAGAAAGGCTGTGCGACGAGGATGGGATTCGAACCCACGCGTGCAGAGCACAATGGATTAGCAGTCCATCGCCTTAACCACTCGGCCACCTCGTCATGCACTCATGTTGAAGAGGTAGCGCTTCCGGTCGGATCCTTAAAGCCCTTGACCATGGAATTTTGCATGAGTGACCTGATGCAAGATCTGTTGAAGAATAGAGCCAAAGCACTTCCATTTGGTGGTCCCAGCTGGTGAAATGTTTAGTCAAAGGGCTCGTCCGGGATTTGAACCCGGGACCTCTCGCACCCTGAGCGAGAATCATACCCCTAGACCAACAAGCCGTCTGAATAAGCCATGCCCCTCCCCCGCAACTGAGCCTTAGGTTGGGAGAAGTGTCCATCCTGAAAGGCATAAAGAAGGGACTCTTTCAGATCCTCTTTTGTTTGGTGTATCCTGTCCGGCTTGGCATGATGTGCTGCCTATGTTGAGTTCAAACTGAGGCTCTGTAGCGCAATGGATAGCGCATTGGACTTCTAGGCTTCTCTGTAGTAGGCATTCAAAGGTTGTGGGTTCGAGTCCCACCAGAGTCGTTCGGTTTTGTTTTCTTCTCAATACAGATGATCTGCTGCAGCATTTTTTTGCCTTGTCGGCACCATCTCCTAGTCTTCTTTCCTGTCGCTGGCATTGTTCTAACGTTTTTTGGGAACTGAGTGATCTTTTTAGCCCGTCTCTGTGGCGCTACCTAGAGCACGTTAGTCTGGTTCATTAGAACGTGCACATCCAATCATATCGCCAAGTGCTTTAGTGGTGTCCAATCATGTCGCCCGCATTTTAGTGGTTCCTTTAGTGCAGCCAATCAATGCTTTAGAATGCTTTAGTGGTGGTGGCCAATCATGTCTTTAGAATGCTTTTAGTGGTGGTGGCCAATCATGTTGCCCAAATGCTTTATTGGTGGTGCACGTCATATGCAAACAACTCATGACATTTCGAACTGTCAGTCCATCGGTTTTGTCACCTTCAGCTTCACTGCATCCGTTTATGGTAAGTCCAGATACTGAGCTTGGCTTTATAAATTGTTTTTATCAACGGAATTGTTAATATAAATTAATACGGTGTTGTCAGTTCATAGCAACACTTTGCACCTCTCGTTTTTGACGAGAGACAGACGCGGTGATGCCCGCCGATAGATAGCTAGTTCTACGTTTGTTGAAAACAGGGCATAAAGACAACGATAATGAGTTATTAAATCAGAGCTATCTTGTATTAGTTGAATGACTAATATCTCATGATGAAATATGTGGTTGTCAGTGTCACTGGTTTGCTGGCGAAATATTCATAACTTGGCTGTCATTGAGCTCAGCTGCGCGAGCCTTCATGTATTTATGTGCTGACGAGATCGGATATTAGAGATGTGATTGTATTAACAGTGCATTATAATGTGGAAAGATTTTGAACTGGCACATTTGTTGTGTGTGCCTGATGTGTAGTGGGTTATTGTCTATAAATAGTCTGTAAGTGTTACATTACGCATACTGTACTATGTCATACTGTATGTTGTGTGTAGAGCCTCTAACTTTGAGTCGTTTTGGTATTTGATTGATGACTTATTATTAATTATTATTATTATATTATTATTCTTAATATTTTCCTACTCATCCAAACTTTATTATTTGCTCTTTAAAGCTCAGGCATAGAGGCATAGGTATAGATCAGTCCCAGTGTATAGCCTTCACGGTACTGTGTATTGTATATGGTTATAGTCAGGGGACGGGAAGGGATAGATATTAGATTAGATTAGATTAGATTCAACATTATTGTCATTGCAGAGTACAAGTACCAGACAATCAAATGCAGTTCAGCATCTAACCAGTAGTGCTGTAACAATTCTGGAGTATTGTATTTTGACTGTACATATCTGTGCTTGTGTGTATGTTTATACTAACAAGATTATTGCTTTCGTCAAAAAGGAGAGATGATTGGTGTGGACTACCTGTACAGGCAGACAGGGAGAACCCTGCAGGACATGGACCCTGAGGCAGAGGATATTGACCAGCTGCTGGAGGACCTGGCCACGAAGGAGGAACTAGAGGATGAGGACTTCCAAGACGACACCATTGACCCCACTTTCATTTTTTACTTTGCGTCCCACCACCAACCCCCCCCCCCCTACCGCCCTTGTCTTTGCTGTCCCTCCTGTCGTTTTCTCAACCCTGTTTGCTCCACCTGCCCCTCATCTGGCTGTCCCAAAGGTCCACCTGCCCCTCATCTGGCATTGTCCCTCGTTTAGTCTCTGACTAAGGAGCACTAGTTGGATAAGATGAGGAAGTAGGAAGGCAAACGTCTGTCTCCTCCAAACCAACCCCACTGCATTAATAATATGTATTATAACTAACTACATACTGCCTGATTACTTGAACACTACTTCTACTGAAACATATGTACTGCTCCTTATATGTACCATATTGCACAAGTTCAAGTAGTAGTCAGGTGGTGCATAACATGCTGTGCAGGTAGCAGTGAGACATAGACGGTGTGTATGACAGTGTATTACATCAGGTAGCAGTGAGACATAGACGGTGTGTATGACAGTGTATTACATCTCACTGCTACCTGCACAGCATTTTATGCACCACCTGACTACTACTTGAACTTGTACTGTATCATATCTGAACTATATTATTGCATACTATATGATATTACATCCCATGTCATTGGAATCTGCACAGCTGTTTACACCACTGTTCTACAGCAGCATGACTGGTGCAGCTGTAGTACTGCTGTAGTCTCTTATCACCCTACTCATTTACTTTTATTGTTGATTTGCATTCTGCTGCTATTGATGCTACTGATACTATTGCTGCTATTATTGATTGTTTATTTTGTTGTTCTCATATCCTGCTTATTGATTGTTGATTTTGTTGTTTTTATATCATACTTTATTTTATTACTGATCTTGTATTCTGCTGCAATGCCAATGTTGAATGAACCTGAACCCAAGAATTTTACTCTGTGTACCTGTACATTGGTGCAATAAAAGCAATTCTGATTCTGATTCTGAGTAACTCTCTCTTCTTCTCTTTGTAAAAAAGTTATTCATTCAACCTCAGGGCTTTTAAGAGGCTAACTTGTTTATTTGTACTATTATTATAATATATAATATTATACTATTATTCTTTTTATTGGTGTTTAAACATCAATAAAACAACAGCTAGTGTCTATAAACTTCTGTTATGTCACAAAAAGCAACTTTTGGCTCAAGTGATTTTGAATTTACACAAAACAACACTTTTGGAGACATTTTTAATTGTTCTTGTTTATGGTGGGATTTGAACCGGTGACCTTCTGAACCATTCTTCCCCCCCATACAAAAATGGCAATGGCGACATTTTTTATTGTGCATTAATTGTTTAGAATACATTGAGACTATTAAACATGTAGATAATGGAAAAGAAGCCTCAATTTCTCTCTCTTCCTTTTCTTTTCCCTCTTTTTCTCCCCTTTTCCTCTCTTTTTCCTCACTTTTCTTCTTCCCCCTTCTTCCCCCTCTTTCACTTTCTTCCCCACCCTTAACAGACTATCGTTCCCCTCGCCTGGCGCTACCTAGAGCACGTTAGTCTGGTTCATTAGAACGTGCACATCCAATCATATCGCCAAGTGCTTTAGTGGTGTCCAATCATGTCGCCCGCATTTTAGTGGTTCCTTTAGTGCAGCCAATCAATGCTTTAGAATGCTTTAGTGGTGGTGGCCAATCATGTCTTTAGAATGCTTTTAGTGGTGGTGGCCAATCATGTTGCCCAAATGCTTTATTGGTGGTGCACGTCATATGCAAACAACTCATGACATTTCGAACTGTCAGTCCATCGGTTTTGTCACCTTCAGCTTCACTGCATCCGTTTATGGTAAGTCCAGATACTGAGCTTGGCTTTATAAATTGTTTTTATCAACGGAATTGTTAATATAAATTAATACGGTGTTGTCAGTTCATAGCAACACTTTGCACCTCTCGTTTTTGACGAGAGACAGACGCGGTGATGCCCGCCGATAGATAGCTAGTTCTACGTTTGTTGAAAACAGGGCATAAAGACAACGATAATGAGTTATTAAATCAGAGCTATCTTGTATTAGTTGAATGACTAATATCTCATGATGAAATATGTGGTTGTCAGTGTCACTGGTTTGCTGGCGAAATATTCATAACTTGGCTGTCATTGAGCTCAGCTGCGCGAGCCTTCATGTATTTATGTGCTGACGAGATCGGATATTAGAGATGTGATTGTATTAACAGTGCATTATAATGTGGAAAGATTTTGAACTGGCACATTTGTTGTGTGTGCCTGATGTGTAGTGGGTTATTGTCTATAAATAGTCTGTAAGTGTTACATTACGCATACTGTACTATGTCATACTGTATGTTGTGTGTAGAGCCTCTAACTTTGAGTCGTTTTGGTATTTGATTGATGACTTATTATTAATTATTATTATTATATTATTATTCTTAATATTTTCCTACTCATCCAAACTTTATTATTTGCTCTTTAAAGCTCAGGCATAGAGGCATAGGTATAGATCAGTCCCAGTGTATGGCCTTCACGGTACTGTGTATTGTATATGGTTATAGTCAGGGGACGGGAAGGGATAGATATTAGATTAGATTAGATTAGATTCAACATTATTGTCATTGCAGAGTACAAGTACCAGACAATCAAATGCAGTTCAGCATCTAACCAGTAGTGCTGTAACAATTCTGGAGTATTGTATTTTGACTGTACATATCTGTGCTTGTGTGTATGTTTATACTAACAAGATTATTGCTTTCGTCAAAAAGGAGAGATGATTGGTGTGGACTACCTGTACAGGCAGACAGGGAGAACCCTGCAGGACATGGACCCTGAGGCAGAGGATATTGACCAGCTGCTGGAGGACCTGGCCACGAAGGAGGAACTAGAGGATGAGGACTTCCAAGACGACACCATTGACCCCACTTTCATTTTTTACTTTGCGTCCCACCACCAACCCCCCCCCCCCTACCGCCCTTGTCTTTGCTGTCCCTCCTGTCGTTTTCTCAACCCTGTTTGCTCCACCTGCCCCTCATCTGGCTGTCCCAAAGGTCCACCTGCCCCTCATCTGGCATTGTCCCTCGTTTAGTCTCTGACTAAGGAGCACTAGTTGGATAAGATGAGGAAGTAGGAAGGCAAACGTCTGTCTCCTCCAAACCAACCCCACTGCATTAATAATATGTATTATAACTAACTACATACTGCCTGATTACTTGAACACTACTTCTACTGAAACATATGTACTGCTCCTTATCTGTACCATATTGCACAAGTTCAAGTAGTAGTCAGGTGGTGCATAACATGCTGTGCAGGTAGCAGTGAGACATAGACGGTGTGTATGACAGTGTATTACATCAGGTAGCAGTGAGACATAGACGGTGTGTATGACAGTGTATTACATCTCACTGCTACCTGCACAGCATTTTATGCACCACCTGACTACTACTTGAACTTGTACTGTATCATATCTGAACTATATTATTGCATACTATATGATATTACATCCCATGTCATTGGAATCTGCACAGCTGTTTACACCACTGTTCTACAGCAGCATGACTGGTGCAGCTGTAGTACTGCTGTAGTCTCTTATCACCCTACTCATTTACTTTTATTGTTGATTTGCATTCTGCTGCTATTGATGCTACTGATACTATTGCTGCTATTATTGATTGTTTATTTTGTTGTTCTCATATCCTGCTTATTGATTGTTGATTTTGTTGTTTTTATATCATACTTTATTTTATTACTGATCTTGTATTCTGCTGCAATGCCAATGTTGAATGAACCTGAACCCAAGAATTTTACTCTGTGTACCTGTACATTGGTGCAATAAAAGCAATTCTGATTCTGATTCTGAGTAACTCTCTCTTCTTCTCTTTGTAAAAAAGTTATTCATTCAACCTCAGGGCTTTTAAGAGGCTAACTTGTTTATTTGTACTATTATTATAATATATAATATTATACTATTATTCTTTTTATTGGTGTTTAAACATCAATAAAACAACAGCTAGTGTCTATAAACTTCTGTTATGTCACAAAAAGCAACTTTTGGCTCAAGTGATTTTGAATTTACACAAAACAACACTTTTGGAGACATTTTTAATTGTTCTTGTTTATGGTGGGATTTGAACCGGTGACCTTCTGAACCATTCTTCCCCCCCATACAAAAATGGCAATGGCGACATTTTTTATTGTGCATTAATTGTTTAGAATACATTGAGACTATTAAACATGTAGATAATGGAAAAGAAGCCTCAATTTCTCTCTCTTCCTTTTCTTTTCCCTCTTTTTCTCCCCTTTTCCTCTCTTTTTCCTCACTTTTCTTCTTCCCCCTTCTTCCCCCTCTTTCACTTTCTTCCCCACCCTTAACAGACTATCGTTCCCCTCGCCTGGCGCAATTGGTTAGCGCGTTCGGCTGTTAACCGGAAGGCTGGTGGTTCGATCCCACCCAGGGACTTGCAGATTTTGATAGACTCTCCCAACTGTCAAATACTCTCTTGTTTGGCTTTCATTAAATCCAGCCCGAGGCTCTGTTGCGCATTGTAGCTCTAGGCTTCTACCTTTTAGGAATTCAAAGGTTGTGGGTTTGAGTCCCACCAGAGTTGTTTGGTTATGTTTTCTTCTCAATACAGATGACCTCCTGCAGGGTTTTTTAGCCTGTGGCTTCCATATTGAAAAAGTTTCCGCACTCAAAGAAGTTATTCGATGATGTCCCATTTGAATGTGCTCTACGAAAGATGTACCGCATGCTTTGCATTATTTGCCACCACCGCGATGTCCTCTGTTTACACCGGGTTGTCAAGCAGAAAGGCTGTGCGACGAGGATGGGATTCGAACACACGCGTGCACAGCAAGGTTTCCGTTAACCGGCAATTACCGGTCTTTGTCCGGTAAAATTTGTTGAAGTCTGACAAATTGAAAAGTCGTCGGACATATTGTCCGGTGAAAATAATTCCCTTTGAATACAATTCGCTAAAGTTCACATTCTGATTCCTTCTATTTTAAAAAAGACGAATATATAGGCTATGTATTTCTTTTATTATGATATGATTTGACACCGGCATGATGATGACTCCTAATGTGTAGGCCGGCCTATGCGAAACAGCGCACAGGTGCCACATGGGATTGATGCCAGATGGGATTACAGCTTAACCAGTCTATTACCGCTTAAACACAGTAGCCCATTCGGCGGTAACCCATGCCTATCTGGCAACCCTGCCAACACGTCCACCATAGTAATACGCAAACGTTGCAGCTCAAAGTGCACCATAGCGAGCGATTAAATTAATGGAAAGATGGCAAAACAAAGTAAGCTTAGCAATTATTTCATGAAGCCAAGCAACAATGAGTCTGAGCCTGAGGAGAAGTCTGACTCTGAAGAGATGGAGGCCGCAGCGGCTGACGACGTCGTGGCTCCTCCAGCCAAGAAGTCTCGTGGATTCAGAGTTGAATGGAAAAAAACTTTCCCCTGGCTGCGTTTAGATGAGGAAGCCGTAAAAATGTTCTGCTCACCGTGCGAAACATCGGGGAGGAATAATGGATTCACGAGAGGAGCAACTAATATGAGAATGTCGGCTCTCACTGATCACAGTCGGTGCAGTGACCACATATCAGCGGTCAGTTTGAGGCAACAGCAAACCGCTATGCAAGGCCACTGTGAGCAGGCTAATGCAACGGCTAACAATAAGCTGCGCATGCGTCAAATCATGTTATATTATTATATAGCTCGCATCTAATCGTATCGGATGAGAAATAGACATTAAATGGCATATATAGGCCGCTACACAACAGTAATCACCGCGACAAACAGCTATATTAGATTTGAAAAAAAAATATATGATTTTGAAAAAAAAAAAAAAATTATTATATTTTAATATGATGACCGGAATATATCACGTTTGTCCGATAAATCGAATTCTTCCCGGACACGATGTCCGACGGCAAATTTTTCTAACGGAAACCCTGGTGCACAGCACAATGGATTAGCAGTCCATCGCCTTAACCACTCGGCCACCTCGTCATGCACTCATGTTGAAGAGGTAGCGCTTCCGGTCGGATCCTTAAAGCCCTTGACCATGGAATTTTGCATGAGTGACCTGATGCAAGATCTGTTGAAGAATAGAGCCAAAGCACTTCCATTTGGTGGTCCCAGCTGGTGAAACGTTTAGTCAAAGGGCTCGTCCGGGATTTGAACCCAGGACCTCTCTCACCCTAAGCGAGAATCATACCCCTAGACCAACGAGCCGTCTGAATAAGCCATGCCCCTCCCCCGCAACTGAGCCTTAGGTTGGGAGAAGTGTCCATCCTGAAAGGCAGAAAGAAGGGACTCTTTCAGATCCTCTTTTGTTTGGTGTATCCTGTCCGGATTGGCATGATGTGCTGCCTATGTTGAGTTCAAACTGAGGCTCTGTAGCGCAATGGATAGCGCATTGGACTTCTAGGCTTCTCTGTAGTAGGCATTGAAAGGTTGTGGGTTCGAGTCCCACCAGAGTCGTTTGATTTTGTTTTCTTCTCAATACAGATGATCTGCTGCAGCATTTTTTTGCCTTGTCGGCACCATCTCCTAGTCTTCTTTCCTGTCGCTGGCATTGTTCTAACATTTTTTTGGGAACTGAGTGATCTTTTCAGCCCGTCTCTGTGGCGCAATTGGTTAGCGCGTTCGGCTGTTAACCGGAAGGCTGGTGGTTCGATCCCACCCAGGGACTTGCAGATTTTGATAGACTCTCCCAACTGTCAAATACTCTCTTGTTTGGCTTACATTAAATCCAACCCGAGGCTCTGTTGCGCATTGTAGCTCTAGGCTTCTACCTTTTAGGAATTCAAAGGTTGTGGGTTTGAGTCCCACCAGAGTTGTTTGGTTATGTTTTCTTCTCAATACAGATGACCTCCTGCAGGGTTTTTTAGCCTGTGGCTTCCATATTGAAAAAGTTTCTGCACTCAAAGAAGTTATTCGATGATGTCCCATTTGAATGTGCTCTACGAAAGATGTACCGCATGCTTTGCATTGTTTTGCCACCACCGCGATGTCCTCTGTTTACACAGGGTTGTCAAGCAGAAAGGCTGTGCGACGAGGATGGGATTCGAACCCACGCGTGCAGAGCACAATGGATTAGCAGTCCATCGCCTTAACCACTCGGCCACCTCATCATGCACTCATGTTGAAGAGGTAGCGCTTCCGGTCGGATCCTTAAAGCCCTTGACCATGGAATTTTGCATGAGTGACCTGATGCATGATCTGTTGAAGAATAGAGCCAAAGCTTTTCCATTTGGTGGTCCCAGCTGGTGAAACGTTTAGTCAAAGGGCTTTGAACACGGGACCTCTCGCACCCTAAGCGAGAATCATACCCCTAGACCAGGGGTCGGCAATTAGGTTTGGCCTCAGGCCAATTTTGTTTTGAGCCACTAGATGGCGGGCCAGAACATAATCAAAGGCTAATTTAAGTAATTGATTGTTAAAAAATGTGACACGTTCTATATCGTGGAGCTCCGCCCCATAGGGGAGCTCTGCTCCTATTGGTTTACCCGCTACCTAAAGTAGCCAATGACTGAATTTTTCAATGCCTGCGCCCGCCTGGGGTGCTATATAAAGGGGCGTACTTCGCTCCATCATTCTCCCAAAAAGTTCAGCACGGGTTTATATCTGAAGACTGAGAAGGACGACTACTAAGACTGGAGGACCCGCCAGACTTTTCCCTTCAAGATGGATCGTCCGCCGCCTATGGAGAAGTTCCTCCGGGACGCCTGCCGCTGCACTTCCAAGCAGCGGAGGACACTTTTCAGCGTAGGAGACTTTTCCCTTCAGAGCGAGCGGCAGGTAGAGCACGTGCTCCCCGCCCTCGCCCCCCCCATCACTCCACCACGACTTCCAGGGCCTCCTGGAAGCTGCGGCAGGCGTGTTGGCAATTCCCCGTCCCGCCTCCCCTCCCCCAACGGAGTCCTTCTGGGAGAAGGACCTGTTTTACGGGAAAAAAGGGCGAAGCGACAGGACCAACCTCCTAACGCTGTCCTCCCGGGCTTAGATAAGTTCGTGGAGGACAAGTGGGGAGAACCACTCACAGGCAGGGCGCCGGTGAAGGCGTTCTTGCCCTTTACCAGAGTGGAGGGGCTCGCGGAGGGGATGACCAACGGCTCCCCGCCGCTCGATCCAGCGCTAGCCGCCTACTTGGTACCGGGGTCCAGCGCCTGGTTGGTGCCTAAAAAACCTATGCCGCCCAACCAGCGTGACAGGTTTAACGCCACCCTGGTAGACAAGAGCTACGCTCTTGGTGCGCAGGCGGCGGCAGCGGCGAATAACATCGCCGTGTTTAACGCCGCCATTGCGAAAATCACCACAGACCGACCCAACGGTTTGTCTGCAGCGGAGGCGGTGCTTCTGAGCAAGCTCAGTGCCGCGACGATGTAGTCGCGGTTTGTGGGGGTCGCCTGATGGCAAACGCGGTGGTGCAGCAGCGACAGATGTGGCTGTCTCTCACCACCATGACCGGGGCGGACCGGATGGCCCTACTGAATGCTCCAATAGAGAGACAAGGGCTATTCGGTCCCGCCATGGACACCTTGACGGTGCGCCTGGCCGCGATGGAGGAGGCTAAGAGGCACCTTGCCAGCCACCTCCCCCTCCAGCGACCCTCCACCTCTTCTTCTTCCGCCGTGGTGACGACTAGACCGTCAACGGCTGCGAAACGGAGGTTTCGGTGTGATGCGGCACTGGCTCCACCTCTACAGACGGAGCCATGCCCCACTCGGCATCCCCAGTCCCCGCCGCTGACCACTGGGAGGGCCCGCTACGGCCCCCCACGGCAGCGTGGCCCGGTTTCACTGGCGGAGGGGTCGGTAATGACCCCACCACCGGTTTCCTCTTCATGGCTGCTACCTCATAAAGAGGTAAAAGAAGGAAAATCCCCACCTTACTTTTTCAGTAAAGGTGATTTTCCCATGTTATCTACCGGAGCGGAGACCCGCCTGCCTTGTCGGAGCGTGGTCCAATCGCTACCGGTTAGAAACAAAGCGGAGACTGGCCCAGCGTACCAGCGTGTGGCCAGCTCTCTGCCTAACAGACTTACTACTATCACGACACAAAGGGGGTTAAACACCCCTGTCTGTAGCCGTATGGAGGGACCGTTATTTACATCAAAAACTCCTCCATGTCTATCAAGACCTGGCCCAGCTCATGAGCGTGCGGCCGTTTTTTGGGTTATCAGGCATAATAAACCTACGTCGATAAAGGGCATTGTTACTCAAAACAAACACTCTTTACCGACGGCAAACCATCCCTAAGGAGGATTTTCTACTGTTCTTCTGCATTATAGACCTGAACAGATGAAACCATCAGCTGAAAGTCGTCCTCCCTCTTGTCTTCTTCTGTCCTGTGTTTCAGATTCAGATTCATTTATTTATTCAAGGGACAGTGCATATTAATAAAACAAAAATAAATTGTAAATACACCAGAGTTAGCCCAAAAGCTAGTTTTCATCCGCAGTCCCTATGCCATGATGTCTTATACGGCTCCCTGGAGGAAAAAAGTACATTTAAAAGATAAAATATAGGTAGACCTATAAACTAGACAGGACAAGCATTTAGCTTAAGGGCATAACATAGGGGGTTAAAAGAGCAAGCAACATATACGCACGATAAGCAGACTAAAAACAAGCAACACAGACTGTACAGGTAAGACATGTTAGGCGGTACACAGACAGGCGGTACACATGACATACAGGTATAGGACAGGACATTTCAATGTTGACAGATGTGTGTGTTGATCATCCACTGTTTTAGGTGCTTTCTAAATGATTTAAAGGTGCCTAATTCTTTCCAGGTCAGTTAGCATAAAGGACATGTAGATAGAGAGAGGAGGACGCTGCTGCTTTAGATCATTGGGACACACCTGGACTGGCTGTTGATACACAGGATATATTGAGGTCCATGAGATATAATAAATAACAAATAAATGGCCAAAAAGGACATTCTGAAAGTAACTTGCCCTCATAGCTGGTATTGCACTTTTTGGCTGAAATAACCTCAATTAAATCTCTGACACAGTTTTCCCCATTCCTCCATGCAGCGTTATTCCAGATGTGTGTTGTTTGAGGGGTGTCTTGTCTTGCATGCACAGCCCGTTTCAAATCACCCGACAGCATCTCAATAGGATTCAGATCCGGGTTTTCACTTGGCCTTTCCAGAACTCTCCATTTCTTTCTTTTGAGCCGTTCGTTGGTGGATTTACTGGAATGTTTTGGGTCATTGTCATGTTGCATGGTCCACATCTGCTTTAGCTTCAATTTTGCATGGTCTCACATTTTCCCCAAGCACCCTGTGATACAATATAGAATTCATAGTGGATTCTATGATGGTGAGCAATGACTTCTCCAACAGCATGTTTGGATACTGGATTCTGATTGGCTAGCAACAGTGGTAAATACCCCCAACTCCCTTCAGTTCAGCTCCGACCGCATTTCCAGTATCAATGCGCCGCCCAATCAATCTGATTAAGAACACCTGTGCTGACTCCGCCCACTGTTAAGCCAATAGCAGTCTACCAATCTGGAGTGTCATTCCAAGGCACCAATCACGAACAAGTTGGCTCAAAGGCAAGTGAATTGTGGCCAAGCCTACAATGCAATCGTTAATGTTGTTTATGGGACTATATTCTGTGGCGGAAGGATATATATATACACGGGTGTCAAACGAAGAAGTGAGAGAACGTGCTGGTATAGAGATGGTAAGTAAGCACGCAGATCAGAAAGAGAAGATGGAAGTACATCGGCCACGTGTTGAGGAAATGCCCGGATGACCATCAACGCATAGGCTATAATATAATCAGGGGTGCACATAACTGGTGCGCCAGTGCGCATGCGTCGCCAAAATGCATGCTGCGCGGCAGATCAGCCGCATGAAGGCGCTGTTCCGCACCAAAAAACAAACAAAAACAAAATAAAATAAAATTGGTCACAAAAAAAACATCCTCTACCATGGTTGAAATTGAGGACAGTGATAATTTACAGCAGTCAAGAGAGCAGTGATGATGACGATTAAGCTTGTAGCATAAATAAATGCTTAGGCTGTAACTTTTTGTTGAAAAGTTGATTTCAGTGTTTACAGAACAGAGCAGTGCTTAAAGAGATGTCCGTTTATTTCAGTGTGTTTAAAGAACAGACATTCAGTTAGTGCTTAAAGAGATGTCAGTTGATTTCATTGTGTTTAAAGGAGTCTGACAGACTTTCATGCTTAAAGAGCAGTCATTTGATTTTGCATTTGTTTATTTTGTTTTGCACACAATCATTTGTTCGTTCATCTTTATTTATGAATAAATGTCGTTTTGCTAATATAAGTTATCCATGTATCCCTTTTTCATCCATCCTGTGGGACGGGTCGTGACTCGCGAGCTCGGGGAGCACCAAGCAGCATCCCTAGGTGCTCCTCTGAGCACTGGCCCCAAAAAGTTATGTGCACCCCTGAATATAATATAATCTATAATATATAATAGCCCTCAGATGGACCCCTGATGGACGAAGAACAAGGGGGACGCCCCAAAGAAACCTGGAGGAGAACCGTCGAGAGGCAGCGTGACATGCCGGGTCTGAGATCCTGGGAGGCGGCGGTCGCTGTGGCGAGGGACAGAGACCGGTGGCGTAAACTCGTCGGAGGCCCTACTCTTCACACCTGAAGAAAAAGTAAGTCAAGAAATGATTAATGATTGTAAATAAATGAATTTAATGTTACAACTTACAACTGTGTATTTTTAATAATGTTACATCTGTGTATTTTTTATATTATGTGGTAGCTTTTGTAGAAAAGCAATTAACCATTCGAGGGCAGGGGGTTGTGGAGACATTTACCACTGGTACAGGGTACTCCACAACCCCCTTCCTCTCATGGTAAGTTGCTTACATTTCCACCCCCAGGCTTCACAGCTGCTATGAGGTTCTTGTGCTCAAATGCTGTCTTTGGTTTGTACCAAACAAGTCTTCTGTTACTGTGCATAAATACTTCATCCAAAACACATTGTTCCAGAAGTCATGGTGTTTGAAAATGCTTGGACGGCCTGACCTGGCCATGTTGGCAGTTGTTTTAAATGTTCTCCACTTGTAAATGATTTTCAGGACAGTGGAATGGCTGATTTCTAAATGTTTGGAGATCTTTATAAATCCCTTCCCAGACTCATACACATCTACAACCCTCTTTCTGCAGGCCTCAGAGAGCTCGATTTATCTCTCCATGGTGACACCACTCACTTCAACAATCAAGAGCAAACCAAACTAAATGTCTGAGGTTTAAATAAGACAGGCTCCTCCAAAATCCTCTCTAACAATGTTCTAATCATTTACGCACAGAGTAGCAATACACAAAGTAGCAGTACATGTGGGGGGTGTCTTGTTTTTGCTCACAAGAAAATTGCATTTCCATTAATTCCATTTTACACATAGATTAAATATTTAAGAAAATAATAATTTCTGTTTCATTTGATTAGTTATATTACCTCCATCCATCAATATTGTTCAAATGAAAATCAAATGTCCATATGTTTAAATATGTTGAAAAAGACAATGGTTTTCATGTAGTATCCTATCTTTTTCACATGACAGCTGCCACTAGAACTGGGATACTTGTCTTAATTAGTGTTCCTACTACTCATGGGCGTCACCACCATATATTTGGGGGGGGACGTGTCCCCCCCACCTTTGAAACAAGGTCGTTTGGACCCCCCCACATTTAACATCAAAAATATGTTGCATGACTGGTCAGCGTTATTTTCATTGCTTCACAATCAAATCCGTTCCACTTTATGAGTAGGGGATTGCCCATATCCAGAAATCCACGCCGTGTTTTACTTCTGTTTTTAACACGGCAGCAGCATCGGACACGCACGCAGATTCAAAACATTCAGACTGAGGCAAGACGATATTTAGATCATCCACCAAGATGGATATAAGGATTTTTTTTTTCTAAGAAGAGAAAAGTAAGTCAAAGCCATCCAAGTTTTCCCGTGAGTGGCCAAACAGCAACATTGCGTTCTCCCAAGGTCAAACACAGCCAGCTTTTCTGATAAGAATGTTAGCACCTTATGAGACATTCTCTGTATTAGCAATAGAATTAGCATAGCCTACTAGCAACCAAATACGAGCTAGATCAGCTATATGGCACTAGCAGTTTTGTTAGGCATTACTAGTGCGGTTAGACATGTTTAAATGCAGAACAGACACAGGCGAAATGTCATCAAAAGCACAGAATGGCGACAAACACCTCACAGTGCTTACCTGTCCTGTCATTATTGCATCTCCTGCCCGTGTTCATTGCCCTGAGCATTTGCACTATTTAATTTGGCCATTGCACCCACCCAAAGAATCAATTTTGCATCTGATTGCTTGAGCTAGGGTTAAAAAAGAAGAAGAAAACACCTGTTCCATTTATTTTTCTATTTCTAAAATGCTTGTGATTGTATTTTTTGTATTGATGATTGTATTTCTATGTCAAATGTTCTATTAGAGAAAAACAATATGAACAAGTGCTCAATGCTCAAAGGCGCTTGAACATGTGGCTGTTTGCCACATCCACCAAGAGCATCTTGACAAACTTGACTTAAAGGAGATTTGCCAGTCATTTGTGTCTGCAAATGACAAAAGAGGTCACACTTTTGGAGCCTTTGTATGATGTCTTATGTTCTAATTGTAGAAATCCTGCTGTATGCATAGTACAGATAATAGAGGAGAAATATGATTATAGGAGGAGATATGGAACATTTAATGAAAGGACAAAAAAGGGGAATCTTTGAAATTTTGGGGAAAGAATGGAGTAAAAGCAAGTCTTTAACAGGTTGTATTGAGTTACCTCATTCTTTTCTAATTCACTCTTTGATTCTTTTTGAATCTTCATATTTAATAAAGTACCTAAAAAGTGCCAAGTGTCAGTGTCAGGCCTCTGTGAGTTAAACCAAAACATAATAGTAGTCAGTAATTGCAGACCATGCCAGCTCCAAGGAAAAACAAAGAAAGAGGGAGATTATTTTGGGTGTAAAACGCACCAGAATGCAGGAAATTGAATCTACTATTTAAAAAAATTCGGGGGGAGGACCCCCAGACCCCCCGAAAAATAAGTGTCCCCCCCACATTCAAAAAGCTGCTGACGCCCATGCTACTACTACTACTACTAATACTACTACGTAGGAACAGTATTGTTATTGGTGGTATACTCCTTATTATTCTTTTTCCCCGCTTTGGTCAAATAGCTCAAAATGTCCCTGACCGAAAATGCTATAAATTTGCATGCCACAACTAGAGAGCATCAGTAACTATGGCAGAAAGAATGACCATGATTAAACCATAGGTGGCGCTATAATAACCACAAGTAAATAATTAACTTCAGAATGCTGGCATTTCCACCCCGGATGTATGAAACTGGGTACGTATGTGTCTTTCCTCATGGGGAACATATTTGCCTCAAGAACCGATAAGGTCCGCCATGATGGATTTTTCTGAAGGTGCAAAATCTGGCCAAACTTATAAAAACTAACTTAAAATCACCTGTAAGTCTGATTGGTCCAAAATTGCATATGGACATGCATGGTGCATGTCTCTCCTTAGGGTGTTAAAGGATAAGAGATCCATTCCAAGTTGGCGGAGAAAAAATATGACGGTCACAGTACAATTATAATGTCATAAAATCAGGATTTATACTGTGTAGACCTGTTCACAACAATACTACCAGACTATAACTGTGGTCCTATTAACAACAATACTGCCAGACTATAACTGTGGTCCTATTAACAACAATACTGCCAGACTAAATTGTGTAAACACTGTTGGGCCCCCTGTGGGGAGCATGCAGCGTCTGGCCAGTAGAGGTAGCTACAGGACTGGTGGAGAGTAGATGAAGACATGATTGAAGACTGGTTGGTGTCAATCATGTCATTGTCATTTGGCATTTAACTTGTGTGTTTTTTTTCTCTTCCGACAATCGGTAGGAAGTGATGGTGAGACCAAGACATAGGCCTACACTATGGACCAGTGAAGACATAGGCCTACACTATGGACCAGGACAGCTTGGCCCGTGCGTCCTCTCTCTCCCTGGGTCGGCGCACGGAGACGGAGGCCCCCCTGGTGGGGCTACCGCAGCAGCAGCAGCAGAAGCCTCCGGGTCTGGGCAGGTCACTCTCCTCCAGCCACAGCCAGTACACCATCCTCCTGGAGGAACCCCCACCACCACCCCACTCCTCCTCCTTCTCTTCCACCCGGCCAGGCTGCTCCACACCGCCTCCTCCTCCTCCTCCTCCTTCTCTTCCACCCAGCCAGGCTGCTCCACACCGCCTCCTCCTCCTCCTCCCCTCCACCCCCACCTCCCCCATCGCCCCAGGGAAAAGCACCACCACCCCTACCACCACCCCCACCACCACCACTGCCAGGGCAGGCCTAAGCTCCGTTCCCGCAGTGTGCAGTATGGCCTGGGAGAGAGAGAGAGGCCCCAGAGCTCTGTCCGCGGTCGCTCTCGCAGCATCCAGTACTGCAGCCTGCACGAGGAGGCCTCCAAGGTAATGCATGGATGCTGGTTCAGGACCCCAGTTTAGAGGTGTGCGTGTGTGCGTGTGTGTGTGTGTGTGTGTGTGTGTGTGTGTTAGGGCTGGGACCACGCGTCGACGTAATCGACTACGTAATCGACTACGTAATGTGCGTCGGTGCGTCGCAAAGTCGCAAAAAAAATCTAGCTGCAATTGCGTCACTGCGCCGAAGTGGTGGCGGGGGCGCTGTTTCGCAAATAAGTTAGCTTTCGTTTTTGCTAACGAAATAGCTGATAGTATGTTGACTGCTCAAGGAGAATACATATTTGAAAGTACAGAATGCCTGAGAGCCTTATATTGCATTATATTACATTATATTTTGAATGGTCATCTGGTGCCTGAATATTGTGTTTTCCTTTACATAAATAATGACATTTCCACCATAAATTGATGCAGAAAGGGCACAAATTGGTGCATATAAATTCACCAGAAAGCAAGAAATTAAGTGTTTGATGTTTAAGGACCCCCAGACAGCCCTGCTTCATGGGTCCCCCCCAATGTCAAACACCACTGGTACCACCTCCGCCTCATTTTGAGCCAGGAAAAACCCTGATGGCCATGTTGGCATTCAAGTTGGCTAAACATAGCAGTGAGTCTGCCCTGTGTCTGGGGCTGTTTGACAGAGGCAGTTACAGTAGTAGTAGTAGTAGTAGTAGCAGGTCGCCGAATTAAAGGTGTCTGTGTTTAATTGCGGGCCCACAGACAGCCCCCATACATCAGCTGATCATTTAAAGGGGCGGCCGTCTGAGTAATGTGCATGTCACACGCTGCTTTGTTTTATAAGAGCAGCAGCTATTACCCAGAGTGCTTTATAAAGACACTGTTAAACAGAGAGAGACAATACAAGCCATTATTTTGGGGAAAATTAAGTGATACATTAATCGAACAGTAAAAAAAATAATGGTTAGACTAATCGTTAAATTAGTCGTTAGAGTAATCGACTAACCGAAAAGAATAATCGCTAGATTAATCGTTAGAAAAATAGTCGTTTGGGACAGCCCTAGTGTGTGTATGTGTGTGTGTGTATGAGTGTGTATGAGTGTGTGTGTGTGTGTGTGTGTGTGTGTATGAGTGTGTGTGCGTATGTGTTGGAGGGTCAGCAAAGGCAGAAGACAAATATCAGCTTGTCCACCCAAAAAAATCTAAAATGCTCATTCAATTCTATTTTCATTGTGTTTCATTGCAGAGCTTGAATGGTAAAAGCCTCAGTAAGCCACAGCCTCCTCTCTCCCAGAACCAGCCCCACCCCCTGGGGGGGAGGAGAGGAGGCGGAGCTGTCCTGTCCTGTGTAGGCGTCACACAGGCGGAGGCGGGGGTCCAGGCCGGGCAGACGTCACCAAGGCTGGAGGCTCCAGCAACTCCCCCAGGGATGCCCAGGGTCTCCTCTCCCTGTCCCCCTCCTTGTGGAAGGCCGTGGAGGGGGTGCAGTACATCTCTGACCACTTACTGGGTCGACTTACTGGGATCTCCACACTCCAGAGCTCTCCTCCCATCTTGCAGTTCATCTGCAGGGCAATCTTGGTGGCCACAGTCATGACGACCTGTTGGCGGGAAAGGGTGCGAGCCAACACACACTGGCTGGGGGTGGGACAGTCCACACACAGGTACTTCTTCACACTGTCATACTTATCCTTCCTGTTGCTGGGGAGGATCACCACCACCTGAGTAGGTAACACGCATGCTTTAGTCCTCATTCAACACCTAGAGGTGGTTACCTGGACACAGATTCAGACGATTGCTAGACATGTTATGCTCAGAGACTAACCATCTGGGTGGTCTCTGTAACGTTGTGCTGCAGAGCCCTGAGCAGAGACTCCTGGCGGTCCTCGTACTCCACCCTGTACACAGACCAAAACTGTCAAAGCACTGGGACATCTAACCAATGGGACTTCCACTGATGATACCATGTTCATTTTGAGATAACACCCAAGTATGATTGGCAAAGAATACTCAAGGCTTTGTAAAACACCTGTGGTACAATACTGCAGCTTAAAGTGCTCATTAACTCAAGCTTGGAACCTTAATTCTAGCTGTGCCCATTCACAGCTGGACTCACTGTTGTAATTAACTTAGGTATCATATGTTGCTCCCTGCCACTAGGTGGTGCTATAGCACTGTGTGTGTGTGTGTGTGTGTGTGTGTGCCTCCTTCCAGTCTCCTCCAACCCAGAGTGAGAACTCACATAACAGGCCTCTGCATGCGGATGCTCATGGGTGGGGACACCTTATTTAAGCCGTCCAGGAGGGCGTGGGCTACGTCAGCGTTGCGGTGGGTAAGGAACATGATCCAGTTGTCCAGTGGCCGGCTGCTGATCAGGGGGATCCCCCTCATTTCTTTGGACCAGTCTGCTGCCCAAGCGTTGTACTCGTACTGGGAGACAAAAGAAAAAGAAAAAAAAAGGTTTTTGAGTTTGTTGCAATCACAGATTATGATATATAATTATGCAAATACATGACCAGCAAACATTCTTGTTTGGAGCTAGATCAGTACATGTTGCAGTAAAACAGAAACAGAAGTATCGTATCGTTCGCACCGTTTAAGGAACTCGACTCAACGATATGACTTGGGGAAGAAAAAAAGAGCCGCCCCTGTTGAATTACTCCCATCATAACAGAGAACACATTAAAACACATGAAATATAACCTTGCAGATAAATCACGTTGAGTACCCCCAAACTGTCTTTTATTGTTATCTGTAGCATGGCTGAGGGGCAAATTGGAGCGGATTCTCTCTCTCTATCTCTCACACACACAGAGACACAGACACACAGACAGACAGAGACACGCACAGACACACACAGACACACACACAAACACAAACGCCCTGTCCGTCCATCTCAGTCTCTCTCTCTCTCTCTCTCCTTCCCTCCCTCTCTCCCTACCTCCCTCTGTCCCTCTGTCCCTCATATTCAGTTACAATATCCTTGTTTACGTGTAATACATCTCCGCTGGGGAAAGGATTCCTCAAGTATTCCTAATATAGCCTAAGCACTTTGAGCTGCAACGTTTGCAGGAAAAGTGCTATACAAATAAACTTTATTATTATTAATATGGGTTTGCTGACCTCTATACAAAATGGACCCTGGCTATGGGCTGTGATGTAACAATGACCAAAGTTAGAATTCTTCTAAAACATTCCCCACATCACATCCAGTCATTAAGGATGTCACCATGTGATGACATAACAATGTAGAACATGCAGCTGGGGTTCTAGAATCCAGCTGCAGTACACATGCCGTTCATTTACCTGCCATTCCTCTGTGAAGAGCTAGATAGATAGATAGATTAGTTATTCGTTCTTCTCACAGTTTTTCTCCAACTCTCGCTATCCGAAAGTCACCAGACAATGAATCCTAGTGCGCCTATTCAACCGACGGCCTCCTTGTATGTAGGAGATCTCCACATGGACACCACTGAAGGAATGCTATGTGAGAAATTCAGCCCTTCTGGACCGATCACCTCTATAAGAGTGTGCAGGGACTTGAGGACACGCCGGTCTCTCGGGTACGCTTTCGTCAACTTCCAACAGCGAGCTGACGCCGAGCGCGCCTTGGACACCATGAACTTCGACGACGTCAACGGGAGACCCATGCGCATCATGTGGTGTCAGCGTGACCCCTCTAGAAGGAACAGTGGAGTCGGCAACATCTTTATCAAGAATTTAGCGAAGGCTTTCGACAGCAAGGACCTCTACGACACGTTCTCCGAGTTCGGGGACATCCTTTCCTGCAAGGTAGCGTCTGACGAGAACGGCTTCTCTAAACGCTTCGGCTTGGTCCAGTATAACACCCAGGAGGCCGCAGAGAGAGCTATCGAGAGACTCGACGGCACGTTGTTGAACGACCAAAAAGTGTTTGTCGGACACTGGAAGTCTCGCAAAGAGCGAGAGTTCACTAACGTGTACGTCAAGAACTTTGGGGAGGATATGGACGACCGACGCCTGAAGGAGAGGTTTGAGAGATTCGGACCGGCCCTGAGCGTCCGGGTCATGACTGATGCCGCTGGTAGATCCGTGGGTTTTGGATTCGTCAACTTCGAGAGGCACGAGAACGCCAAGAGGGCCGTCGAGGAGATGAACGGCCAGGAGATAAACGGGAGGCGGGTCTATGTGGGCCGGGCCCAGAAGAGAGGAGAGCGCCAGGCTGTCCTGAAGAGCCAGTTTGAGCAACTGAACCAGGGCCACAGGACCACATACCAGGTGTGTGTTTATGAAGGAAAAAATGTGACGGCTGCTGGTGAAAAGTAGTCAAAGCAACCACCAGTAGGCAAAGTCATTTTTCAGTTTTTTTTTTTACATGTGCTTAAACTACAGATTGTACGCTTTCGAATGATGTGTCATACAATCACAATCCAGAGAAAAAGCTGTTTAAAGAGTTGGTTGTTTTTCACACCTTCACACAGCCAGCTAATGGGCGGTAACACAACCACTCCCCCTCTAGATTGACAGCTGTCAATATCTGTCAGTGTTAGTCACTGGGTGAGATAGCTACAGCTAACATTATTATGTGTATTAGAAAAAGAAGCTGATAGTCTCGGTAAACATTGCTGATGTATTTGAGGTATAAAAACATCTCACTAAACATGCTCTCTCTCTACCAGCAGGGTGTCAACCTGTACGTGAAGAACTTGCACGACCGCTTGGACGACGACCAACTGCACAAAGAGTTCTCCCGCTTCGGAACCATCACCAGCGCGAAGGTGATGATGACGGAAGAAGGACGCAGCAAGGGATTCGGCTTTGTGTGTTTCTCCTCCCCCGAGGTGGCCACCAAGGCCGTGACCGAGATGAACGGCCGCATCGTGGCCACCAAGCCCCTGTACGTGGCCCTGGCCCAGCGCAAGGAGGAGCGCCAGGCTCTCAGAACCAACCGGAACATGCCACAGAGGATGGCCAGCGTCTGCGCCGTTCCCGACCCAGACTTCCTACCTAACTTACCCTACCAGGTTGCTCCCCCACCTGGACTCTTCATGGCTTCTCACATTCCACAGACCCAGGACTGTGGAACCGCCCAATACTCCTCAGCTCAGCTGAGACCCACTCATCACCTGGCTACCCTCGAACCTGAGGCGAAACCTCAGCACTTCGAGAACACGCCCGACGACACCACCACGTCTCCATGGGCTACCGGGCCTCAGACCTTCGATGCTATGACCCCCGCCACACCTTCCCAGGTGCCCCGTAGGATGACGTCTCAGCACATAGGTCAGTTTATTTAGTGAAGCATCCCTGCGCATAGCAAGGTTCCCACGGGTCCTTGAAACCCTTGAAAGTTTGTGAGTTTGAGAAAAATAAATCAAGGTCTTAAAGGTTTTTTGAAAATAGACATGGGCCATTGAAAGTGCTTGAATTCCCCTCTCTCTCTCGCTAAAAAATAAATAATATATATTCAAAAATGTTTTACTCAGCTCGTCAACTAGCTCCGTCTCAAACTATGCCGTGTTGGGTCCTTGAATTTGAGGGAATCGAGTCTTGAAAGTCCTTGAAAGGTGCTTGAATGGGATGTTTCAGAAGGTGTAGGGACCCCTGACATAGAGACAAGAGCACTATCCAAACATTTGCCATAAATATCCCTTTGGTTATGCTTATCTTCCCCTCTCAGCTACCCAGGCCTTGAGAAAGCACCCTGCCGTTGCAGATGGTGATCCAGCTAAGGCACGGCTGCACGCTGTGCCCCAGAACAAGTCCACAGCTGGTGGACACGACCGCCAGCAGCACACGGCTCCCCAGCTACAAGTCCCCGTGCAGCAGCCTGCTGTCCATGTCCAGGACCAGGACCAGGAGACACTGACTGCCTCCATACTGGCTACAGTTCCCCATGAGGACCAGAAGCAGATGATAGGCGAGTCTATTTGTCTGTTTCTATGGATCCCCATTAGCTGTTACAGGTACTGTAGAATTTCTACCTTCTGAAATGATGGCTATGACTGGTGTTATCAAGCGAGAATGTTCTTTATATACAAATCTGCTGACATACACTTGTGATCACTTTCAATTCAATAAAACAAGCTGTTAGATATTCACTTTCATATTCTGGACGGTACAATTCGCATTTCTCAAAAACAACAAACTGTCGACTTCTGTGAGACGTCTTGTTGCAAGGCATTCTGGAACCTGCAGTTCTGAAACCCATTCTTTAACTAATACAACAGAAATGTACTTCTTGTTTTTTTAACTACCTTAACGATAAATAATAACTCTTAACTGTCAATCAATCATGTAACATATTAATCAATCTCTTTTAACTGTCAATCAATCATGTAACATATTAATCAATCTCTTTTAACTGTCAATCGATCAGGTAACCTATAAAGTTACAACAGTTACTGTTACTGATATCTATTCTCCCCTCCCTCCAGGTGAGCATCTCTTCCCATCCATCCTCAGCTAGCACCCCAGCATCGCCCCCAAGGTCACGGGCATGCTGCTGGAGATGGACAACCGTGATCTTCTGCGCCTGCTGGCGTCTCCTGAGGCGCTGCGCTACCAGGTGGATGAAGCGGTCGCTGCGCTGGAGGCCCACTGGGCTGAGGAGGCTGCACAGAAAATTGGCCACTTCCCAGAGTTCCAAGCGGCTAACGCATAAAAAAGGAGACCCGGACTATGAAACAATACCGATTCACCGATGAAATAAAATGTTAGCATTGAAAAAAAACGATTACGAGGAGAAATTAACATTTAACAACGGGGGGGGGGGGGGGGGGGGGGGAGGTGGAGGTGGAGGATCCATGCCACCCTCCCAAGGCAGCAAACCTAGGGGAAACACTGATGACTATATGATAATATGTCATTATTCTCTTAGGTCATCCTTCTTCCTCTGTGTCCCACCATCGTCTGAGAGACACTCATGTATCGTCTCCTGGCTTCAGAGACAGATCACCCCTGAGAGTGATCCCCTGGACAACCAGAGGGAATGAAGTAGGGAGGGAGTTTGTGTTCTACGCTCCTCCTCCACTGATCGTATTATCGGACGACGATGATGATGATGATGATGATGATGATGATGTGCCAGAACACATACTACTATTGGACAGTGAGGATGAAGAGGAGCAGAACCAGGGGAGCAATTCCTCATGTCCAATTGTGGTGCTGGACAGTGACAGTGACACTGTGGTGCTTGACAGTGACAGTGACAATGACTTTGTTCACTATATTGATGACTTTGAGGAGGAGAACGAGGAAGACAATGACTTTGTTCACTATATTGATGACTTTGAGGAGGAGGAGGAGAACGAGGAAGACAATGACTTTGTTCACTATATTGATGACTTTTGGGGCTTTCCCACTAGAGGGCTGACCCGGGTCAGCCCGGGCTGGCCTGCTTCTTTGGCGCTTTTCCATTTGTCGGCCTGGGTCGGGTCGCTTCTTTAGCTACCCATCGTGAGCAGGAACCATAGGGCCGAAGGGTACCTTTTTGCCAGGCTGCGTGTGACGTGTGATGTTGTTCACTATATTGATGACTTTGAGGAGGAGGAGGAGAACGAGGAAGACAATGACTTTGTTCACTATATTGATGACTTGGGGCTTTTCCACTAGAGGGCTGACCCGGGTCCCTGGGTCGGCGCACGGAGACTGAGGCCCCCCTGGTGGGGCTACCGCAGCAGCAGCAGCAGAAGCCTCCGGGTCTGGGCGGGTCACTCTCCTCCAGCCACAGCCAGTACACCATCCTCCTGGAGGAACCCCCACCACCACCCCACTCCTCCTCCTCCTCCTCCTTCTCTTCCACCCGGCCAGGCTGCTCCACACCGCCTCCTCCTCCTCCTCCTCCCTTCCACCCCCACCTCCCCCATCGCCCCAGGGAAAAGCACCACCACCACCACCACCACCACCACCCCCACCACCACCACTGCCAGGGCAGGCCTAAGCTCCGTTCCCGCAGTGTGCAGTATGGCCTGGGAGAGAGAGAGAGGCCCCAGAGCTCTGTCCGCGGTCGCTCTCGCAGCATCCAGTACTGCAGCCTGCACGAGGAGGCCTCCAAAGTAATAGGTGGTGGGCCGAATGCGTTTATCGCGAAGTTTATCTCTTTCCATCTACAGAGTAAACGATCTCTTACATATGATTAAGTAATTCTCTTAAGTCTATAACAATTTGTTTTCAGCTGTATTTATGTCGGAGATTTTCACAAACTTATTTTTTAATAGTCTGTCTGCTCAGGCACATCGCTGGTCGCTCTAGTTGATAAACCAATCAGAGGAATGTAATCAGACCAATCAGACCCCGAAATGTAAACACTGGCTGTTAACCCCGCGGGAAAATAACGAGATGTGATGAATGATGGAGTGTTGTATGCATTTAACAAACCGAACGGACAATATTATAGCATTTTCAGATGCAAGTTGGACCAAATTTGTACATTGTTCTCTACAGTGGGTGAATCTTCACACTGCAGAAAGCCAAATTGCAGAAAGGGCTGTAAAAAAATATAACCTAGTAGTAGACAGTTACATTCCAGATGTGCCAGCTAATATTGGCTACCATAGGCATAGACAATGCTATGCAGTATGCCAACATACGAAACATTGAAAGAGCCCGCAAGAGAAGGGAAAAATCAGTACAGGAGACTGCAGGTGTGTTTTATAGCAATATAAGTTATTTATAAGAACAATATGATATAAACAAGCTAAGATTAATATGACATGATATGACATGAACATTATTAACAATATGATATAAACAAGCTAAGATATGACATGAACATTATTAACAATATGATATAAACAAGCTAAGATATGACATGAACAAGATATGAACAAGGCATTAATGGGTCAGGGTCAGCCCTGTCAGGTCAGGTCCAGAAGATGTGCAGTGCAGTCTAGGGCTGAGCATCTGGGGTTACCTGGGGAAACAGATTAGGAGAGTTGTAAATAAACTAGGCTATAACTTTGGAAGCATTACTATTACAATGCATAGAGTATCATATGTCTCTCTCTCTCTCTCTCTCTCTCTCTCTCTCTCTCTCTCTCTCCCTTCCCCCCCCCCCCCCCCCCCTTACAATGTAGTAGAAGCAGAAGGTCAAACTGAAAATGATACACCACCAAAGCCTAGACTTCTCCGCTCAAAGACTACCACTACGTTCAGCCTAAATAAAAAACCACATGTTCTTCCCGCCCAGTGCATAATATGCAGACGGGACAAATATTTCACACTTCACCACAGCCGGAAGAGAGTCAAGGAGAATCTTCAACTGTGTGAAACACTGACAGCTGGTAAGCTGCTTGCTGAAGGCACGTGAAGATGAAAATCTGCTCATCCAAATAGGCGGGATGGATCTTGTTGCCTCAGAGGCAATGTACCATTTCCGATGTTACCGCAACTACACACAATTTATGTACCTAAAGAAAAATGTGACACCACATGTAGTCCAAGATGAAGTTGCCACAGCTGGATCATCATCATCATCATCATCATCAGATGAAGACAGCACAAACAACGACACAAAAACTGAAACAGATGACACAAATCAGACAAGACTGTTGTTCCATGCAGCCATGACACTGAAAGATGTGATAGTGGATGCATGCAAAAGAAACCCCAAACTCACCTGGCCACCAACAGCACAACAACAGACTCAGCTGCCTCAAATCTCAAATAAGGTCTTCAATTTCATGGCCTGGACCACAGGCATGTCAACCGATCCCTCTACTGATGACAAAAGAGTGAATACAAGTGAAGAGGCGACTCAGAAGGTTATACCTACTTGCCAGGATGTCATGAACCTAACAATGAAAGGGAGATGGCTCATGCCCAAACATTGTTCGTTAGCCATGGCCGTTAGACACATGACAGGATCAGCTCAGCTGATCAGTGTATTGAATGGTCTTGGTCATTGTTCCTCAAATTCTCAGGTGTTAGAACACGACACAGCTTTAGCACAGCTACAGTTACAAAGAGGTGTCACATACATCCCTCAAAACATCCAAGTAAAGCTGCAAGCAACTCTGGTTTGGGACAATAATGATTTTGGAGAGGAAACACTATCTGGCAAGGGGACTACACACAACACTAATGGCATAATTATTTAAAAAATGATTCCATGTGTTGCACCTACCCCTACTCCTGATCATCAGTATCTACTTAAAACAAGGAAGAGGTCTCTTGATCCACCCCCGACTAATCTTGAGACGTACACCAGAGGAAAGCGGAGAGGCCCACAACTTTTTGGAAAAGAAGTTAATCTAGATTTAGATAACCACATGCTTACCAGGAAAGCAGCACAAACCTTAGACAGTGCCTACTTCTTAATGAAGACTGCAGTCCATGGCAAAGTCCTTCCTGGATGGACTGGTTTTAACACACTCATTCACGGAGGTCCAGTTCCAACACCAACAAACACTGGGTACCTTCCAGTGATTGATGCAAGTCCTACAGAACTGGGAACTGTAGAAACCATCCTTAAGAGGTCGACAGAAATTGCAGACAAATTAGAACTTCAGGAGATAGCTCTAGTCTTTGACCAAGCCATCTATGCTAAAGCTCAAGAGATACGATGGAGTAGTGAAAGATACAAGGAAAGGCTTACAGTTAGAATGGGTGAGTTTCACACATGTATGGCATTTCTGTCCTGTATCGGCAAACGTTTTGGAGATGCTGGCTTACAAGACATCCTGATCGAGGCTGATGTTATTGCTGCTGGGTCAGTTGGAGGAGTTATAACAGGTCACCAATATAACAGAAGCATCCGTAGCCACAAGCTGACATGTGAGGCACTACACAGGTTACGCTGGCATGAATACCTTGAGACCCTACCTCAAGACTGCCGTGAAATTGCTTTAACAGTTGCCACTGATCTCCAGAGAGCCTTCCCTGAAGACCACTTTGAAGCCATTGTTGAATCACAGGAGTTCAACACAATCGTTGAAGGCTATGACAAATTCAACAAACAACAAGAAAGTAAGACATTCCAATTTTGGAATTCCTACATTGAAATGATAGAGGACTTGCTGTCCTTTATCAGGGCTACACGAGAGGCCAATTGGGGTCTGCATCTTTCCAGCATCCGGATCATGTTGCCATGGTTCTTCTCCTATGACAGAATCAACTACAGTAGATACCTATCAGCATACTGGCAGGAGATGAGCATTCTAAAGGATACTCATCCGATAATCTACACACAGGTACAGTCGGGTGACTTTGTGGCACAGAGGCAACAAGCATATGGCTTCTCAGGCACTGCATGTGACCAGGTCATAGAGCAGACGGCTAACAGGGATTCGAAGACCAAAGGTGGGCTTACCGGTTTTTCACTGAACAAGGGTGCAGTCCACAGGTGGACACTGACACAGCATGAGAGAGCAGCCATCACAATGGAGATCAAGGATATGGCTGGGCAGAACACGACAATGACACAGAGAACAGAATTGGATGAAAAAAGATGATGAAAAAGATGTTCAGAGCATAATGTCAACCATACAAAACATGATGAACCCATTCGAACAAACACTTGAAAAAAAGAACCTTTACCATATTACATCAGGTCAGGTAGCATCAGAAGAAGTCTCTGCTGATCTGTTGAGTGCAAATGAGAGAGGTGAGAAGGCATTTGTTGAATTCTTTCAGAAACGCCTCATAACAGATGAGGTGGAATTTCATGCTCCAGTGAAAAAGATGAAACTGAAGACATTTAAGGACACGGCAACCTCAAGTGTAACCAAAGTGAGAGGCCAGGAGATAGCCCTCAAAGCAGACAGAGATCTCTTCGCAAGGCTTATTGTTGTGGGAACAGTGAGGAAGATAGACATAGGGGAAATGCTGGTCTATAGTCTGGGACCCTTTCCTGCAGCAATTGCGAACATAGATGGCTCTTTTGTGAAAACTGACAAAGCCAAATTAATGCACTTTCTAGAAGGATCAGTAAATCCACCAGCCACAGTTGAAATCCCTGATGGCTCAACCTGGGTGTGGGATGCAATGGCACTAGTACAGGCTATGAAACCCCAAGATACATTTGGAAGATTTGCCAACAGTGCACTAATGTACCTGATCAACACAGCCAAAGTGAGTAAATCTAAAGTGGTGCATTTTGTCCCTGACACCTACAAAACACTGAGTATAAAGAACGCAGAACGAGGTCGACGAGCAACAAAAGGATGTCAGTTGACAACAATATATTCAGCTGACCAGAAGACACCAAGACAATGGTCCAAGTTCTTGGCTTGTGGCCAAAACAAAGAAAATCTACAACAGTTTCTTTTTGAGACATGGTCCAAGTCCAGGAAAGACCAAATTCAAGACATCACTTTGATTGTTGGACATGGGTCTGAGTGTCATGTGATCAGAGTCAACAGCAGTGGCACAGAACTTGAGGTTTTACCACTGCTCACACTGTTCTCAATACAGGAGGAGGCAGACACCCGGCTGTTGCTTCACTGTGCACATGCCTCACAGTATAGCTCACATGTTGTGATCAGCAGTCCTGACACAGATGTGTTTGTACTGGCTATCGCTTTCTGTAAGGAAATAGGAGCAAACCTGTACTTCCACACAGGAAAAGGGACAAACAAACGCACCATACACGTACAGAGAATACACAGCCATCTTGGAGATGAAGTCTCTGATGCGCTAATTGGATTTCACTGTTTCACCGGCTGTGATACAGTGAGTGCACTGCACGGCAATGGAAAAGTGAAGGCTGTAAAAACACTCCTGTCCAACAAAGAGCATTGTGCTACTTTCCAAAAGTTGGGAACAGCTTTTCAACTGCCAACAGAGCTTTATGAGGAAATTGAGGCATTTACATGCGACCTCTACGACCACAAAGGCTGTAGGGATGTAAATTTAGCTAGGTGTCAAATGTTTAACCAGATCTTATCCACCTAATTTTTCTGTTTTTCTGCTCGAAATGACATGCCCACAGTGAATATAGAATATCTCCACAATCACAAGGGCCTTCATAATGATATTGTTATCAAATGAAAGCTAACACCTGTGGGGTGGCTGTAGAAGTGTCAGAATCAAAATCTATGTTACTGTGTCAGAGCAAATAGAGCTAGAACATTATAAAACATCTCAAATTCAGTCTCCGCCTAAAAACCCCCCAGCTTTTACAGTGAATATCACCTTGGAAACCTGATAACGAAGCCCAAATCATCTAGGAATCAGTACTCCAGGATCTTATTAGTACTTGTGCCAAAGTCGATGCTAGTAATGTGAGCAAATGCAACTTTGTACCTGTTTTAGTACAGTTATGTTTAGGCGGACACCTATATGTTTAGGCCATTTGGAGATATTTTGGCACCATCTTTGACCTTTGACCTTTCTCATGTATCAGATATTTTTTTTTTAAATTGGGGGGGGGGATTTTTTGGGGTTGGCCGACCAATGGTATGGAAATTCGGCGTTGAAACCGGACATGACACATTCTCCAGTTGGAGAAAACTGGATGTGACTTAGGCCGTGTTTACCGTCTCGGGGAAAAAATGGTGGCATCGTATAGCATGCAAAGTTGTGAAAAAAATTGATATCGATGAAGAGAATTGATCGAGGTAAACTCTCTATATCACTTCGGATCCCCATGGGGGTCCGTTGGCTCCTGAGTGGGAAGTGCAATGACCGAAGTCTACCACCAAATAAGGATGCCTTGCACAAACATAGTCAGCGGGCAAACTACCAGGCAGCCATATACAGGAGGTCCCTTGAGAGCCAGCCAGACATCCCTCCGCCAATGAGCCATGGCTGGAAGATAGAGGGAGATTTCTTTGAGATTGACTGGATGTCACTTCCCCCAGCCCCAGTCGCAGTTTTAGAGCTTGTATACTGCTCCTGCAAAAAAACAAAATGTGTGAAAGGGAGATGCACATGCAAATCTAACAACCTACCATGTACAGACATGTGTCTGTGTTTGCACTGCGAAAACACACTAGTGTTATAAATGTTCTCTAACACTTGAATCTTTGTCTAGTCTTGTCAATTATAGGCAAGGCAAGTGAAGATACACTTATATATATATATACTGTATATATATACTTAGTCTTGGGTTTTGTCTTACCAGCTCACCTCGTAAAAGTGAGACTATTGACAATATCAAAAACATGCTTGCACACACATACATACTCACACACAAGTTAATGTTACTGGTCCCAATTTGGCACAATTATTACTGAAATTATTGAGAATAGACATAGTTGACATAGGTAAATTAGCTATTGTACCCTTTAAAGTTAGATAACTAGCTTGTTAATTAATTAGCTTCACAATCGCGGGTGACGTTAGGTCGGATTTTTCAGTAAAATAGCATATTAGAACATGTTTGTATTGACACAACATGACATGGACTTGTTCATTAATATGTGATATGAATTAGTATGACATGCAAATCTTACCTGAAACATTACTTGACAGTAAAGTTATCCGAAACAACTCAGTCTTCTCGTCTTTCCAGATAATACGTTGTTTACTTCATAGTTCCGTATTTTGAAGGAATATCATTGGCAGACGTCAAGTCAGGTGACGCTTTAACGGGTTTTGATTGGTTAGCGGCATAGTAGCCCCAAGCATTCTCCTTATTAACTTATGGATCGTAAGTTTACTTTTCATAAAACGTCGTTCGAAAATCGGCTGCCAACAGACGGAAACATGTTCCAAAAAAAACTATTTAGCTTATATGGAAAAATCAACTAGTCTGTAGTTGTAGATCGATCATTTCACAAACGAAAGCAGATAGACAGCTTCGGCCCACCGCCTACCCTGCTCACCACCTGTTTCAACTGTTGCCCTCTGGACGGCGCTACCGATCCCTGGCCACCAAAACATCCCGTTTCAAAAACAGTTTTTTCCCCTCTGCCATAATGACTCTCAACACCTGACTCACTGCACTGTATAAATTGTAAATTGTAATATATGTTCCTGTCTTGTCTTGTGGTTATGTGTGTTCATGTCCATGTAATAGTCATGTACAATGTGTGTATGTTTTTTGACACTGCTGTTTGAGCTGTACCGACAACAAATTCCACCGACCTAGGTCGTGTGGTCATTAAACTATTCATTCATTCATGCACCGCTGGACTGGCCATACAATCTTTCTGCCCGCTGGCAGATGGGCCGCGCTAGTTTTGGGCCGGTCGGGCCGCCTGACCCCCCCCCCCCCCCCCCAAAAAAAAAAATAAAAAAATAGAATAAATTAAAAAACTAGCGTGGCCCAAACTAGCGCGGCCCAAAATAGCGCTGAATCAAGCGGCGGCCCCGGTTTATACTAACACATGGGCTGGCCCAATCACACACCTGCTGTCCATCGGCCCCCTCCCCCACTCTGATCCCTCAGCCGACAACCCAAGTACAGTGTCATGTCCGTAGATAAGATAGTGAAAGGGGGTGCCCAGAAAATTAGGGAGAAAAAAAGTAAGAAGCTAGCAGAGGATGCCTCAAAATGTCAGAAACTGACAGATATGTTCTCTGCATCGACTGTGGGGGCTAGGCCTACTACAGCTGCGGCTGCCACAGCAAAATCTTTACCGCTAACTAACGTTAGCACTGATGTGCCGTTAGCAATTGAGGAGGAGACAGCGGACACAGCTAGAGAGGTAAGCAATGTTGTTACTTGGTTTTACAAAAGCAAAGTTATGTTAGTCGCTTGCATTGGCCAGATTAAGGGAGCAGCAGCAGAGAATGTCTTATGACTTATGCTAACCCGTACAGGCAGCATGATTGCATTGCGCTTCACCAGGACTTGGCTGGAATTCATGCACACACAGTGATCTCTCTCGTGGTGTAACGTTAGTGCTGCTTGGCTGTGGACTCTATAGCTAACGTTAGATGGGGGTGTTCTGCATTTTGTGACTTTCTATTTTGTTGCTAGCTAGCAAGTTGAGGTATCACTGTCACTGACATAAATGCACTACCAACAATGGGTGTTAATAATACTTTTTATTTGAAAATAAAAATATTTAAAACAAAATCTACACTAGCCTATTTCAGAACTAATGAATGCTTTTTATTGCATGGAGAAATAAAACTCATGCAGTCTGCAACCCTATAATGTTGTCTTGCAACCTTCCATTTGAAATGACTGGGCTTCTGGTGTAACATAATGCAATCATGCAGCCTGTGTGTACATGTAAATGAGAACTTTGCTGATTTTGACAACCAGTTAGTTTACTTCTCTGTCCATGTCTTGTTGAACCAGGTTGAGCTGCTGCTGCCCTCCCCAGAAAAGCAGAGTGTCAGGGAAAGAGAGGAAAAGGAGAGAGAAAAAGATGAAACAGAGGAAACAGAGTGCCACGTTCAGGACTTCAATTACTTTGCCTGTCCTGAGCCTTCCATGCTAGATCACTTTTTAGATTACCACCCTCAGCAGAGAACCAAAAATACAGCGGCACAAAAGTATTTCACATGTGCAGATGGCACCAGTAGGAAGTGGCTCACATATTGCGAAGAACAGCATACATTGTTTTGTTTTGTCTGTATGGCATTTGGCAATAGCACTGACCCCAGAAAATGTATTACTGGAATGACAGGATGGAGACGTGCGCAACAGAATGTGGAGGAGCATGAAAAGAGTGCTACACACCGAAAGTGTGCTGAAGCCTATTTTCTAAGAAGTAGAAAAGGAGATATCCAGAGCAAGTTTGCTGGCAGTCAGATGTCTGCTCATAGGCAGCAAGTAAGAAAGAAACGCCAGGTTTTGGAGTGTATTGTGGATGTGGTGAAGGTGATAGGCAAGAGGGGCTTGAGCTACAGGCATGTGGAGAACGAGGCAGCATACAAGTGGGACGACAGTACCCTGGATCATGGCAACTTTTTGGAGCTCATCCTTATAATAGGAAAGTGCAATGTTAGCCTCAAAGAGCATCTTGAGGAGTGCATTAAAAAGAGCAAAGAATTGCATGCATCCAGTGGAACAAAAGGTAGAGGGTCCCTCGTCACCTTACTGTCCAATACCACTGTAAACTCAGTGATAGACAGTATTGGTCATCTCATTCAGGAGACCATCGCAAGTGACATACAAAAAGCTGGAATGTTCACTGTTCAGCTCGACAGCACACAGGACATAACCAGCCAGGATCAGTGTGCCGTCGTTATTCGGTACGTGACAGAGGAAGTCCATGAGAGGCTGGTTGCTGTGGTGAAGTGCCATGCATCCACAGGGCAATACTTTGTGGAATTGCTCTCTGGGGTCCTGGATGGTCTGAAACTGGACAAGGCCATGTGCATCGGCAACTCAACAGATGGAGCTTCAAATATGCAGGGTCAGTACAGAGGCTTTTCAGCACTTATGGCATCCCAGTCTCCTACTCATGTCCATGTATGGTGCTATGCCCATGTACTGAATCTTGTCCTGGCAGACACGACTGGAAGTGTTTTGGAAAGTGGATCTCTGTTCAGTCTACTAAACGACGTGGCAGTCTTCATCAAGGACTCATATCAGAGGGTCATACTGTGGGACAATGAAGCCCAAGACAAAAGGCACAGACGACTATCTCCAATAGGAGAAACACGGTGGTTGTCCAAGCATGAAGCAGTTGGAAAAGTGTTTGGACACTTTAATAAACCGACAAGCAGCCTCTACCTCGAAACAGTGCTCACACTGACAGCCATAGAACAGCAGGCAAAGGAGAAGCCAACCATCCGTGCCAAAGCAAGAGGATTCAAAGAGGGCCTCCTCAAATACGAAACCGTCTTAACAGCACAGATCTTCCTCAGAATATTTGAGCTGACCACGCCACTCTCCAAGTACCTCCAGACCAGTGGGATGGAAATCCTCTCCGCCCATCGGATGGTGATAGCCACACAAGACAGCCTCAAAAACATCACACGGGATTTCACTACTGTGAAGGCGGCTGTAGACACCTTTGTAAAGTGGGCCAACGAGAACTTGAAAGAGAGAGAGGGAGGAGCAGACATCGAAGTGGAGACTTCACTCCCCAAGAAAAGAATAAGGAAGAGGAAGAACATGCCGGGAGAGAAGGCTCTAGATGAGGTACCTGACAATGCTCTCAGAGCATACGAGGTGAATGTCCACAACCTAATTCTGGACACAGCCAGCGAGGTAATCCAGAGAAGGTTTTTAACAAACGGCACTCTCATTAATGATTTGGCATGCCTGGACCCCAGGAACTTCAACAATTTCAAGACGACAGACCTTCCTCACAATGCTTTCCAGGACCTCAGCAAATGTCTAATCAGATTTGACAGCAGGGCTACAGTGGAAAACCTTCAGATGGAAATGAAGAACTTCGCTCTGCAGTAGGGATGGGACGATTATCGTGTTTATCGTTAATCGCGATAAAAACACCCGCGATAACTTTATCGTGGAGAATTTTAATTAGTTGAATAATCGTCATAATCGTTTTTTTTTTTTTTTTTTAAATGACTGGACTTTTTAAATAGGCACTACATTTTATAAACACTGCTTTGTCTGACTGGTGGTCCCCAGCTGATGACCCAGTTAGGCCCACATAGGTGTTCAGTGAGGTGTCACAGCACACCTGTTCTAAAGGCACTGTTGGAGGTGCGTCAGGCAGCAATGCCCAGCAGGAGTACCATCACCTGTATCATGATTTGATCTGTCTGTTTTTATTGTATGTATTAATGTATGTGACCTATGTGTGTTTTTTGTTGTTGTTGTTAATATTTTTATTGAGTTTCACAGAGACATGTACACAACAGGACATAACAACAACAACTAGTATCCGTGGGGGAGGTTATTGTCCCATTAATAGTAGAAAACTAGTTTTGCACTTTGTTATGCAGTACATTGTCCATAAACAATAACAGAACATGTTCTTTCTCTTTTTCTTTTTTTTTTAAACAAACTAACAAACAAAAAACAAAGACAAACAAAACAAAACAAAAACAAAAAAACAGGGGGGGAGGAGGCCATGTCACATATCAGAAATAAACAGAAAAGAAAATGACAACAAATGCCATAATATATGGGGGGATCACCCCCATCGGAGACAGCATCCATGTCTTACAGTCCTAAACACAGCGGCAGCACAACACCAGCACAGTAAATAATATTGTGACCCATACATTGTAGATCTGTTACACATTAGTCTTGTGTACTTTCTTGAGTGTAATCCACCAAACCTTTCATTACAATGGCAGCCAGTCTGGTACCAATATAATCTAAGAACGGAGACCAAATCTTATAGAATGTCTTTATCTTACACTTATACCTATATGTCAGATATTCCATAGGAATCATATCAAAAAGTACCTTGTGCCATCCAGCTATTGTAGGCGGTTTGCAGTCTATCCATTTCAGCAATATATTTTTCCTTGCACAAAAAGTGAGGATACACAGAAGTCTTTTGGAATGCATACTTTTAAGTTGTTTGTCTGGCAACCCAAACAATAGACACATGGGGTCCTTATCCAATGTAACATCTAGAATTAGATGAATTTTATCCACTATACCTTTCCAGTAATCATCTATATATCTACAAGTCCAAACACAATGAACAAAGCTCCCAACCTCGGTAATACACTTTGTACACATTTCCGATTTGTTATGATCCATTTTATGTCTAAGTTGGGGAGTAATCTGCAAACGTTGTAGTAGTCTAAATTGCGTTTCCTTCGTCCTATTACAGATTGAGATGTCGTTTGCCGATTGCCATATTAGTGACCAAGTTGCTGCATCAGTATTAATGTTCAGGTCATTATTCCAGTCTTTGGGCGTAAATGCAGGTTTGCCTTTATCATATTTCGAAAGTGCTCTATACCCAAGCCCCAGAATGCCTCTCGTCTTTCCAGCAGAGACTATCTCCTCCAGCGGAGAGGGTTGGTGACAGAGGCCAGTGTCTTTTTGGCTATTTAAAAAACTTCGTATCTGAAGGTATCTGAAAAACTCATTTCGTGGTAGGTCATATTTCTTACATAATTGGTCAAATGAAAGTAGTATTTCCGTATCATATAAATGTCCGATAGTAACCATCCCTTTGCTGTCCCACCGCTTGAAACCCCTATCCGTGGCACCAGGGGAGAAGTCTATGTTGCCCCAAACTGGCGAGAGGGAGGATGTAATAATCGTATGTTATAAATAAATAGTAATATAATTGAGATTTCTCACATGAGCCGCGCGCGAATATCCTCACAGAAATTTGTCTCGCGCGATTGTTCAGCCTGCATGGGTAACGTGACTGTCAAGTCAGCCTTGTCAGTCAGTCACTAACGTATGCTAGCCTTCTCACCATGGCTGCATCGGCCCCGTGTCCATTGCCTCACCTTTCCAGGGTTGCACGCAGGCTTCTATGCATACCTGCAACTAGTGTTCCTTCAGAGAGAGTGTTTAGTGCCAGTGGGCACATACTCACACCTCTCCGAGCACAGCTAAAGGCAGAAAAAGTGAACATGTTGACATTTTTGCACTTTAACCTATCTTGAAGCTTTCACGTCTCTAAGCCACAAGGCTAGCACTCAGTTTGATGACAGAAAAGTGTCAGTGTTCAAGTTTTGTTTGACAGTATTTTTTTCCTTTATTTATGCAGTGATACCTTATAATTTATCATTACCTTATTTAAGATTTTATTAAAGATTTTTATTTTTGTCAAGATGTTTTTAAAATGATGTTAATGTTATTAACATGATTCAATAAAAATACAACAAAATCTAAGTTAAAGTGATTACAGTGTGTTTTATTGGCATTCTAAAAAAAAGTTTTTTTTTTTTTTTTTTCATTCTCGCGATAATATCGTGGATCGCGATTATTTTGCCCACGATAATCGTGACATGACATTTTCTAATCGTCCCACCCCTACTCTGCAGTGGGACAGGCTTAAGGCATCCCACATGTAGGAATACACTGCCAGAACAGTGGAAGAAGATGGGTCTGCAGGAGAGGATAAGGAGCCAGATATTGTCAGCAAAAGCTGCGCCTCCTGCAGAAACTGCCCACTCTGCTGCTTTCAGGTACTTCGACAGTTCAACATGCTCTCAGATGCCTACCATGTCCTTGGGCTTGCCTACAAGTACCTGCTGACGCTCTCCGTAACCCAGGTGGCCTGCGAGAGAACATTTTCAACACTCAAGTTCATCAAGAACAGACTGAGGAGCACCCTGTGTGCAGGCAAGCTGGAGACGTTCTTGTTGATGGCGACCGAAAAAGATGTCCTCATGGGGTTGGACTCTGACACCATCATTGACAGGGTAGCTGAGAAGAGTGACCTCATGAGAAAGATGCTCCTCTAGCTTAAAAAGGTGAGACATATTTAAAAATATCTAAATTCTCATCACTAGGCTAGTCCAGTCTCAGGGATGTGTGTGCCACACACCGCCACCTACTGTGCGGGAGTGTGCCACAGACTTGCCAAACAAATGCTAATCTCTCTCCTTTTCTCTCTCTCTTTCTCTCTATGTCTCATAGGATGCCTTCCCTTGTCATGTTTTAAAGACTGCAGCCTTTCCGTTTGTGTTGGTTGATCTGGAGTTCACAGGCAGCGTTTTGACTTGGTGAGTATACACTATATAGACATGCTGCAAATCTGTTTTTTGATTCCCAGAAGATTCTGATCTGAATCTGTCATGTAATCATTCCTCTCTCCTTCTCTCTCTCTTGCTCTCTCTCTCTCTCTTTCTCTCTATGTCTCATAGGATGCCTTCCCTTGTCATGTTTTAAAGACTGCAGCCTTTCCGTTTGTGTTGGTTGATCTGGAGTTCACAGGCAGCGTTTTGACTTGGTGAGTATACACTATATAGACATGCTGCAAATCTGTTTTTTGATTCCCAGAAGATTCTGATCTGAATCAGTTATGTAATCACTTATCATGTCTTCTCACTCCTTGTCTCTTTATCTCTGCCCCTCCCTCTACTCTGTTCCTTTCACTATCTTTCGGATATGGCCATTAATTGTCCAGGTGGAGATTGAAAGGGCTGAGCCTTTCGGAACTGGGTGAGTATCATCTTTTACATGTGTTGCTGTACCATGTCTCACATTTCTCTTGTGTGTGTGTGTGTGTGTGTGTGTGTGTGTGTGTGTGTGTGTGTGTGCAGGGGCGCCGCTAGGGGGTGGTAAGTTAGGACGATTCTAAGGGCCCAGCACTGACAGGGGCTCAAGAGAATCTTATTTTTTTATATATTATATTTATAATAATATTATTATTATTATCATGGACATTAATGTAGCCGACTTCAAATTATAATTCTATGTATTAAAAAAAGTCACAAAAGAAACAAACTGGAGTTTTGTTTCTCTATGTTTGACAAAATTAAGCCTTATTATTTACCCCTCTATTTATTCATTGCATGGTTCAGTCCAACGTGCGCGAGCTAGACTAGATAGTTGGGGGCCTTAAGGCTATATGAGGCTATGTTCGTGCAAAAGCACCGAATTTGGCCCAGATGTAGCTCAGAGTATGCTCTAATGATTTAGCCAGCTATCAAGATAACAATGACTGATGCCTTCTTCTGTTTACATGAACACAGCACATTGTCATATATGCATTCTTATCATTTCAATTGATAGGAGACGGCACCATTAATTGGGACCTATGCTGTCTCTGCCAATGAGATGCTGATGAACCATTGCAAAGACCCAAGATACAACGACTTGTATCACTAGAATGGGAAAAATAGATTTCTTAGCTATTGCTAATGTTCTTCCTTCTTCTGTTAATGTTACAATTGATCAGTTGAATGACGGTTCAGGTATTGCAGCAACGCTTAAAACACATAATGCTATGTATCACAAACGCTGTAGAAGCTACTGTAGTAGTTGTCGTGTCAAAAGGGCTCCAAAGTATGATGTTGGCTCCTCCTTAGTAGTGAGTCCTAAAAAGCTTCGATCATGTCAACCCAAAGCCTGTGGCATTTATTGTGTCATATGTGAGGGGGAGATATGGATGACCTTCACAAGGCAGTAACAGATAATGTTGATTCCAATCTGAAAAGCTGGGCAGAATCCTGTAAACATTTTTTGCTTCTTGGTAGATTAGTTACACAAGCTTCAGATGTGCACGCAGCAGGTGTGTACTACATGCCAAATGTTATCTCATGTTGCGATATGCAGCAAAACGGCAAGCATCTCATGACACTGCCAGGCCAGGGTGTCAGAAGGGGAAGCATCTACCAGTGAGTGGGGGACAATCTTTGACCATCTAACTATTGCACAAATTGTTGCCCTGGTTGAGGTTTCAGATCCTCCTTCACAATCTCCTATTACGGCAACTCTACAGGAACCTTATGAAAGAACGCAGGTGTTTCAAGCAACATCTCCTCAGCTATCTGCCTGAATAGAGTGAACACCAGAAGGGGAGGGAAACCTACATCGCAAACAAGGAACAAGTGGCTAAGAGGAACAATTGGCTCAGGATGAGGCAATTCTGTTGATGAGGGCTGCCTTGGTTTTACACAAGTACTGCTTACAATGAGGCCACACATTTGACGGCTCCTTCCTGTTCAACTGTCTCACAACATCTGTTGCTGAACCCTTACGAGTGTTCAATGATATCGTCCTCCATGGTCCAGAGTTCCTCAAACCCTGTGCAGCTAATACAGAAGATGCCAACCTGCAACCGAGAATGTCAATGTCAGAAGTACAATGCATTTGGCGGCACCCATCACACCTGCAAGACCGACGCAATACGTCACAGCAAGGAAATGGACATTTGTCAATCGACCTGACAAAACAAAACAAAAAAATGCCATTATGCAAATTAGGGGTCCAGACACACCCAATCATGAAAATAAGCATTCTAATGTGTTTCTAATACATAAAATAGACACCAGGCTTGCATTTCTAGTTCATTTGGTTCAAAAGTTATAGCCGAAACCTTTTTCAGAGGTGGTCGTTGGCTCGGGCGCCCTGGCTAAATCATTAGAGCATACTCTGAGCTCCATCTGGGCCAAATTTGGTGCTTTTGCACAAATTTGCACAAAAATATCCCTAAGGCCCCCAACTAATTCTTATTATGTTTGTTCTGACGATCAAGTTCAGCGCGCCCACACTCCGTCGCGCATTGTTCATGTTCCTTGTTTATTTTCTCTGAATGAAAGAGATAATAATAATAAAAAAATCTCCCACAAACCTATGTCTTTGTAATAATTTACTGGATAAGAGAGAAACCTGTACACATACACACTGGTGTGCACACACTAGTTCTATATGTAGAACAGGCAATAAGGGATGATAAATATACATAATTAATCACATATTAAGATGGCCACAAATTATGGCCACACTAAAATATCTGCTTGCCACCCCTTTGCCACCCCAAGTATACATCTCTAGAATCGCCACTGCCAGGGCCCTCTTCAAGCAAGGCAGCCAGAGAGGAGAGCAGAGGTAAAGAGGCAGAAGAAGAAGAGCAAGAAGTAACAAAGGACAATGACAGCCGCACAGCAAGTTGGCTTCATCACTAGATTTCAAGGATCTTATTAAAGATGTTGCTACTAAGAAGGCCCAGCGTTTAGCTTTGATTTGATTTGATTTGATTTGATCTCTTTACTCCTATCTTGAATCAAGATTCATGATTCAAGATTGCTTTATTGTCTGTCACAGAGTGACAGAAATTCTCCTTTGACAGGCTTTGTGCAGTTCATGAATATGTATCCAATTAATGTATCCACATTAAAAACACACATAGGTCACGTACATACAATAAAAACAGACAGATATAACAGTGTTTATAAAATGTAGTGCCTATTTAAAAAGTCTAGTCGTTTAAAAATAATAGTAAGAAAAACAGTATTATGATTTAAAAAGCTAAAATGCTAAAATGTTGTGGTTTAAAAGAAAAACAGTGTGCTTCCTATTTTAAAATGTTCAGGGCGGTGGTTGCAGTGGGAATGAATGATTTTTTATATGTGTTCGTTGTGCAATAGGCTAGATATAGTTTTTAGCTCTCCAGGTATGCTATTCCACAATACTGCCGCAATGTGTAAAAATGACCTCTTTCCCATTTCACTATTCAATTTCGCTGGCACCATGTCTGTGTTGCTCCCTCTTGTACAAGACACTTTTGTCTTTGTGTGAAACAAGCAATGCTGAGTCAGTAAATATCTCTGCTGTAATTCTTCATTGATCTAATCCTGACAGTATTATGGCCAACTGATCTTTAAAAGATCTACATTTATTTAGACACAATACCACCCCATTAAAATTATATTTTTGCTTTTTGTGTGATTTATACTTTTATAATTGGGTTCAAATCTTCATTTAATTATACTTTTGTCCTTGTGTTGTTCAAGTCTTAATTTAATAAGTTAAAGAATGTTGAGATTTCTTTGCTGAATTGTTGATTCCTGTATTAACTGTAATTTTAAATTACATTTACAAAAGATGTCCATCATTGAATTTCTTACAGTGCATCAATAGTTCATCAACTTCAACTGGGTTGTCTAGGTTGATGGGTGGTTTAGGTGGGGGGGCCCAAAATGATATTCTGTCATGGGGCCCAGAATCTCTAGCGGCGCCCCTGTGTGTGTGTGTGTGTGTGTGTGTGTGTGTGTGTGTGTGTGTCTTTCTCTCTCTTCCCTATTGCATTGTCTGCACTTTTTTTACAGTGGTGTTATATTGAGTGATATTTGATATTGTTTGTATTTAAAATTGTAATAAATAATTGTAATTATTCCTATGACTGCAGAGCTTTTTGTTATACAACTACTTGACAGTATTAAAATGTTAATAAATAATTGTAATTATTCCTATGACTGCCGAGCTTTTTGTTATACAACTACTTAACAGTATTGAGTATCGGTATTGTTTGCTCAGCACAGCAGCCATGTCTCATCACCGTGGAGTACGGTGAGTGAGTACACTGGTTCACACTTGCATTGGTATACTTGCTGTCCATGTCACTTACTCCGCTCTATAGGGGGTTTTACAAATGGTATATTCAACAGACTGCCAGCATGTTGATCGGCGGTGTCGGACCGATTGTGTTGGGCCGGTCTGAGCCACATGGCAGGGCCTAATGTTTGTCCCAGTCCAGCCCTGCATTCATGTGAAGGAGAAGAACTACACTGGCCCCCCGCTGGTGTATTGAGCTTCCCACGGCTGTCAGAACTGCAGAGTCACCCATCTTCCGTCAGAGACTGAAGACCCATCTCTTCAGGTTACACCTTAACTGCTCCTCCTGAGACATCCACTACTGGGACACCCGCTTTTCCCGCTTTTCCTGCTTTTCCCTGACATGGAGACCCTGGATCCTCCTCTTGGTCATAAAAATAATAACCATCACATCCATGGGCTAGACATGGACACATTGGTGTCACATATTTTCTTTTGTCTTTTTATAATGTTTTGTATTGAGATCTAAAGCAGAGGTTCTCAAACCTCTCCTCGGGGACCCCCAGCCGCTCCACATATTTGATCTGTTCCACCACCTGATGGTTTGTACTTGATTAGTTGAATCAGGTGTGCTGGTCGTGGAACAGATCAAATATGTGGAGCGGCTGTGGGTCCCCGAGGAGAGGTTAAAGAATAGATTGTGTATGCATAAGTGTGGGGTTTGCTATGTATTAGTCACACAAACATACACATATATATATAGTATCACTATACAGGCTGCTCAGTGAAGCAAATGAATAAAAGCCAGCTCAGTGTAGCAAATCGTGACGTTAGAATTATAAGGTTCTATCTCCATTTTGGTCAAAATTTAGTTTTTTACATAATCTGATCCATTAGGTGTTTATTAATGCCTGTGTGGTGTTATTTTTTAAATGTTGACATTTTTTAGTTAGTAATTCATAAAATACAAAGGTTCCATCTCACAAAACATAATGGAATGTAAAAACGTTGACGCTCAATATCTCTGAACGACCCTAAACGGAGATAGAACCTTATCATTATAAACTCTTGCTTACTGCATTTCATATCACACCGAGTCAAGCCTTGTGATTGTCAAAATAATTTGCCACTAGAGTTGAAAAAGATGATTATCTTATGATCAGTATATATACCTAGCATTTAGGCCATATAAAAGATGTTAAAAAACATCTTAATAGGGTGCAAAGAAGAAAACGGACCTTTTGGCCAATTTACGGTTTTCAAAATAAACGGTATCCTTTGAAATTAATAAAATAAGCACTACAAGCTCCGGTAAGTTTTCAGAGTACCACAAAAAAGTAAAGTTTATCTTTGGCAGTTGACAGACATGGGCTGCTCAATATACTGTAGTAAAGCTACTGATTCAGTGACCTTACTGTAGCCTGCTGTAGTTGAGGCAAAACACTTGGAATTTAAACATATTTATATATTGTTCAGATATTTTTATTTTGCAATTCATGAATTTATCCCATGCTTTTGGATACAATTATGTATTAATCCTGAAAAGATGGGGGAAATACCGAGTGTTAAAAACACCCACCTGCAAAGGCGTAACGCGAACGCCCTGGATTTTCCATCTGCGCTCATTCCTTTTTCATTCAAACGTTTTTCATCGCAGGCGGCCACAGGTAATACCTCTCACATGCAGTTTAGTTAAATCATGATATTTGAAAAGGTAAATTGATATGATGATTGTGAGAATCAGCTTGTTTTTTCATGATATTGAGTCTTGAAATGTCACCTTTGGCTATATATCCAGCTTGTATAGTTTTGGAACTTTAAAACAATAGGCTATTTGTCTCGTGATGTAATGCATTATTGTATTGATATTAAAACTAAAAGAAGAGGCTAAGCAAGTTATTTAAATTAGAAAGACAAAAATATGGTGGTGTTTTGTGTTCAGTTTGGCATTGTATTAGAGAGCATACACCTGTGTGGGAGGCACTATAATCGGTAAAAAAATAATAATAATAATAATAATAATTTAAAAAAATATCTATCGCTGTTGTTTTTTCTCATCCGGACCAATATTTTTAGGTTAGTTTAACAGGTTAATGCTTTAGGTAAATTATGATATTTATGTTTTAATTTCATTTAATTTATATTTATTATTCTAATTCGATTTAGCCTAGTCTTGACTCATTTGAATATCAAGACAATAATGCAATGCATTGAACCAGAATTATGTTTTGTGTTTAGTTTAACACTGTACTAGGGAACTGAAATTAATTCCAACAACTTTAAAGAAAATGTTTGTGAGTATAGGCGGTTAATTGTATTTCCTGGATAATTAACGACATACATGCATATGTGCTTGCAGCCACAGACAGCCGTCTTGCCAGTGGAGAGCGGAGATAGATAGATATCGATAGAGGAAACGATTTAACGACAATTAAAATATAAACGACTCGTATAGGCCTACACTCAAACATAGCCTATGCACAAAGTGGCTTCGAAAACTATTCTGAACCCTGCACATGTTGTTGTGATATAGACTCAATTTAACAATTATAAAATTGTGCTTTATGTCTTTTTTTTTTCAATCCACATACAACACCTCATAATAACAAAGCGAAAACACGAACATTGGGAAGTTAGAGCATAACTACAATGGCAAGAGAGGAAACACTTGTTTCCCAGTTTTGAAAGGTTATTTTATTTTATTTTTATTTATTTCACCTTTATTTCACCAGGCAGGCCAATAAGAACTCATTCTTATTTGCATTGGCGGCCTGGCAAAAGACAAAAGCCTCTTGGGGGGAGGGGCTGAACACACGACAGGCAGCGGCACACATCCAAGCATTTCCAGCACAGTTAAACGATAGAAACATACATACATACATCACACCTCCTCCACTTACAGTCACAGCATCAAGTTAAAGGGACAGCGTCACACATCCACATAAACCCGCACACATTAAGCACAGCAGAAAGCACACTAACAGCATTAAAGATCTAGCAATATACAGTATGCAAATTTGGACAGACACAGGAAGTCAAACAGGCATGCATGGGATTGATTGATTGATTGATTGAGAACTTTATTAGAAGATTTGCAGAAGTAGGTACATGAAAGTACATATTACATACAAGGTCAACTAACAGGATAAAAACCCAAGAAAGCCACTGGCTTATTTCAATTGGGGTCCTTGATACTCAATTCATCGTTACATGTAAGACAGACAAAAAAACTAGTACTATCTACAAGATAATACAGACAAATAACTAGTACTATCTACAAGATAAACATACATCCAACATGGGAAGAACAATACAACAAAACATAAGGTATGTACAGCGGGTAGGACAGGTGGGGACATACACCACAGGTGGGGGCGGGGGACAAAACACAAAGTATGTACAGTGTCAGTAGTCTCCATTCAGGTCATCGTCAAGTTGAGGATTGGGGGATGGGGGGGGACAGACAGTAAGCAGCCAAACAGGTTTGGAAAAAACACTAGAGGGTTGAAAAACAGTTGCATGTGTCAGTGAGAATGTCCATGATAGAGTCCTTAAAAGCTGATTTGGAAATGGAATGTTGGAGTGTCCAGTTTGAGTGTTTTCTGTCAATTGTTCCAGTCATTGGCTGCAGCAGCCCTGAAAGAAGATTTACCTTGTGCAGTGTTTGTTTTGGGAATTTCTAGGAGAATATGGTGAGTAGACCGGGTGTTGTGGGCAGCAGATGAAATTTGCAGCAAGTGACACAGGTAGGGGGGGGGAACAGACCAAGGATGGTTTTGTAGATGAGCATGAGCCAGTGGATATTGTGACGGGTGTGCAGGGATGGCCAGTTAACATGAGTATAGAGTGCAGTGGTGTGAAAGGGCCATTAGTGGTAAACCGAACAGCAGAGTGGTAGAGAACATCCAGCTTTTGGAGTGCGCCCTTGCATGCTGTCCTGTATACGACATCCCCATAGTCTAACATGGGAAGGATTGTCATTTGGACAAGAGTTATTTTAGCGAGTGAGTGAAGTGAGTGAGTGAAGGTGGAACGCATTCTATACAGAAAACCGAGTTTAGATTTGACCTTAGAATCTAAGTTAGATTGTAACCTGTTTATGTGGTGTGAGAAGGATAGTAAGTAAGTAAGTAACGTTTATTTATACAACAACAAGAGCCGCCCGAGAGCCGCCCAACTGCAACAAGAGCCGCCCAAAGTGCTTAACAGATCAAATATAAAGATAAAAAACAAGATAAAAGAGATACAATAGGATAGGGTGCTGTCTAGCCAGATACCTAGTAGTATTTGTATTCAGTGACCTGGTCTAGGACAGCCCTATGGGCAGAGATCTGTGCCACTAGAAACTGATTTTGAATTACTGACATTTGAATTTGAATTGCTCACTTGAATTGCTAACTTGAAAAACCCCTAAACCCCCCTGTCTAACTGGCTCTTCTGTGCCGGTGCCCCTAACTGGTACACGAACACGCCACCCCCCGGGATGAGTGTGAGTCCTGTAACGTGGGTGAGAGACACCCAGACCGCAGCGCACCCGTTCTCCTTGCCTGTCTCCCGGCTCTGACTTAAATGTCCTGCAGAGTCTCTGACAGAGGCTGTGTTCGGAATGGTATACTAGCATACTGCATACTAGCATACTCAATGAGTATATACTGCATACTGCCTACTAAATTCATAATAAGTATGCGAAAACCAGCCGACCGTTTACACAGTATGCATACTGCCTCCCAGAATGCATTTCGCCGGGAGCGGGGGATTTAAACCTCCATTTTAAACCTCCATTGGCTAAAAGATGTAATTTTGGCTTTACAAGTGTTAACATGTCATTTTATGAATTTTTAATATGTTTTCAGGCGAGAAAGTAACCACATATATTCCCAAAATGTGTCCAGTTTATCAATATAACCCGTTTATATATCTGATCTGACGGTTTTTTTCGTCTTCTGTTCCTAGCTACATTACGGCTGCATTCGTAAATTCGCCCTGGAAATTTGATCAGCACTCTTGTCCAATCAAATGATCTGGTCCCTTTATGACGTTGAACCCAGTGTGCGCTCCGGCGCTCTCAGAGCGAATTTACGAACGCACCCTGCGTTGCTTACATATGTTGCTTACTTACGGAGTTCGACAGAAACATTGTAACATAATTACAACAAGTTGTAAAATGATTTGGGGGGGCAATATCTTTAGCTAGCTCAAGTAACTAGCTTACTATATTGTTGTCTTAACAGTTGGTAAAATAACATGACTAAAATAAATATACATGAGCAATAACATATCGTGGGCTTGCTGCAGCAAGAACTACAACCAACTTGTCCGTCTGAAGCTACTCTGCTGGGATCATTCGTGATTGGGCTACAAGCAGTCAAATACTAGGTGAACATGTGTGTATGACACAAATAAACGTGGATTTCATGCATTTCAAGTGGCATATTTGTAATCATGACGTAGCCTTGTCTAAGAATGCATTTCACCATGTTAATGCCCAGTATAGTGAAAATACCACCGCTCATTCGTGATCAGACTTAGCTGGGGTGCTGCAGCTGAAGAGTATCAAATAGAGTGCAAAAAAGCAGCATCTGCACACTCAAATCTGTGCAAAAAACTATGTTTATTGCAAGCTTTCGGTCCCCAGGCTATCGGACAATGTAAACAACAGCTGTATGACAAGTTTGTATGACGCAGTTTGACGAGGCTGAAAGCGCACAGGGTTGCCAGATGGGATTTGCAATTTACAGCCTAAACTTTCTATAACCTCAAAATCCAGTAGCCCATTCGGCGGTAACCCGCCCCATCTGGCAACCCTGGACGCGAAATGCATTTTGGGGAATCAGTTTTGATTGATTGATTGAAAACTTTATTAGAAGATTTGCAGAAGTAGGTACATGAAAGTACATATTACATACAAGGTCAACTAAAAGGATAAAAACCCAAGAAAGCCACTGGCTTATTTCAATTGGGGTCCTTGATTCTCAATTCATCGTTACATGTAAGACAGACAAAAAAAACTAGTACTATCTACAAGATAATACAGACAAATAACTATTACTATCTACAAGATAAACATACATCCATCATGGGAAGAACAATACAACAAAACATAAGGTATGTACAGCGGGTAGGACAGGTGGGGACATACACCACAGGTGGGGGCGGGGGACAAAACACAAAGTATGTACAGTGGGTAGTTCGGGTCTTTTAATCTGATTTTTGATTTAGAGGGTCCAGTTACGGATTGCAGCCTCCTGTAAATGTTTTTTGAGAGTGGTTTTGAAGGTGGGCAGTGTTTTGCACTCCTTTAAGATTATAGGAAGGGCGTTCCACATTTTTACTGCATAGTTTGCAAACGAGTTTAACCCCTTGTTTGTGGTGCAACGCGGTTGAACGTGGTTCGTGGAGCTTCCTCTGGTGTTGTATGTGTGGACGTTGTTCACTTTTTGGAAGTATGTTGACAGGTACTTGGGTGTCTTTGTGGTGTAGCGTATCTTGAAGACCAGGCCCAGTGCAAGCTGCTGCACTCTGTCAACTACTCGTAGCCAATCAAGGCTCAAAAAATGAGCAGCGGTTAGATGTGTCCTAGGGTTGAGGCCTAGCAGAAGCCTAACCAGTTTATTTTGGGCTGTCTGGAGTCTTGTTTTATGGGCCTTTGTGGTTCTATAGTACCATGATGTTACGGCATAGTCGAAGTGACATTGAATGAGAGCTCCTGATAGGGTCCTCAGTGTGTTTTTACTGACAAGTGAGGATATCCTGTACAAGAATCTAGTTCTATGGTTCACTTTTTTGATTACTTTTGCTGCCATTTTATCTCCGGAAAGATTTGCCTCTAAGATGGAGCCCAGGTATGTAATATCCTCTTTTCTTGTGATATTAATGTTACCCACTTTTATTTTAAAATTTTCAGCCTTTCTGAGTTTAGATGGGGATCCGTATAGGATGGTTTCAGTTTTACCTAGGTGTATTGATAGTTTATTGTCAGCTAGCCAGATGCAGATTCTACTCAGTTCAGTGCTTAGCGCTTTTTCCACCTGCAATATGTCCCTGTCAGAGACCAGCAGAGCCGAGTCATCCGCGAACAGGAACAAATTGCAATCACATGCTGATGACATGTCATTCACATATATTAGGAACAGTAAAGGTCCCAATATGCTTCCTTGTGGAACGCCGCAGGTCACTGGGAGGGGGGGGGACAGTGTTCCGTTCACACTAACCACCAGAAGTGTACAGTCGTAACACACTTAAATTGTCCTGGAAATATTGCTCGCATACTAAATTTCTCGCATACTCAAATCTCGCATACTGTACAGTGTGAACGCTCTCGCCTACTGAAATCTACGTCATATCTAGTATGAGTAGTATGCTAGTACGCTATTCCGAACACAGCCTCTGACAGAGTTCACCGGCAAGGCTACAGGTGCAGCCAATTACTAATTGGGTGAGCTTCCCTAGGCAATCACATTACACTACTATGGAGGACGAATTGTGCCACAATGAAATAGAATACACACATCGAAAATGCAATACACACATCGAAATGCAATACATGCATAGGTGAAAGTGGGCCGGAACGGTCAGGTGCTGCGTTCCGGCAAGACTTTCTGTGCCGGAACGCCGTTGGGGGAAGAGATGCAGCTGCCTGTCAATCAAAATCCGATTGCTGCAGAGTGCAGAAGCAATCACGATTCACGATCCATAATTTCCAACAAGGAAACACATGGCTGACGTTATGTTTCGTTGCGTCTATTTTAATACCTTTGAAAAGGACATGTTAACCCGCTTTACAGTAGACCCGATGCGACGCGACGTGGTTGGGTGGGCAGCACTGGGCACTGAGACAGTCCGACCGGGATTACAGTTGCGCCGTATGGAAGCATATAGTGGACCTAATTCAAATGTTAATGCAATTTGAGATTGCATTTGTATGTTCCACTTTTGCATGCATTCTTTCAGACAATATTCAAATTCAAATGCAATTCTAATGATTTGCATTTTCATTTTCATGTACCTGATGTGCACATTCGCTGTCAATATTAAAATGATAATGCAAAGCCATTTGACATTTAATTTTCAAAGTCATGCGCTGCTTTGTAGCTGACAAAATTCAAAAGTTCATTCTAATGTGAAAATGACTATGCAATCCCAAAATAGCATATTCATTTGCCACTTTTGCCTGCGTTATTTGAGTCAATATTCAAATTGTAATGCAATAATGTGATACGCAATTGCATTTAGGCCTACATGTTCTAGTAAACACATCCGCTTTGTAGCTGACAAAATTCAAATTGTCATTCTAATGTGAAAATGACTATGCAATCCCAAAATAGCATATTCATTTGCCACTTTTGCCTGCGTTATTTGAGTCAATATTCAAATTGTAATGCAATAATGTGATTAGCAATTGCATTTATATGTTCTAGGAAACACATCCGCTCATTAGAATTGCATTTGAATTTGAATATTGTCTGAAAGAATGCATGCAAAAGTGGAACATGCAAATGCAATCTCAAATTGCATTAACATTTGAATTTAGTCCACTATATGCTTCCATAAGCAAGCTGTGTTGCCAGATTGGGCTACTTTTGGTCACACTGGACGGGTGGATTCGGCAGCTTTTAGACTGGTTGGGCTGGAAATTGTCAATTCCATCTGGCAACCCTGGTAGCAAAATATGTGCATACGTATCTGGTAGCCTACTGGTACTTTCAAATCGCATCGTATTATTATTATTATTATTATTATTAATAATAATAATTACAATTTACAATACAAATACAACAATTGGGGGTCCCTCAAAGAAAATTTGGGCGTACTGCGCGCGCACAACATCAACCTCCAAGGCTTGATTCTGACCCAGGAAAAACCCTGGTATGTACTGTATAACATGATAGCCATCTATGCACTGTATATAAGATGATGACCAAGGGTATTTCTGCTGCTGACCAAGGGGTTGAGTTCACTTGATGAGGCCCAATTTTGTTTTAGACTCTGTAGGCTACTGTATTTGTTTATTAAGACTTAAGATATATTATCTGAATTTCTCTTGTTTTATCAAATGTTCCAATTATTTTCATTTCTTGTTCTTGTGGGTTTAAAATTGCAGGAAACTAGCACAAATAATTGTGTGGGAGAGAGGGGCCGCCGCTACCAAAACGTGCACAGTTTTGGGTCGCTCCACCACCAAAAACTCTCATTCCAAACTTTTGGTGAAACATGGCAGCCCTAAAGTGTTTCTAATTTCGACACCAACACCACGATGTGTGTGTTCAGGGATGCATGAAGCTGGGGGCAGGAGGAGAACAATATGAAACCATGAAGGTTGGGGTAGTAGCCTATAGTTCCTGTAAGAAACTCAAACCACTTTCACCCCTGAATACATGTGTATCGAAAAGCAAATGCGAAAATACGGAATATTTGTGCCGACAATTCTCTTACAGCCACTCCCCCCCCAGCCGCAAAACCAACCAACCAACCAGCCAGAATGTTATCATGTGCCTATCTTGCCAAAACTCGCATCGAAAATGCAATGCACTCATCTCGAAATGTAATGCACACATCTCGAAATACAATACGGCCTTATTGATTTCATTTTGGCACAAATATTCCGTATTTTTGCCATTTGCATTTCTATAGCCTACACATGCAGGCCTATTGCATTTCGATGTGTGTATTGTATTTCACGATTCGTCCTCCATATTAAACTGCAAAGGATGATGCAACCCAATAGGCCTATCATCGATCTGGTACAATCAAAATCAATCAGTGCAAAAGAATGTATGTGAAAACACTAACTGTAGAGTAGCCTACAAAGTCATTGGTCCATGTTGGGAAGTTATAGCCATGACAAAACACTGTGCTTATTTCAAATGGGTTCCTCTCCGTGCGCACAGCCACCGGGCAGAGGAAGGCAAGCCGGTGTGCCGGTTGTCTTAAGTTAGGTAACAGAGAAACTGCCCTGAATGATTATATCAGACTCAATCCCACAGCATTAACTTATTACTCATTCAATTTATTGAAATACAATCTAGTTTACAAGAGAGGCCTGGTTAATGAGGAATGAATGAAGAACGCTAAATACATAAAGGGTTGAGCAAAGAAACTGCGTGTTTAGACTGTATCAGACTAAAGTCTACAGCGTTACGATTGAAGTTATCTAAAACCTGTTGCATTGCTTTCGTTCCTGACAGATGGATCGACGCAGCAGGCTGGTGGTCCTTCTCCTGTGTCTTCTCTCACCACTGGGGATGATGTACTACTGGATGTATTACCCAAGTCAGGTGTTCCCCCAGAGCAAGACAGAGGAGGACACATCAGTCACTCATCCTCTCAGGTGGAGAATGTCAATATGAGTGTGTTTACATAATCCTTACCATCCTAAGAATTTGCCTGTATATATATATATGTCAATAGTCTACAGTAGGCTTGTTTATGAGCCTGATCGCCTGAGGGAAGTAGCTGTTGGTTAGCCTCTGAGTTTTGGCATGGCCAAGGTTCACAAACGAGGTGGTATGCTATAATTATAAATCTTGCGCAGATTTTTTTTTTTTACTTTAACCTCATAGTAATTGTTTGATTTCAAATCCAAACTGTTGGAGTATAGATCTAAAAATAAACTCTTTCCAATACTTATGTAGGGCACTGTATGTCATGCTGTTTAGCTCATTCCTGTGTATTTCCAGCGCCATGCCATCCACCAGCTCCACACCACCGTCCCCGTGCTCCTGTCCAGCAGGCTCGTACATACTGAGAGATCACCTTCCCAAAGGCCAGTATGAGGACCTCGTCCAACGGAGAGCAGAGGAGTACAGGAAACACCTCCTCAGGTGGGAGAGATGGCATTTATAGTGTAACTGTAGAGACTTGTTATGAGCGCAGGATGGCATTTATTATGGTGTGTGTGTGTGTGTGTGTGTGTGTGGTTGTGGTTGTGTGTGTGTGTGTGTGTGTACAAATATTTGAATTAAAATCTACCAAATATACCATGTCTGTCTCTTGTAGGACCAAGTCCAGTCTGAACAGGCTGCTCTTCGCTCCGTCTAACTCCCCTTTACAGTACCCCATCCAGGGATTCACTGTGGTCCCTCTCCAGAAGAGCCTCATACCAGGTCTCTCACACACACACACACACACACACACACACACACACACACACACACACACACACACCACTAGTCATCGTTACTTCCTAAACTAGTTATCAATGGCATTTCCTTCAAAGGAAATTAATAAACTTGTTATTCAGGTAACTTTATTTTCAACATCATTTCAGGTTTAGCTCTGCATGCAACAACAACAACAACAACAACAAATTACCAGGTTGGTTGGAAACTCAAGGGGCTTCAAGGGTCTTCGTCGCTACCGGGTGTAAAAACAACACGTTAGTTGGTGATGGTTCGGAATCTTAAAACCTGTTTTCAGTAAAGGTTTTTCAACATGGATACTGAAAATACATTGAATGAATGAATGATACATAAATGCTTTTACTGAAATTATGTCTATGATTGACCCTTATAGTACAGTGCTTCGCTATTACTGTCTATGGTGGGTCTCATCCAGGAAGTATAAGATGTCTATGGTGGGTCTCATCCAGGGAATATAAGATGTCTATGGTGGGTCTCATCCAGGGAATATAAGCGGTCTATGGTGTGAGCCCTGTTCTGTACCTGCAGGTGAGTGTTCGTGTGTCCAGCGGTGTCCTGGCTGTAGAGGCCCCTGGGCCTGGCCAGGTGGAGGGTCAGGGTCAGGGTCGGATCACTCTCCAGTCCCCCAGCCTCGCTGACCTCAACAACCTCCTGGAACGACTCACCTACACCAGCACTGTGTACCACATACACACTGGAGACCTGGGTAAGACCTGGGTTAGAACTGGGTTAGATCTGAGTTAGACCTGGGTTAGAACTGGGTTAGAATTAGTATAGTCCTGGGTAAGACCTAGGTTAGAACTATGTTAGAACTGGGTTAAACCTGGGTTAGAACTAGGTTAGACGTGGGTTATATAGTCCTGGGTAAGATCTGGGTTAAATCTAGGTTAGATCAAGATTAGAACTGGGCTAGAACTAGGTTAGACCTAGGTTAGAACTAGGTTATACCTGGGTTAGAACCTGGTTTAGAACCTGGGTTATACCGGACCTGTATATGAATCTGCTACCGGCATCAGAAGGTCATAGGTCATACTGGTGATGATTGTGATATGCAGTTGTTTCCTATAGAAGGTCATACTGGTGATGATTGTGATATGCAGTTGTTTCCTATAGAAGGTCATACTGCTGATGATTGTGATATGTAGTTGTTTCACTTCCTAGTCTAGACAAATGCACTTTGTTGTTTTAGTCACTCTGGATAAGAGCATCTGCTAAATGAATGTAAATGTAAAAAGAAACAAGGGGCCTGTTTGAATGTACTTAAAATATATCCTTCTGTACATGATTAGACTTGTCATCTCTCCTCTCCTCTCTCCCCAGCTCACTTCACATATGAACAGCACGAGGCAGTCTTCCCCATAGTCATCGAGCGACCATCGATTCCTGTTTTATATGACATGGGAAAAGGTAGATTGTTTTACTGGTGGATAGAAGGGGCTGTTACCTTTGCCACCCGGTACGCAAGGACCTGTCCCTCTAAGGAAGCAAAACAAAAGCAAAAAACATGTTCAATTGTCTCTTTCTGTTAGCAAGGATCACACTCTCCAGTCAGATGTTTCCCAATTATTCTCAAGGTGTCATTGATGTTTAACCCCATGTGCCCCAGTGTTACGAACCCCAGATCTTATGGCTCTACGTCTAGGGGGTGTAGGGGGGGAGCCGTAACATAAAGGGTGTAAGTAAGTTGCCACTTAGATGTGGGAGGGAAAATAACTAAAGAAAGGCACAACACGAACGAACTAAAGTGCAATGATTTAATAAACAAATGGTGGTGTACAAAAACACAAGCCATAGGACAACAGGTAGACTATGAGCGGTGTCAACCCAAAGAAACAAAATTATAAAGTGAGACCCTACCAGTGATTACAATTCTACATAATGACAGCTGCTCCTTTGCCTAATGTATTTAACATAGATGAGCCTACGTGATGTAATGTATACCCAAGGGTCTCACCTACGCCTGTTTCCTATGGCTAGTGTGTGACAATACAAATAGAAAATAAACTGTAGTCAAATACTAAATCATCTAAACAAACAACTAAATGGAAAATGGAAAAGATACGCACGAAATAACACAAACAACCTAAGAAACTAAGAGTTGACAAACTAACAAACAAAACACAACCAAACAGTCAACTAACAAGGAGACACAATGAGGAACATTTAAACAGACAGGCAGCCCTCTGATTGGATGATGAGCAGCCTTCTGATTGGACAGGATGTTATGCACACCTTAAAACTGGAAAAGCCAAATGTGGTGGAACCCCAGAGAAACAGAGACAGAGGCCAGGAGAATATACAATGATTTATTAAGGATGATATACACAAAGAAATAGGCCCTACACTAACTAGTGGAAAAACAAACACAAGGTGTGATGCAGGCGATAGTTATGGGGTGTGTAATTATACTATGTGTGTGTGCGTGTATGAGGTCAGGGGTGTTGTATTATGTGCTGCGATACTACCCTAGTGAGCAAAGTCCGAGATCCAGAGGGGGTAGTCAAGGGGAATGTCCAGGGGTCGGGCCAGGGAGAGTGATCCAGGAGAGAGTAGTCCAGAGGGGAGTCCAGGGGTCGAGCCAGGGAGGGAAATCCAGAAGAGAGTAGTCAGAGGGGGTCCAGGGGTCGAGCCAGGGAGATCAGTCCGAGAGGGTCCAGGGAGACACAGGAGAGGGTAGCTCGGGCGGAACGAGACACAGGGGTAAGGAGGGAGCCATACAGATAGTTATGTTCAAGCGTTGGATCTCCGTCTGTAGCAGGGTTAAGTAGGCGGCTGTCCAGGTGGTGATTGGGACAGCTGGGCTGAAAGGTAATAGCCCACACCTGCTGCAAACAGAGCCAGAGATCCGGCCCACTCAATCCGGCCGGGAGGGGGCGCCAGAACGAGGCTCACGGGGGCGTGTCAGATTAGGAGGCACAACACAGGAGTGGGATGATGAATGAGGGAATGATTGGCCAATTGACAACACCTGGATGGAGAATGACAGAGGAGAACATAGAAGTGGAAGGAAACACAACAAGAACACATGTGGACGTAACACCCAGCCTGAGCCTCCATAGTATCGCCTCCTCCCATCTGCCCCACTGAACTCTGAATCATACGTAGATGCCACCCCCTCCCCTAAGCGGGCCATATCACTAAATGGACCGCTTAAATACAGTATCTTAGCTGAACTTAAATACAGTATCTTAGCTGAACTTAATTACAGTATCCTAGCTGAATTTGCAAACTATTGATGCAGTCTTTTTCCATCACAGTGTGTACTAGACATGTTGATTTTGTTTCAGTCTTTGTATCTTGGTGTGACTGCTTTTACCAAGAGCTCTGTATGCAATGTAATTTTTGCTAAGTAAATTAACACAAATATAGGATTACTGGCAGCTTTTTTTTGGTGAACAAAATGTGTTTTGTTTTATTTAAGACAAAATGTTCCTGGACAGTCACAACAACAATTTCAACAGACCTGTATCCTAGTATCCTAATTGTAACCTGTTACCACATGATAGGATTGAAGGGAGGACAAAACAAACTATTGTCAAAATATCTACCTTTAAATCAAACAGGATCTCCACCTTCCAATGTGATGTGTTTGACATCACTACAGCGTCTAACCAGAGTGATAATCTGTCCCTGTAGACATCACTACAGCGTCTAACCAGTGTGATAATCTGTCCCTGTAGACATCACTACAGCATCTAACCAGAGTGATAATCTGTCCCTGTAGACATCACTACAGCATCTAACCAGAGTGATAATCTGTTCCTGTAGACATCACTACAGCATCTAACCAGAGTGATAATCTGTCCCTGTAGACGTCACTACAGCATCTAACCAGAGTGATAATCTGTCCCTGTAGACATCACTACAGCGTCTAACCAGAGTGATAATCTGTCCCTGTAGACATCACTACAGCATCTAACCACAGTGATAATCTGTCCCTGTAGACATCAACTCCCAGGTGACCATCGTGACCAAGACGTTCCTGCGGTACAGCGAGCTCCAACGCCTCATCAGCAGCATCAGGACCTTCTACCCAGTCATGAAGATCATCATCGCTGACGACAGCCTGAAGCCTCAGAAAGTCAACAGATCCAATATAGAGCAGTACATCATGCCCCCGGCACAGGTACAAACCACACAAATGTTTCTTGTTTAATCATTTATTTGAGTGTGGAAAATGATGTGGAAAAAACGGTTAATTGTTTAATTGTTAATTGTAAGTTTCAGAAGTGACACATAATCATAACAATAATAACATATGTAATAATAATAATAATAATAATAATACAAGTAAAAATAATAGCAATTAACAGGGCCTTATTCACAATTTATGTGAGAGGCCCCATGGCAATTCATAATTAAAAGCGACCATGTTGTTTGTTCAAATAGTAAACAAAATGGAACCTGGGAGCACTTCACTCTATTGATACTACATACCAAGTTTGATTCTACAGTTCTCGTTCCACCAGCTACTATACATCAAAGCAAACCACTTCCGCAGCATTCTATCAAAGCAGTGTCCTCATTGTTAGAATGCCATTAGAGTTGTTGTGAAACCATCCTCAATCTGACCATTTTTTTTTTTTTGTAATCAATTATTTATTGCAAAACAGTACACATGAAAAACTCACATTAATACACCAAACAAAATAAGTGTCTGCCCTGATTCCCCCCCCCCCTTATCTTAACTCCCCCCCCTCACACACTATAAACACATGAGTAACCCCCCCCCCCCCCCCCCCATGGCGATAACATCCCTTCCACCCCCCCCCATAGTTCTTCATTACACTATATTTGGTATATCATACAATCATAATAATACAACAATTACAGGTTAACTTCACATACAACACAGCCTACAACACAGTCACTCCATCAACTCTTTTATCCTATGTATTGCAGAGGTCCATGTTTGAATTGTCCTTTCTTTAGCTCCATGTATTCTGGCTATAGATTGTTCCATGTATAGTATGTCCAGGAAAGACAGCAGCCATTGTTTACGCGTAAGAGTATGTGGAGGATTCCATCGTAATGCTAACATCTTTTTGGCTGCGGTAAGACCAGCAAATAAAACACGAAACATGGAAGCTGACAGATCTAACGATGAAGTATCATTCAAGATCAATAATCTCGGACAACAAGGTATATGGATCCCCAATAGATTAGATAAAGTGGAAGATATTAGTTTCCAAAATGCCGCCACCCCAGGACATTCCCAGTACATGTGTAAAAAGGAGCCCACATGACCGAGTGAACACAGATCACAAATTGAGGAGGGTATGATTTTCATGAGGTGGCGTCTTCTCGGAGTGAGGTATAACCTGTGTAAGAAGTTAAAGTGAATAAGCTTATGATTAGGATTTTTAGATGTGATATCCAGATTGTCCCAAACAGTCATCCAATCAATATCCCCATCAGAAAAATCAAGGTCTCTCTCCCATACCTGGTGAACAGCAAGAGGTTTACAGGAAGCTTCTAGTAAATTAGTGTATAATTTAGAGACTAAACCCCTTGTCTGTACTCCCACATCTAACATCGTGTGAAGCTCATGGGTATATAGAGATTGTCCCCAGGGAACACCATATGCACGCATGGAAGATCTAAGTTGCAGGTAAAGAAAAAATGAGAACCCTGGTAAATTGTAGGTCATACGCAGATCATTAAACATTCTAAGACCCTCATCATTAGAAATGTCAGAAAGAACATGTATACCTTTATCACTCCATTGGGGATATGAAAAGGGAACTTTTCCGGTTAGAAGAGCGAAATTGTGGAAGATAGGAGTATGGGTGTGCCACTTTAACTGAGAGTGAGTTGCCTTCTCGACAGCCAGCCATACTGATAAAAGAGAGGACATTATAGGGCCCAGCTTAGATTTGGATTGTTTAGTAGATAGACTTGAGTACACTAAGTCCTGTAAGCGGTGAGGGGAAGCCAAATTTTCCTCTATCGCTCGCCATGAAACCGATGCATTACAATCTAACCAGGTTGATAAAGGGCGCAGCACATACGCCCAAAAATACATTTTAAAATTGGGGACAGCTAGACCTCCATCCTGTCTGCTGCGCTGTAGAGTGGATAGTTTTAAGCGAGGGCGCTTGCCTTTCCAAATACATTTTGATATAAGACTATGGATCTTGTCCCAGTAACCCTTGGGAGGTGAGATTGGCAACATATTGGAATAAAAATTTACCCTGGGAAGCACATCCATTTTGACAATGGAGACACGTGCTTGTAGGGAGTGTGGATGAAGTGACCATCTATTCATGTCTGCCTCCACTCTGCTTAAGATGCCTTGGAAGTTTTTGGTTACAACTGAATACAGAGAGGGAAAGATATCTACCCCGAGGTATTTAAAAGACTTAACGACTGGAATGTGAGATGGTAGGGTAGATGGATCAAGAGAAGTACTGAGAGGCATTAATGAAGACTTGGACCAATTGATCTTGTAGCCTGACAGAGTGCCAAACTCTTCAAAAGTGTCCAACACTCTGGGAATGGATGCTGGAGCCTTATCCATATATAACAGAATATCGTCGGCAAATAATGAAATGTGGTGTGATGTATTACAAAACTTGATAGAGGAGATAAGAGGGTGTTGCCGAATCTTTTGAGCTAATGGCTCGAGTGAGAGACAGAATAGGATTGGCGAGAGCGGACATCCCTGCCTAGAGCCCCTTGAAATTTTAAAAGAAGGTGAAATTATATTTCCTGTAGAGACCATAGCTGAGGGGTTTGAATACAAAACTTTGATCAATTTAGTGAAGTCTGAACCTAAGCCAAATTTGTCTAGTACCAGCCACAGATAGTCCCATTCCAGGCTGTCAAAAGCTTTTTCAGCGTCTAATGATAGGACTGCACATGGAGACTTAATATCCTGAGAGAAGTGGAGTACATGGAGCAATCTACGAATATTGTCCGCAGCTTGGCGAGTTTTTATGAAGCCTGTTTGGTCATGATGAACGAGTTTGGTCATATGCACGTCAAGTCTAGAGGCCAGCACCTTGGCATAAATCTTTACATCGGCATTCAATATTGATAATGCTCTGTAGCTGCTACAGAGGGTGGGGTCCTTGTTAGGTTTTAGAAGGAGAGATAGAATGGCAGAGTTGGTGTCCCTATTGAAACACCCTTTCTCAACAGAAGTAGTAATCATGTCTAACATGAATTGGCCTAACACATCCCAGAAGGTAAGGTAGAATTCAGGAGGGATGCCATCCCAACCCGGCGATTTACCCTTCTTCATCTTTTGAATAGCGTTTATCAGTTCCAGGGATATTGGAGTCTGCAGCTGGTCAGATTCGTCCTTATTCAGGGAGGGAAGATCTAGGCTCTGCAAAAAAGTTTTACAATTGTCCCTGTCTAGAATGACCTCGGAAGAATATAGCTTACAATAGAAGTTACGGAATTCAGAGTTAATTGCTTTGGGGTCGAAGATGGTATCATGAGAATCACTAGGCTTGATAGTTGATATGGTTGAGAACTTTTCGTCGTGTTTCAGTCTAAGGGCTAGGAGGTGGCTAGGTCTGGGGCCGTTAAAATAATAATTTCGTCTAGTCTTATGGATTAAGAATTCAGCTCGTCGTCTAAGAAGAGAGTTAAGTCCTAATTTGGTAATACGGATATTCCGGTCCCTAGTTTCAGAGAAAGATATCTGCTGCTGTTTTTCCAGTGTTGCAAGATCGGATTCCATCTCATCAATTCTGCCCAACCGAGTCTTGTTAAGGTGGGATGAAAAAGATATTGAAACGTTCCTGATACACCCTTTCAACGCATACCAAAAGATACGAGGGTCATCAACACTACCAACATTCTCAGATACAAATTTATCAAGCTCGCTCCTAAAATAAGTACAATAATCAATATTTTTCAGAAGGGTTGTATTGAAGCGCCAGCGTGATGCTTTAGTTGGTGTATTAGCTAAAGTCAATTTGACCATAATGACACAGTGATCAGAAAGTGGACAAGGAAACATTAATGCATCATGTAATTCAGAAATGGATGGAGAAATGAAAATGTAATCTATACGCGAGTATGTTTTATGTCTGTTGGAAAAGAAGCTGTATTGTTTAACCGAGGGGTTAATAACTCTGAATGTGTCCAGGAGGTTAAAGTCTGATATAAAACGTGACAGAAAGGCCGATGCTGAATTTTGGGAGTGAGAATGTTGGTCCTGAGGATGTGAGCGATCTAAGGCAGGGTCCAGGGTCGCATTCATGTCCCCACCCATGATCAAAGCATAGTCCTGTAACTCTGACATTATCACTGACAGTTGTTGGAAAAACTCTTTGTCAAAAGGGTTGGGGGCATAAACAGACAAGAACGCCAGCTTTCGCCCAGCAATAATGGTTTTGATCAGTGAGACCCGCCCATCAGCACTGCCAGACTTCTCCAGAACATTTATAGATAGGGAGCGTTTTGTTACAATAAGAGAACCACGGGATTTGGAATTATATGAAGCCGACGCTGCTATACAGTAGTGTCTGTTAGCAAAACTACGTACATCAGCTGCTTTAAGATGTGACTCCTGTACAAATGCTATATCAACCTTCTTCCTATAGAGGTAATCTAGACATGCCGCACGTTTGATCGGGCCATTTAAACCATTCACATTCCAGCTGGCTATTTGAAGAGTTGTCATACTAGATGAGAGTTGGGCTGTGTAGAAAGAGGGGCAACAGTAGGAATTACCCACTCCCTAGAAATGAACAACAGGAGTAGACCTGTGGGTCTGGTAAACAAAGACAGTACATTGTAATGAACATCAATATAGTGAGAACAAGAAGAACTATAACACCCCCCACCCATATCGCCAAAATACCCAGAAATGCCACCAAATAACGTGTGACAATAAAAATAATAATAAAATAAACAAACATATTCCCCATATCCCCAAAAAACATTAGAAACCTGACGCTGAGAACGGGGGCTATAAACACAGTCACCTAGCCCGTTCCCTTAACCAAAACAGTTGCCTACATAGGCAGTATTGGGTAACTATCCCATAAAAATAAAAAACGATATTATTCTGATGCATAATTTTCTATGATAGACTTAATAATTGCTGTATTTTCGGTCCGCTCAGTGGTTTAACACCAACCATCCAACCTGTACTCCTGCGTGTGCGAGAACGATCACAAAATTGCGTTCAGTCCCCAGCCTCCAATGGCTTCTGTGCGTTGAGGAAGTCCTCTGCTTCGGCATGCGAGTCGAAGACACGCTGATGGGAACCGTGGATCACTTTAAGCCTGGCCGGATAAAGGAGGAAAGATTGGAACCCTCGCCTCTTCGCGATGTCCATGGCAGTAGAGAAGAGTCGGCGCCGAGCGATGGTGTGTTGGCTGTAGTCAGCGGAGAAGCGGATGCTCCTCTCGCCGAGGTTGAGCGGTGTCAGCCGGGCAGCTTTGAGGATTCTGTCGCGGTCTGTGAATCGTAACATCTTGCAAATGAGGGTCCGTGAGCCATTGGCATTGGCATTACGGGGAAGAGGGAGACGATGTGCCCTCATGACTTCTAACGCCTCTCCGCTCAAGTTGGGGAACCATTTGGGAAGATTGGAGGAGATGTATTGGACCGCATTGGAACCCTCGTTTCCCTCAGGTATTCCCATAATGCGTATGTTGTCACGTCGGCTACGGTCCTCTAAATCAGCTAGCTTAGTTTCGAGGTTAGCCTTGTTATCAAATGTAGTTTCCTCAGCTTTCTCCATCTTTTTGCGAAGTTCAGTGCATTCACCGCGGAGTTTCTGCACGTCTTTTGTACAGTTAGCTAGGTCGGTCTTGATTGCATCAAGTTTGCCGTTCATACCAGAGAATTGGTTTTCAATGAAAAGACGTTGGTCCGCCATAGCCTTACTCAGCATGTTCGCTAGCTCGTTTGTCTCCACTTCGTCTTGAGAAGATTCTGGGTCAGGAGAGGATGGCTTGGACTTTCTTGTGTGCGGCATTTTGAGCTATGAGTTGTTAAATAACATTTACTGTATCAGAATTATTAAATAAAAGTTTACTATGAGTAGTTTCAAAAGAAATAAGGGAAATAGGGCAGGAGCGAGCGCGCTACGCAGCCATCTCTTCTGCAGGTCACGTGACTCCCAATCTGACCAGTTTTTAATGTAACTGTACCTATGTAACAGGAGGGTGCGGTTGGGGGACCAACCTTAGCAAGACAATGCCACCGTGGGAATTACACCCATAAAAAAGTTTTATTGGAGTTTGATAGAATGCCATTGGAGTTTGCTTTGACGTACAGTAACCACAGAAATGTTCCAGCCACACAGGGCATATAACAACTGGGTTCCAGCAAATGTAACGATGGTCAAACAGCCAAACTTCTTTCATTTAATTCGTTTATTTGACCTGCAGAGAAGACATATAGAACACAATTCTTCTCTGGTCTGCTTGTGAATCCATTGAGGTGGCGGCCATGTTCTACCACCACCATCTATGTACATTTCACATCAGGACAATTTGTTCACAGAAAGAACACAAACTTCCCTCAAACATTACAAATAACAATTACAAACAACATGTGGAGTGACATACCTGCAGAGAAGACATATAGAACACAATTCTTCTCTGGTCTGCTTGTGAATCTGCATGTTCAAAACAACATACAATAAATGTTCTGTTTCACATCATCACAATACATCACATCATCACAATACATGTAAAAACAAACAGCACAGTACTACACCAACACCTTCACCCTACATTACAAGATTCTTCATACAAACAACAAAACACGAGGAGCATTTTACATAGCGCACATACCCATTGAGGTGGCGGCCATGTTCTGACGCACCACCGCAAGTACGGCAACAAGAGAAGGACAAAGAACGTGCAGACCTGCAGTACACCCAAACTCCAAAGGGGGGCTCCAACAACAACCAGGGCTGCTCAAAGCACGGCGAAACTCATCTACATTCACCACAGCTAAACATACATTCCCAACTCTGTTACACCCACCTCCCCTGAATTTCGCCAACCTTGAGCAGCAACTATACATTTAAATACTACTTTTTACTTTTTACACTATTACATAGGGCCGCCAAAGGACAGGACAGCCAACTTGAAAAGTATCCTATAAGGATGAAGTGGAAAGAGAGGTAAACTACCTCTCCAACCAACTACTGGCGGTAGGATGCGTTCTACACCCCACAAGACCCTATTTTCACTGTGTATTACTAGCCTTCAAGAGGCCACAACCTCTTATGAAACAATCAGAATAACGAACAAACCTATATGTCATAGGATGTCAGTGTGCACAGTGTATACATGCACTGAACTGAGCTTCGGCTTATCTAACTGTGGGAAGCCTGGAACACTGACCTGCAAACAGCTCGAATGTTTGACTTAGTGTCTTGAATAATGTCTTGTCCTGACATAGTATATATCAATCTGTCAACCGGTTTGATAAGGCGACCAAACTTGGACTTGACCTGTGTGACTGTACTAGGATGTTCACACTGTGTGACAGAAGCTAAAGTGTCAGTACGCTGTGTGTCACTAGCATCATCTGTCTGATTTGTGTTACCAGAAACATCAGTACAATCATCAGCGCTAACCACAAATCTAGAATCAGAGTTAATGGACTGATCTACCATTTGCTCCTCAGCCATCTGCTCGGGAACCCTCTGAGGGGCAAACGAGACTGAAGACACTACAGTGTTAGTAGCCTCTGTCCGTGAGTGGTCAGGGAATGGTAACTGGGTGACCCACTCCAGGGTTCTTCCCTTGGGATCCTTGGGCTCTGGAACAGTCAAGGGAACATCCCTCTCCCGAACAGCTCTTCCCCCATACTCCATGTCTTCAACCTCCCCTCCCTCACTCCCAGGACAGGAATCCACTCTCTCCGACTCGAACGCGGTTCCTCTACTCACTTCCCCAGGCAAGGAATCCTGTTCCACTTCCGACACGGACATATCACTTGGCTCATTTGATGTATGAACAGCAGACAGGGATGAAACTGGGTCAGAGATCACACTCGTATCATACACCGGCAGAAAGTTCACCAACAACAATAGATTACGGTGGACTACCTTCTCTCGTCCAGTGACAGTGTCTTGTATCCTATATGTGTGAGTCTCAGAGTTCCTATCCACCACAGTGTATACAGTAGACTCCCAACGATCAGCCACCTTTCTCTTTCCTCTCTCTCTCTTGTTCGCCAACAGCACACGGTCTCCGACGTCAATGGTGGGCCCTTTTACTCGTCTGTTGTAGAGCTCTGTGTGACGGTGCTGTTCTTTTATGACATGTTCCTGGGCTATGACCATAGCTTCTCTCAGATCCTTCGTGAGAGACATCACATACTTGTCGTAGCTGACCACAGCTGGATCATTCAGGACTGTCCGGAAGAGTATATCGACAGGGAGACGAGGAGTACGCCCAAACATCAGATAGAAAGGTGCATAGCCAGTTGACTCATGCGCTGTGCTATTGTACATAAACGTCAGAGTTTGCAAACGCCTCGGCCAGTTGATTTTTGCCTCTGGTTCAAGCGCTCGGATCATGTTACCGAGAGTTCTATTGAAACGTTCCACACTACCGTTACCCATCGGGTGATACGGGGTTGTGTGCGACTTTCTGACACCGGAGACTCTGAGCAGCTCACTCACTAGTTGACTCTCGAAGCTAGCTCCCTGGTCGCTGTGGATACGTTCTGGGAACCCAAAGACGCAGAAGAACTTGTCCCATAGAACTCTCGCCACCTGTTTGGCTGACTGATCTTTGCAGGGGAATGCCTGGGCCATTCTTGTAAAATGGTCAGTAACAACTAACACATCAACTGACTTGTTCCTTGAGTCCTCCGCTGACCAGAAATCAATGCAAACCAGCTGAAGTGGCCTGGTTGATGTGATACTCTGCAAAGGCGCCCTCGCAGCAGGTTCAACAGTCTTACTGACAATACACCGCTGGCAGTTACGGACGTAGTCTCTTACGTCTCTGTCGAGGTTGAGCCAGAAGAACCTCTGTCTGGCCAAGCCAAGACTCCTGAACTGACCTTGATGGCCAGCATGGTCATGAACACCTCTCAGAACTTCAACTTTCTTAGACTCAGGAACCACATACTGGCGGCGTTTTGACTTCACGACTTGATCCCTCGAGACTCTGTAGAGTATCCCATTGCTCACAACAAGTTTCTCCCAGTGCTTCAGGTACCTCATGACTGTGACTGATTCCTTATCTCTCTCTCTCCTGGAGGGTCTCCGATGTCTCTCCACATAGTACAAGACTCGAGAGAGAGTTCTGTCTCTGAGCTGTTCATCCCGGAGTTCCTTCTCACTGTAAGCAGGAAGTGAGTCCTGACCACCTGGGACTAACTGAGGCAAATGGTGCAAGACTGCTACAGCACGCGTTCTTGCTCCGACCTCCCACAGATCGTCATATGACTGTAGAACAACAGACACTTCATCCATCTCCATAGACTGAGCGTGGACATGCAGAGGTGATGGGACACTTTGAGCGTAACTCTCTGCCTGGCGTGGAGTGTCACCACTATCATTGGACGACCGGAAGGCGTCCTGTACAGAAGCACTCGACACATCCTGGACTTCGGAGAGGAGATTCTTGTAGGGCTCTTCAAGTAATCTGTGACTGACTCTCTGCTTGACGAAAGGCACACGACTCAAGGCATCAGCGACAACATTCTGTGGGCCTGGCACGTACTTGATGTCGAAGTTATAGCTCGCTAACTTAGCCACCCATCGTTGCTCGCAGCAGTCCAGCTTGGGCTTCGTCATGATATGAGTCAATGGATTATTGTCCGTCCAAACAGTGAAATCATGCCCCTTCAACCAATGGCTAAACTTGTCACAGACACTCCACTTCAAGGCTAGGAATTCCAACCGATGGGCTGGGTAGTTTCTCTGAGACTGAGAGAGGGACTTGCTGGCGAATGCGATTGGCCTCGCTCGGTCTTCACCCTCTTGGATCTGCGACAGGACAGCACCGATGCCATCAAGGGACGCGTCCGTTGACAGCATGAAGGGACGGCTGAAATCAGGGTGAGCCAGGACAGCCGTCTCAACCAGCGCCGTTTTCAGCTTCTGGAAAGCCTGCTCCGTTTCGGGGGTCCAGTCAGTAACCTTCAACTTCCTGCTTTGTGACCTTTGTTTGGACTGTTTCACCTTCCCTTTTCTCTTCTGGCCCGTCAACAGAGAGAAGAGAGGCTTTGCAATAGCGGAGAAGCTAGGCACAAAGTGCTGGTAATAATTGATCATCCCCAAGAAAGATCTGATTCGTTTCTGTGAGGGGGTTACACCGTCCGCTTCCATCAGGTCAGCACTTGTCATCTTTGCGATGCTCTCAACTTTGCTAGGATCAGTCAACACACCGTTGTCATTAATTATGTGGCCGAGGAATTTGACGGATTTCCGGAGAAAAAAACACTTCTTGGGGGCCAATTTCAGGTTATGACCACGCAGTCTACTGAACACCATCTCCAAGCGTTCCAGAGCTGTCCTCTCATCAGGGGCGTACACCAATAAATCATCCAGATAAACCAGTAAGCTCAGATAGTTCTGGTCTCCGAAAATGCTAGTCATCATACGCATGAAGCTCCCAGGACTATTACAGAGGCCCTGCGGGAGGCGATTATACTCATACAAGCCCATAGGTGTTGTAAAGGCAGAGTACTTTCTGTCATCCTCGTGTAGTGGCATGTTATAAAACCCTGAGGTTAGATCCATAGTACTAAACAAGGAGTTACCTCCAAGTGCAGCTAAGCAGTCGGCCTGGTGAGGGAGAGGGTGAGCATCCTTCAGGGTCCTCTTGTTCAGCCAGCGAAAGTCTGTACAGATACGGAGATCTCCGTTCTTTTTCCATACAAGAACCAACGGAGATGCATATTCACTGGTTGACTTCCTGATTATATCTTTCTCCTCCATCTCACTCAGTACTTGGCGCAACTTCTGATACTGACTGGGGGGCACTCGTCTGAATGGGAGCCGGAATGGCCTGTGATCTGAGAGGTGAATGCGATGTATGAAGCCCTTTGCCTCTCCACAATCCAGGTGATGGCGTGAGAAGATGTCCTTGTAGCGCACAACCAGGTCAGCCATCTTGCTTCTACACTGTTCAGACACGTCACAGGAGTGTATGTCGAGCCCACTCAATCCCATGTACTTCAGTTCCTCATCAACAGTGCGGGCCGCATTTTCACTGGACGGGGTTACTTGACAGCAACTGAGTAGTGGGACCTCAGCAGGTCCGGTCTCATCCATGTCCTCGAGCGCAATGCAGGAGAAGACGTCGGCCAATTTAGCATTGCGTCTTACCAAGACGGGCCTGTCGGACGAGTTGATCAGCTTCAATGGAACCCATCCGTCTCCCCACAAAGGAGTAACAACTCTGGCCACCAGAACCCCTCTTGGAGCTGAGCGACACGATGTGGGCTCTGTCATCACAGCGCTACCAGGAGACACAATAGTGGACTTGGGTAGCTTGCCCCACATCAGGTACTCCCGACCAGGCTCAAGACACACGGCTGAGTTGCACCTGACTGTGCCTATCTTGTCAGGTATGACGTCACCTCGCCAACGGTTCAGACCAGCGAGCATCGAGAGAAACTGTTCAGATTCTGGATCGCCAGCAGGACAGGGCGTAGACACAGCCTTCCAGTAGCCATCACATTGCTTATACTGCCGGAGGATATATTTAATAACATTGGTGCCTAGTATCAACTCATCATGCTGGCCTTCAACTACCAGAGTGGGAACCATAATCCTACAGCCATACACCTCCATTTCCACGTTGAAAGCTGACTCAGGCTTGACACGGCGACCACCACAGCCAACAAGCACCACATTTGAACTGAACTGGTTATGCTCTGTAGCAACTCCAACCTCTCTAAGCTTTCCCTCTGCCGTCTTACTCATTGTACAAGCCATAGACCCACTGTCTAGCATAGCATTTAGAGTCACTGTATTACCAACTGTCACAGGTGTGTAGAAAAGGCTGTCACTACCACTAATTGTATGCGTATTCTGATAAACAATATCTTCAGAGTTATCACTTGAGCTTTTGAGAGCTATATACACTGTCTCAGCACTAGATTCGTCCTCACAATGGGAGTTTACTTGGCGACCTATACTTTCTCCCTCTGAATACAGGCCACCTAGTTTCCCTGAGGCTGAGGTGCTCGGGACGACCTGGTGGGACACTCAACTTTTGTGTGACCTGGGGCTAAACAGACAAAGCACAGCCTCTCTGACATGCAGTGTGAGATGGTAGTGTGTCTACTGTCATCACAGACTCGGCAGGCCTTCTCACGGGCGCCACCCTGGTATCTTCCGCCACGAGGAGCACTGTCACGCTGCTGCACTTTCCCCATCATCTGCTCCAGCCTCTCCATAATGCGAGCAAGAATCCTGTCTTCAGATTGCTGAGTGTTCTGGGCCACAGCAGTCGCGGAGGAGTGGTACGGAAGCTGGCCTAAAGCATGGCCCTGGGAAGGAATGAGGGTAGAAGGCGGACACTGTGTGTGGTACACTGGACTATGGGCAGGAGCAGGGGGGTACTGGGTGGAACACTGCTCAGACACAGACTGAATCGAAGGCTCTGAATGAGACTGCACAGTGTGGAGGGCGGTGGCATGGCTCTTCAATGGCACAGAACTACCGGTCCTGCCAGAGGCTCTCAGCTCTCTCTGATAATTATCAATCTTCAACTGTATGTCTCGTGAGCTCCACTCCTCAATAGCCTTGTGTGACGGCCCTGGCCCCATATTGTGTCCTGGCCTGTAATAAACATCTGTTTCCCTGTCTGCAGAGAGTACTCCTGCTGGACAGGGTTACTAATCAGTAGAATGCAGGTCAGCTGGTGGACAGCTGATTGTGCCCCACCTGGTTCCAGGATCCAGGGCATAAAAGATCTATGCAGGCCTCAGTATTGAGGCCCCCTTCTAGGCACCATTATTTTCTATTCTTTGTTTGTTCCTTGTTTCACACCATGCAACACTCACCTCACCACTTTCCACTACACTCACATTACACCACTGATTTACTGACTACCACACCTCATCTTATTATTGGCCTCATTTAGTTTACAATAAACATTTTCTTATCATTACTTACTAAGATCGTGTGTGTGTCTCCCGTTTTTGTCATGGTCATGAGCCTGGCCGTGACAAATTGGGGGCTTCGTCCGTTTTCGTTTTTCTAGCATTATTTTTGATCACCTTTTGGTAAGTAAATATTGCTTTTTTTTCTATTGAATTCTACCCGGTACTTTTTTGCTTAATTGATAGTTAAAACATTGTGGTTCATCATTACTTGTGGTGCGACTCCCATGGCTTGTTGCCTTGATTGGCAGGGGGTGCCTTGTTAAGTTAATAAGCGCGTGTCTCTGTTAGTAGCCTAGGCAGAGATTTTGGTGAATGAACTGCAAACTGGTGTCGTAGTCGATTCCCCACCAGTTCAAAATTATCGCCTGCGGGTGTTTTTTTTTGAAAGCCTTGAGTGGCATATTAAGCATTTTGGAGACACACTTATCGCATTTTTGTATATAATAGCCTATTGTTAATTGATCTGCGCGATCGTTTTGTTTGTAATGGTGCTTAGATAGTTTTTTTTCTATTGGGGCAAGAGGGTGTATACAATTGGCTGTCAGTTGCGCACATGTAGGCTACGGGGCTGCCCTGGTAGGCTTACGGTCTCTCTCCTTTGAGTCTGGCTGAGCGTTTTTCTGTAGTGTTGCGGTACGGCGGCTAGAGCAATTGTCTCGGGGACACATTCTTAGCTGTCAGGTGGGCGACCAGCTTGCTGGGGGTCTAACCGGGCTGACGAGTTAGTGTTTAAAGATCCTCCCGCTAACGCATGAAGACTAGGGTTGAGCTTACTCAGTCAGGTCCTGGGGTAGGCAGTCAGATAGGGGCATGCTCCGTTGCGAGGTTGTCAATTTCCTCTGATGCGCGCTGAGTTGTCAGTGTATACGTCATCTTGGGTCCATAGGCCTACATTGTCCTGTACTTAATATTGTGATTTAATTAAATAAAAATGTCTGGAGTAGAGGGGTTTATAGCAGCTCCATCCTATGACTTATTGTACCGTTTTACTAAAGCTCAATTGTTATTGGTTGCAAAACATTATGATGTAGCGGTGGTAGAACAAAAGAAACATGAGCTTAGGGCATGTTTAGAGTCGAAACTGGTCGAGATGGCAATTTTGCCACAGCCTGTCAAGGGTTCATCTTCGCCTGTTGCTAAGCACCCTTTTACATTTGACCAGGAAAAAGAATTGCTCAAACTGAGATTAGACCAGGAATTTGCACTTGAGAAAATGAAATGTGAAATCCAAATGCAAACTGTGGAGTTAGAGAGACATAGGTTGAATTTGATTGAAGGCGGTAAAATCAGTAGTGAAGTCTTAAGTAGTGGGGGTTCTTTTGCTTCCAGGGGAGCAAATAGAGGCTTATTTGATATAGCAGGAAACTTGAAACTTTTACCTAAATTTAATGAAAGGGATCCTGACTTGTTTTTTTCGTTGTTTGAGCGCGTCGCTGACACTCGTGGTTGGCCAGATGCTGAACGCACCCTCATGTTACAATGTGTTTTTACAGGTCGAGCACAGTTGGCATATTCGTCCCTGAGCCGTGAGGATTCTCTGATTTATGAGAAAGTGAAGTCTGCAGTGCTTAAATCTTATGAACAGGTTCCGGAGGCCTACAGACAGAAATTTAGGAATTGGAGGAGAAACAAGAGTCAGACACATCTTGAGTTTGCAAGAGAATTAGTTTTGCATTTCAATCGCTGGTGCAAGGCGTCTGATGTAGATGATTTTGATGATTTGTGTGATCTGATTGTACTGGAGCAATTTAAAAATGCTATTCCCCAGAATATAGCCACTTATATTAGTGAAAAGCAGGTGACTACTCCTGCTGAAGCTGCTGCGTTGGCAGATGATTTTACATTGACTCATAGCAGGGGTAAGTTTGGAGAGCCGCGCATGTTTGGTGAGTCTCGCGCTTATGTGCCAGAGTCTGGGTTTCAGAGGAGTACCTTTGGTTTTGATATGCCACCTGCTGGTCAGTCAGTTGCAACTGATTTTAGTCGTAGAGGTCAGAATAGTTCAAGGAGTTATGAGAATCAGAATAGTTCAAGGAGTTATGAGAATCAGAATAGTTCAAGGAGTTATGAGAAAGTGTGCAGTCACTGCCATAAAAAGGGGCATGTTAAATCTGAATGCTATGCTTTAAAGTCTAGAGGTAAGCCTTGGGCTCCAGTGTCTCATGGGGATGGGGCTAAAGGGGCTGGTTGCGCGGCGCCGGTGGTGCAGCGGGTTAAGTCTGCTGCCCAAGCCTGTGATTCGCTGTCCCAGGTGCGCTCTACACATGTTGAGTCTCCACAATCCTCTGACCTTGAATCTTACTTGCCATTCCTTACAGATGGTTTGGTGTCCCTCGTCGGTGGGGATGAGAAGGTCCCAGTAAACATTTTACGGGATACTGGGGCATTTGATTCGTTTATTTTAGCTTCTGCTTTGCCATTTTCTGATGCCTCTGACACAGGTGACTCCATTCCCATTCGTGGTATGGGTTTGGCTGTATTGCATGTTCCTCTGCACAGAATAATTCTTTCATCTGATTTGTTTCAGGGTGAGATGACTGTGGGTGTGCGCCCAGCGTTGCCCTGTGAGGGGGTGACCATGATCATGGGTAATGGCTTGGTTGGTGCACGAGTGTGGGCAGATGTGGCGCCACCTGTGGTGGTTACGTCTGTGCCAGTATTTAAAAGCAAGCCTGATGAAAGTGAACGGGAGTTTCCTGAGGTGTTCACTGCGTGTGCCGTAACTCGTGCCATGAGCCGTGCCACGCCTGACCCTGACAAAATGGTGGATGATGTGGAGCATGTGATATCACTGTCTGATTTTCCCCTGTCTGTCCCTCACAGTGAACTGGTGAGAGAGCAGCGGGCAGATCCAAGTCTGAAAGAGCTGTTTGAGGGAGCTCTCCCTGCTGGGGGGGTGAGGAACAGCGCCCATGCCTATTTCATTCACAATGAGGTATTGGTGAGGAAGTGGGTTCCCCATGGCGTTGAGTTTGTGGGAGACCCCATTTACCAAATTGTTGTGCCCTCCAAGTATCGCAGCTTGGTTCTGCAGGTGTCACATGATGAGGGTGGACACCTAGGAGTTTCTAAGACCTATGATCGCATCCTCCGTTACTTCGTTTGGCCTCGCCTTAAGAGGGATGTGGCAGCCTATGTAAAAACATGTCATACATGTCAGTTGACAGGAAAGCCGAATCAGAGCATTACACCGGCTCCATTGAGTCCGATTCAGGCAACCAGTCAACCGTTTGACCATCTCATTATTGATTGTGTAGGTCCCCTCCCTCCGTCTCGTACTGGGGCTAAGTATTTGCTGACAGTTATGTGCCAGGCTACCAGGTATCCTGCAGCTTATCCCTTACGCAATATCACCACCAAGTCTGTAGTCCGTGCCTTGACTCAGTTCATTTCAATCTTTGGCATACCAAAAATCATCCAGTCTGACCAGGGTTCTAATTTCTCTTCCCATCTGTTCGCTCAGGTCCTGAAACAGCTGCGCGTTAAGCACAACAGGGCGTCAGCCTATCACGCGCAGAGCCAGGGCGCATTGGAGCGATTCCATGCAACTTTGAAATCTTTGTTGCGCGCCTACTGTACTGAGCTGGACGGAGATTGGGAGGAGGGGCTTCCTTGGATGATGTTAGCCGCCAGGGAGGTGAGCCAGGAAAGTACGGGTTTTAGTCCCAATGATCTGGTGTTCGGACACACAGTACGTGGCCCCTTGGCCGTTATCCAAGATGATTGGAAAGAGTCCGAACCACCAAAAAACTTGCTTAGTTACGTACTCGGCTTTAAGCATAGGCTTTATGAAGCCGGTGAGCTGGCAAAAGAAAAACTAGCTAGTGCACAAAAGAAAATGAAACGCCTTTATGACCGCCGAACTGAGCCACGGAAGTTTAGCCCGGGTGATCAGGTTCTGGCACTCTTGCCCATGGTTGATTCCCCCTTTTGTGCTAAATTTACTGGTCCACATACTGTAGTAAAGCAAGTGTCTGATCTTAATTACCTGATTGCTACACCTTTGCGTAGGAAGCCTAATCAGCTCTGCCACATTAATTTATTGAAACCGTATTATGACCGTGTGTCTGATTCTGTGGAGCAGGCGTCAGTTCCTGTTCGTCCGGCGTGTGTAGCCAGTACAGTAGGGGATTCCCCTCAGGTGGTGGCAGAGCCTGAGGAGGATGGCCTATCCAGTCCCGGCCAGGAGTTGTTGACTGGAAGATTGAAAAATTCAGAGTCCCTTCGTGATCTTGGGAGCTCGTTGGGGCATTTAACAGAGGTTGAACGTACCCAACTGCTGCATCTTGTTAAGGATTATCCATCCATTTTTACGTCACATAAAAGGGAAGGACATTGTAGTGGCAGATGCATTGTCCAGGGCCCCTTGTTAAAATTGTTTTTGTGTTAACTCATTTCCTGTTTTTACCCTTCTACTGTTCCTGCTCCTCTTAATTATGGCTTCATAGGTACCTGTTGCCGAGGTTGGAGTAATGGTGGTTGGTCCTGAATACAGGTGATCTGGGTTTGTTCGTTTATATATTATTTTACTGTGGTGTGTTTCCCTGTTGTTCAGTGTTCCCTTTGGGACCCTGTTTCTATGGGAGGGGGTGTGACGGCCCTGGCCCCATATTGTGTCCTGGCCTGTAATAAACATCTGTTTCCCTGTCTGCAGAGAGTACTCCTGCTGGACAGGGTTACTAATCAGTAGAATGCAGGTCAGCTGGTGGACAGCTGATTGTGCCCCACCTGGTTCCAGGATCCAGGGCATAAAAGATCTATGCAGGCCTCAGTATTGAGGCCCCCTTCTAGGCACCATTATTTTCTATTCTTTGTTTGTTCCTTGTTTCACACCATGCAACACTCACCTCACCACTTTCCACTACACTCACATTACACCACTGATTTACTGACTACCACACCTCATCTTATTATTGGCCTCATTTAGTTTACAATAAACATTTTCTTATCATTACTTACTAAGATCGTGTGTGTGTCTCCCGTTTTTGTCATGGTCATGAGCCTGGCCGTGACACTTGCATTCCAGAATACGGGATAGTCCAGAGTCCGGGCAATGCCTGACAAACATCCGTGCTACCTCTTCACCCACGTTCTCCATCCTCCTACCTTGTCTGCGAAGGCCCTCACCAGCTACATCAGCTGCTTTGTTGATCCTCAACCAGTAGTCTACAGGGTTCTCATTGGGTCTGGGTAGAGTGGCATAGAAATCTGACAACGGGAGGCATGATGACACATCACTGAAGTACTTGAGAAGGATATCATAGATGAGATCAGGGTTCTGCTTCACATCAAGTGTCTGATCGCTTCGCAAACCAACCCTCACAACATCCTTTGCCTTACCCATCAGCCTTGCCAGTATCTCCTCAGCCTGTTCATGCATTGGACATTTCTGCTTTCTCAGATAAGCTTTAGACATGTCAATCCAGTCCTGGACTGAACACTTATCAGAACTATCACCTCGGAACATTGGTGGTTCCCTGTCTGATGTTACATTCACAGTAACGCACGGAACCTCCTGTCTAACAACATTAGGATCAGTTACAGGATCTGGAGGCGATGTGCAGTTGAGGTGTGCACTGCTCATACTACTTGAGTGAACTACACCAGCTGAAATTAACTTGGTTACAATGGACTCGCCAATCTGAGCACCTAGCTGACCCATCATGTCTGAAAGGTGATGAAGAGCTTCAGTGTCATTAACACTGGGTGTGGATGTGGGAGGAGCCTCCCCTGTAAACTGTCCGACAGCAGCACAACCTGGGTCCTGACCTGACCCTGTGCCTCTACCACTGTCAGTAAACAACTGGGAACACCCCACCTCCCTACTATTGACAGCACTGTCAATGTCTATGACAGCACTGTCTGCTCTGCTCTGACATGCCCCCCATGCACCCCTCCCCATAGGCAACACTGGACTGGCAAAAATCTCATCATTAAAACCTGGCCTCTGAGCCATAGTGGTACAGACTTGCGTTGTGTAATATTACTGAATGAAAAAAATAATAATAATAATAATGTTTAAAAAAATATATAAAGTTACAGCAGGACATAAAAACCAAAACAATCAAAGCACTTTTTAAACTGATGTAATCACAGACCTCAGACTGAATGACCATTTACTATAATACTCTGACCACACTTGATCTATCACACTAAGACCTGGCATCCACGCAGCATCCACGGAGATCGGCGTTCAGCTGATCTTGAGATCCGGGTCACGGCACCAGTGTAACGATGGTCAAACAGCCAAACTTCTTTCATTTAATTCGTTTATTTGACCTGCAGAGAAGACATATAGAACACAATTCTTCTCTGGTCTGCTTGTGAATCCATTGAGGTGGCGGCCATGTTCTACCACCACCATCTATGTACATTTCACATCAGGACAATTTGTTCACAGAAAGAACACAAACTTCCCTCAAACATTACAAATAACAATTACAAACAACATGTGGAGCGACATACCTGCAGAGAAGACATATAGAACACAATTCTTCTCTGGTCTGCTTGTGAATCTGCATGTTCAAAACAACATACAATAAATGTTCTGTTTCACATCATCACAATACATCACATCATCACAATACATGTAAAAACAAACAGCACAGTACTACACCAACACCTTCACCCTACATTACAAGATTCTTCATACAAACAACAAAACACGAGGAGCATTTTACATAGCGCACATACCCATTGAGGTGGCGGCCATGTTCTGACGCACCACCGCAAGTACGGCAACAAGAGAAGGACAAAGAACGTGCAGACCTGCAGTACACCCAAACTCCAAAGGGGGGCTCCAACAACAACCAGGGCTGCTCAAAGCACGGCGAAACTCATCTACATTCACCACAGCTAAACATACATTCCCAACTCTGTTACACAAACACTTGGCAAAATGCTAACACTACTTTATTACAATAAACAAAAATACTGGGCTAACTGGGGGGAGGTATACTAGCTATACAAGCTGGGGGCTATCCACTTGTGCAACTTACCACATCACGTGTATACACACTCTGAAATACAGCAAGCAAATAGTGCAAAAAGTGGTAATCACACAGTGCAACTAAGATCATCACGCTCACACATACAAATAATGTAATTAAGAATACAAGATCATACCTCTGGATCAAATGGGAAGGGACTGAGAGCCTGGACAAGCAGGGAGTCAGATGAGCAAATGCTGTCTCTCTTGTGGCTCATCGTCAAATCCTGCAGCCTGCATATGACGATGAGGTCAATTCCACTTATTACTGTAATTTACTATTAAAAATTGTCTGCAGAATCAAATTTTTCTAACACAAAATTCACTAGTAAGATTATCTATTTCTACATGGTATTATATGGCATTGACACAACACTAGGACATAGGCCTTTCAAAGTTGGCAATTTCTAACACTTGCTATAGCACCCCCATTAGGCCAATATTAGGTAGTATTAGTCCCCTAATAATACAAATTAGAATTTGTATTATAATAATAACTATTTATATTAACTGTTTCCTGGTGGCTCTGTTGTCTTCAGGGCTGGTTCGCTGGCAGGACCCTGGGCGTCTCCCAGGTAACCACAAAGTACCTGCTGTGGGTGGATGATGACTTCCTGTTTACAGCGCAGACCAAGATCGAGAGTCTGGTGGAGGTGATGGAGGCGATGCCTGAACTGGACGTGGTGAGGAAAAACTGGTCTTTATCGGTCTTTACTGGTCTTTACTGGTCTTTACTGGACTCTACTGGTCTTTATCAGTCTTTATCTGTCTTTACTGGTCTTTACTGGACTCTACTGGTCTTTATCCGTCTTTACTGGTCTTGATTGGTGTTACTGGTCTTCACTGGACTCTACTGGTCTTTATCCGTCTTTACTGGTCTTTACTAGTCTGTACTAACAAACATGACACTCTTATTGTTTTCAACAAAAATGCCAATGGTTTCTACTACAATACCATGACCAAAAAATAAAACCTGGATTCAAACCCAGTCTGTCTTGCAAGCATTGACCTTTTCACCAACTCAATCTGTTACCTCTCTCTGTGTGTGAGCAGGTGGGCGCGTCTGTGGCCGGCAACACCTTCCACTTCTCCCTGGTCTACGAGGAAGGCGACGGGGAAGATGGCGGCTGTCTGTATAGGAAGTCAAAGATCAAATACCAAAGCCTTCCTGGTTTCCCACAATGCTCTTTCACCGACGGGGTGGTCAACTTCCTCCTGGGTCGCACAGACGCTATAAGGAGAGTTGGCTTCGACCCCCTGCTGAAGAGAGTGGCACACTCGGGTGAAATATTATTATATATTATAAAATTATATAATATAATATTTTATTTGTTTATCCTCATTATCTATTCCATAAGCAACAGCAGGGCTGCTCTTCCTGGGGTCCACACAAATCATCTAATTTAGTTGCACTCTCTTCCCATGCTAACGGTTTATTTAAAGTCACCAAGGTTTTATGAAAGGGGCAATCTGGGAATCAAAGTACCAATACAAAAAAATAAAATATGGATATAGCAATCCCAGATTGTCTCTTTTAAATATATATTTTTTGCTTGACCTTGAACAAGTTGTTGTTTTAACCCCATTACGAATGCTTCAGGTATTATTCAGTTATTGGGAATTATCGCTACAGTATACTCATCCATCCTTCTTCTTTCTCCTCATCCCTCCCTCCCTCTGTTTCAGAGTTCTTCATGGACGGCCTGGGCAGCCTCCTGGTGGCCACCTGTAGTCATGTCAACATCGCACATCAGCCCAAGAAGGCAGGAAACAAGCTGTACTCTAACTTCCGTTACCTGAAGGATGATCGTGAATTCAAACTGGGCCATCACTTCTTCAAGAACCATCTGAAATGCATTCGTTATGGATAGATATAAGTCTAGTGTCCCAGGAAATATATTCATATGTGGCATGAGGAATTTCTCTGGTTATTTTAGTTTTACGCCCCAAACATTCTGTCCACGTCAGCCAACTGTCCTGAATCAGAATCAGAATCAGAATAGCTTTTATTACTCCTTTTTACACATGTACTGGGAATGTCCTGGGGTGGAGGCATTTTGGAAACTAATATCTTCCACTTTATCTAATCTATTGGGGATCCATATACCTTGTTGTCCGAGATTGTTGATTTTGAATGATACTTCATCATTGGATCTGTCAGCCTCCATGTCTCGTGTTTTATTTGCTGGTCTTACCGCAGCCAAAAAGATGTTAGCATTACGATGGAACCCTCCACATACTCTTACGCGTAAACAATGGCTGCTGTCTTTCCTGGACATACTATACATGGAACAATCTATAGCCAGAATACATGGAGCTAAAGAAAGGACAATTCAAACATGGACCTCTGCAATAGATAAAAGAGGTGTAAAAATGTCTGTGCAAAAGATAAAAGAGCTGATGGAGTCAGTGTCAGACTGTGTTTGTAGGATGTGTTGTATGTGAATGTAACCTGTAATTGATGTTCTATTATGATTGTATGATATACCAAATATAGTGTAATGAAGAACTATGGGGGGTGGGGGGGTGGAAGGGATGTTATCGCCATGGGGGGGGGGGTAAGATAAGGAAAACATAATAATGATCAGGACAGACACTTATTTTGTTTGGTGTTATAATTGTTTTTTTCATGTGTACTGTTTTGTAATAAATAATTTATTACCAAAAAAAGAATAGCTTTTATTACATCCAATGTACAGGTACACAACAGTAAAACTCTTTGGCATAGGTCCTTCAACATTGGCATTGCAGCAGGATACACAATCACAATAAGAGAATAAAGTAAACATCTTGTTACAGCTACAATACTGGGACCATTCGTGAGACTACAGGCAGTCAAATACTAGGCAAACAAGTGTATGTGTGTGTGTAACACACAAATAAATGAATAAAGCATTTCAAGTGGCATCTTTGTAATCATCACAACGTAGACATGTCTAAGAATGCATTTCACCATGTAAATTCCCAAAATATTGAAAATACCACCGCTCATCCGTGATCATACTTAAGCCTGATACACACATATAAAGATTTTCTAAATCTTAACAGATTTCTTTATCTGATAGAGACCCCACACATGTAAATAAAAAATCATGGATTTAACCGTTTTGATCGTATTGTGTGTGGTGTGCTCCGATATTCCCTAACCCTAACCCTAACACCACATACATAAAGATCTGTCCTACAACAGTCTAGAGTTTCGTCCCCCAAGCCAGAAATCTCGCGTGATCAGGGTAGTAGTACGCTGACTGACCTGTATGAGGCAGCCATGTGCAACAGGGCAAATAGACTTGGGAGAAAGGCAAAAGACTCTGGAGTTGTCAGTTTTGACCACAGACAAGAAGACTTTTGATAGTAAATAAAATAACAAATAAATGTATATAAATGTATATAATTTAATAATAATATAATAATATAAATATATATTATTATTTAATAATAATAATTTAATAATAATAATTATATATAATAATGTATTTATATTAAATATAAATGTAATAATTAATCAAATTAATAAGATAATCGGGTGTTTAGGATAATCTTTAAGGCCGATTTAAAGTTCTGCGTCGAATTTACTGCGTAGCTTACGTTCCCTCACAACACAACTGGACCTAGACTTCGCAGACGACCTTGCCCTACTATCCCACAGTCGACAACAGATGCAGGAGAAGACAAACATACTGGCAGACACCTCAACACAACTAGGCCTCAACATCCACCAAGCAAAGACCAAAATCCTAAAGATCAACACAAACAACGAAGACCCAGTAAACCTGGAGGGAACAGCACTCGAGGAAGTAGAATCCTTCACCTACCTAGGTAGCATCATAGACAAGAAGGGTGGCACGGATGCAGATGTCAGAGCAAGAATCAGCAAGGCAAGGGCCTCATACATCCAACTAAAGAACATCTGGAGCTCCAAGGTAATCAGTCAGCGGACAAAGATCAGACTCTTCAAATCCAACATCAAGCCAGTACTCCTATACGGATCAGAGACGTGGAGGACAACCAAGATCACAATGACTAGAGTGCAGTCATTCATCAACAGATGCCTGAGGCGGATCCTGAACATCCACTGGCCAGATACCATCAGTAACAACGATCTCTGGCAGAGAACGGGCGAACAACCAGTGGAAGAACAAATCAAGAGAAGAAGGTGGGGATGGATCGGCCACACACTACGCAAACCAAACACCAGCACCACCAGACAGGCCCTTAGATGGAACCCCCAAGGCAAAAGGAAGAGAGGCCGGCCCAAGAACACCTGGCGCAGGGACTTGGAGACAGACATCACACAGAGTGGACTAACATGGAAACAGCTGGAAAGCAAAGCACAGGACAGAGGACCCTGGCGAACTGTTGTCGACGGCCTATGCTCCTCCAAAAGGAGCGATAGGCGTAAGTAAGTAAGTTACGTTCCCTACGTAAGGGCTCACGCACTTTACACTTCTGCGTAGGCCGCGCTGCAATTACACCGTCACATCGCTAGGTGGCAGTGTGTTTTCTATGCCCCTGTGCTGTGCCTCTTCCGGTTAGGAACGCAACGGAGCTCAAAGCTCAAAGCGCATAATAGCGACCTTTTTGTTGTTATGCTTGTTGTAAATAAAAGTTCTATGATGCATTGAAATGACATTAAACTAAGATAATACGATGGTTATCATAATTTTTCAAATCTTTATTAATAAGTAATTACAGAAAAAGTAAATTACATTTCTATCATGGCTTCCGCATTTTGGCCGACGAGAGAGTCGGAATCTTGTCTGAATCATGTGCTACCAAGCGGACCAATCACAGAGCTGACGCGTACTTAGATTTTTTGAGAGGAGCGCGTCAAGGCTACGCACGGTCACGCGGGACTACGTAAGCTTACGCGTAGCCTACGGGTCGACTTTACGCAGAACTTTAAATCGGCCTTTAGAGCCATCCGATAATCGGGTGTTTAGGATAATCTTTAGAGCCATCCGATAATCGGGTGTTTGCTGTCCTTGGTCGGAAGGGGGGAAATTGGGCCAAAATCGGTCAGATTATCTTTATGTGTGTACCAGGCTTTAGCTAAGGTGCTGCAGCTGAAGAGTATCAAATAGAGTCAAAGCAGCATCATGCAGCTATGTAAACAATAGCTGCATGACAACTTTGTATGACGCAGTTTGACGAGCCTGAATAGACGCGCAATGCATTTTCAATTATGTATGAAAATGATCCTCACGCCGCATAATCAGAAATATAGGCGAATCTAATATACCATCCGAGCATTTCTCGCGTGCACAAATTTCACATCCTATGCAGTGTGAACGCACTACATACTCAAATCTACGTCATACATAGTATGAATAGTACGCTAGTATGCTATTCCGAACACAGCCACACCCAAAAAATACATCAAAAGAGGGAGTTATTTGGAGAAATAGAAATAATTATATTCACCTGATACACAGTAATTCTAGTTTTACACAAAGTCATAAATGAGTATAATACTGATCATAACAAAATCACCCAACAATGTCTAATCATAACATAATAATTGAACCGTGTATGACTGAACAAAATCGTCATGACATGGTTATACCGAGTGAAATAGATTTTTGATAGATATATTTTTCATTTGTGCTGTGATATGTCACATATTACCTGAAACTTTAAACACTTAGAGCCTGCACAGATTGAGTATTGATTGAGTATTAGTCACCCAATAGTGCTTTTTGTAAGGATATTTTTTAAATTAATATTGTCTTTTTGCCAGCTATTCCTGAACATTAGACCAAAAGTCAGACACATGGGGAGTGCACAATACTAAAGCAGATGTTCTGCTGCATTGGTTTCCTCACAACAAAATCTACATAGTGGCGATTGTTCAATGCCATGCCAAAAGCAGCTTCATCACGATCCTTTGAATATCTGGATTTTTTGCCTATTAAAGAGCTGCATTATTACAGCATGCTCATAATTTCTACTATGATCTGAAGCCATACGTATCAACTTGGTTGGTAGTGGATCCCAGTAGTGGTTCCAGTTTCCAAATCTGTCTGCCCCAAATCCATAAACATTCACCTGAAAAGAAAAAAAACAAGTGACTTACCGTAAATCCTCTAATATTGTCCCGGGCCTTTATTTACAGAGGCGCAGAGAGCACCAGGCCTTTGTTGGAGGCAGGCTTATATTAGAGGGAGGCCTTTATTTCTTAAAATGAAACTCTCATGTACATAATCCCTTCATTTCCTGACATTGCACAAACCAAACACAAAGCAAATGCATTAACTTCACAGTTAAGTTATCGTAATAACAATCAGATTACCAGTAAACTGGAATACCACAGGTATTAACAAAATATAACATAAATGTGCCCAATGCCATATAAAAACTAAACAAAACAAATGGCAGACTGGCCAGTTTACAGCACAGTCAATAAGAATCAGATTCAGGGTCAATATCAGCAAAATATGGGGCACTGCATCTCTCACAGTGAAAATATGCATCCTACACAAGAAAGCCATTTATAATCTATACATAAACCTATAAAACCATAAACCATTCATAATCTCTACATAAACCATGTGTTGATCCAATTGGCTGATGCCTTCCCACCCTAGTTGACTACATGGCACCCTTCATGATGTCACAAATGTAATAAATGGGAAAGATGGCCAGTGCCTTCTCTAGTCATATACTGTATCTCTATGGATGATGCTCATCATTAGACAGTCACAATTAGTCATTGTTCTATTCCCAGTGCAGGTTGTATACAAGTTACCTTAGCTGGGCTGTTACCTGAGCTGAGCTGTACATAAACATATTACTAGCAAAACATTCTTACTTTTATGGAAAGGAAGGCTTACCTCATCACATGTGTGTATGGCAAGTATCAGTGCCATGAATCCAGTGGATGGATATCGGCCATGTTTTTTAAGCCAAATCTCACGAACATATTTCATGAAAGTTGGATGCAGGACCATTACCTTCATGAATTATAAATTACATTAGCTATCTCAATCAGTGCAGTTATTCCACAGAAGCTATAGACTGTACACCCTAAAAGGTGGTTGTGTGCACAACATTAGAATGATGGACACACAATGCATCAAAATGGAGATAACAACATATTTTGTCCTGTTGATATTTTGTCAGGGAGAAAGTACCGTAGTAGAGAATCACTCTGCAGTTAAAGTAATGTAATTCATTTCTATTGGCAAAATAAACTTTTAACCTCAATTTATGGACCATATAGTAGTTGATTCATCTGAGACATTGCTAACTCATTTAATTAAGAGGAGGTCATATTTTCTCATTCATTTGACATCTTCAACTCTAGAGAAACCATACAGGAACTATTTCTTATTGACTCACCAAGTCCTTGTTGGCTTTGATCGTTTATTTAATTGGTGCATATGTGCTGTTGAATACAACAAAAACACTTCAGTTGATCATTTTGATGTGATGTCCTTTTTGTGTAATCATGGCTTTTAGTGTATACCTGTCATAATGTTCTAAAAGAGCATTTAAAGATCTTCAAAACATGTAATTAACAATTCATAGCTTTCAGTCACGTGGTTTCTTCCCTAGCAACCACCAACCTGACGGGCAAAAAGTATCATAGCAACATCGCTCAACATGGCTGCCTACTATTTAGACCACCTCACCCATGAAGAACTATCAAGATACACGACGGTGATAGGAGTGGAGGATTGACACCTTTCAAATAGTGTTGGATTCCCTGTCTTCTACTCTATCCGGACACGTTGGAATTATTATCATAACCCCCGGAGAATCAAAGTTATTGACCTGCAAAGGGTGCCTCCTTGACCGGCTTTTCCCGTGAATAACACCGGTTATGGAGGTGGTACAAACATAAGACTATTATTGCTAAATTCACCATCAGTATACGGTCATTTTGAGCCCTTAACCACCGCGCTGACACCCCGAGAAGATATACTTTTAATATGAAACTCGATCAACCGGGCGTTCACCGGCTGCTGGACGAAACTCCCAACTCCCGCTGTCAGCGAGGCGAGGGAATATTTATATCCGGGAATTCGCTCCTTGCTGTGTCCACGGTGATAGGAGTGGAGGATCGACTCCATTCAAATGGTGTTGGATTCCCTGTCTTCTACTCTATCCGGACACGTTGGAATTATTTTCCTAACCCACGGGAAATCAAAGTTATTAACCCACAAAAAGTGGGTTTTGCCCGTGGGTTTTGCCCGCAAAAAGTGCCTTTTGCCCGTCAGGTGGGCGTTTCCACTATGCTGTGACGTCACATGAAAGCTATGAATAGGGTATCAGTAAATGAACTTCTGAATTCAGAGAAAGTTAGAAGTCCATGGTCACTCACTGCTTGACAGGAGAGCCTGTGGTTAAGGCACCGAGGAGCCACTGGAGGTCCAGAGTCTTGAAAGGGAACAAAACCAGATGAGTGGTGTTGTCCAGGTCCACAGCACTCTCTGGGTACATGATGTGGTGAGTGGTTCTGGTCCCCACATCCTCTTCAAAGCCTTTGGTAGATGCCTTGTTAATTCTGGGTGACACATTGAATAGGCAGAAGTTTACCCTCTATCGCCACAGCGGGGCATGTTGTAACATTGCAATTACTCAAGTAACAGCATATGCTTGTTTTTGGAGTCAATAAGCAAATGCCTTGTGTCATTATGTTGAAAAATTATATGATTCTCTGATATGTCCTTGCCTCTATAATAATAATAATAATAATAATAACAACAACAACAACAACAACAACAACAATAATAATAACAACAATAACAATAATAATAACAACAATAATAATAATAACAATAACAATAATAATAACAACAATAATAATAACAATAACAATAATAATAACAATAATAATAATAACAATAACAATAACAATAATAATTATAATAATAATAATAATAATAATATAATTTTGGTTTGATTTCCTATACTAACTTTCCAGAGCTATTAGATCAAGTACATTTCCTCTCTCCACTGATCACTTCACTGTGCATCAAGGTTGTTTCTAAGGTCTTTGCACATTGATGCGTTTTTTTCGTATAGGCGTATGCGTATTTTAAAATCCGTCATCCGAAGAAAAACATCACGCATAGAGACCTTGCACACTGACGTCCGGTGCGTATTATATTAGGCTATATTGACGTTGCGAAATTTCGCAATATGCTAAAATGGAGTCATCAAGCAGTGAGGATGATTTTGCGCTCCTGTCACTTCTTGAGAATAGAAAAAGAAACAACAGTGGTCACTAATAGGTGGAACCCGGAACCCGGACGCCGTCCAATCCGGACCCAGACCTCTGTGAGTTTGGGTCTAGGTGGGGAAGAGAGAAAATACGATCAGAATGATTGGTGATTGAATGTGTTAAAGGGAACCCTGGTTATTAAGACACAGTGTTTCCTCTATGCATTGATTCGTGGCGGGCCGCCACAAATACATTTTCTCCGCCACTAATTGATTCAGGCTGCGCAACGAGAACGGCAGCGAGGAATTATGATCGGAGAATAGAAAAAGAAAAAGCAGATTTAAGCTAGATTTAGGCCGCTTTCAGACCTACATTTCGTTCCGATTTCGTTCCGATGTTGCAATTAACCTCGTCGGCAACGCGCTTGCAAAGCAATTTTGTGATTGGTCAGAATTTCGCGGATTTCAGGAAATCCCTCTCCTCTCCCTTCGCCGGTCCCTTTAATCCCGTATCCTAATTGAAAATGCAACATCAGCGACGACTGTGGGTTATTGCATTTACTGCTGTTCTCTGGTTCATGTGCTTATACCAGTGCTCAGTATACAAGTATTTTAAATGAACATCGTAATGTAGTCTCTGATGTTCATGGTCAACTAAATCAGGCTATTTTGTGAAACAAATAATGTTCCCGCAAATGGGTTAACCGAGCAGCCTCGCACCTAACGCTAGCATCGAACTATTCATAGCATAAACGTTGGTAAATGTCATAAACGACACAGTATTGGCAGGGGAAAAGAAGGGGAGTCTAATTTTTATTGACAACGGATGCTGGAAAAACATGCAGCTAAAATTCAGGGAACATTTGGACAATAAGAGACACAAGGTGTGGTCGCATGGTCTAATTACAGGGCAATATGCGCGGGGCAAAAATTATCTATAGCCTCTAAAATCACCATGAACAGAACGGCAGAGGTACGGGTAAGCAGGGCTCATGTCGGTGTCATCAAAGGTAAAAGTTGGTTTTCTTTAACTCAGCTGATAGCATTACCTTGCTGTTGGTTGTTTACCGAATGCTCCATCTGACTGTCACACTGTGATTTTACTTGTGTAAACAGTTAATGAGTAACGTTAGACGGTTTTGTGCGTGTACTCTCATGTAGTCTTGCAATACTTTGTATTGATGAGCTGATCTTTCATTGTGACTGTCAGTCGCAAGTTTATATTCTACGGATGTTGTTCAGTGCTGTATGCGCGTTCCCGGTTCCCTGTGTACTTCATATTCGATGAGCTGATGATCTTTCTCTGTGTGTGTGTGTGTGTGTCTTGGGCGTATCTGTCAGTCACATGTATATGTTCAGTGCTGTATGCGCGTTCCGCATGTTCTGCTGCAGCTGTAGGATATCTTGGTATTTGATCACCTTCTATATAAAAATCACCGGTTCGTTTTTTTTTTTTATGTTGCCACCCTTTAGTTTTTGGTGAAATTACGTATTTGTTTTGAGCGCCAGTGCGCGTTTCATGCGCGTGCAATATATATATATTTTTTACCACTCCGCCACTAATGTGAAAAATCCTAGAGGAAACACTGAAGACATGTAGGCCTTAATACGCTCTAATTGCCATCTCGTACTAAAATATGTTGGTAGAAAGACATGAACATTTTTGATTATGTTAGAAATCCTCAATTAAGGTGTAGGTCCTTAGGGTCCTCTTACGTGTAGTCCTTTCCCATGGTGCTGATTGAGTCCATGATCTGTGGCACTTCGTAGTTGACCACACTCTGCAGCATCCCGTCTCCCACTCCGTCTCTGTAGATAATGATGCGTGAGGGCAGGCACTGGTTGTGCTTCAGCCAGGCCTTCAGTGCACCTGGGAAAGAGAGCCTGCACTTAGGATACTAGGGATCATTCTCATGCTTCTCTGAGGGATTATGTTGAAAAGAAGACTTGGAAGACATTGTTACAATGTGGCAGTCAGTGGTCAATTTTGATATGGTATCTTATTTGAAATGCTTTGTTGTTTCATTGAACTTGCCTTGCAGAGCCACTTTCAAGCCATCCATGATCTCCTGACCACGGCTCTGAACCACACACTTGGAGAACCACCTGGAAAACAAGAGGAATCAGTTGGTACTGGCTACCAACATTGGTGGTAAAGAGCACATTCATAACCCAAGGCCATGCTTCTCCATGCTCATCCACATACCTGGACATGCCCTTGTTGAGACTGGCCACCAGAGCTCCAATGGACCTCTTCCCTGCAGCTATGTCGTGGTAGCAGTCAATGCCCACGATCATCAGCTGCTGGAGCTGTGAAACAGAGGCAGGTGAAGTTACACCTTACAAAGTTTGGTTTAGCACATGCTTCTATTGAGATACATGGGGTGGAACATAAGATTGTGGATGGAGATCACATAGGTGTGAAATGTGTGGTTGTAGAAATAGAACACGCTGTAGAAATTGTACCTGCACCCATGTGAGGTAGTCAGTCAGATAAATGTTATCCACATTAAAAAGGGAAAGTTTACCCAAAATTCATGTTCATGTGTATTTCTGGTCAATCCATAATGCATACCGTCTCAAACTATCATAATTTCAAAACGTATCATAGCTATCAAAACTCAAAGTCTATGTTTACTTCCTAAAAAAGCCCCAGAGTTAATATAATCTGGAATCGGGAATCTTGAGCAATTTGGAACATCAGGACTGATGACGGCATTCAAAGCGAGATATCTTGACCGTTTATATATATATATATCTTCATCGTTTTTAATGTGTCTATTAAATAATGAAAACAACAAATAATAAAATTCCACTTTAAACTTATCATGAGCATTGGTCTGTATGTGCACAGCCGTTTTTTTATATATTGGGCCCCAACAACATTTGTGACTTTGGGTTTATTTCAATTCACTGTGCGACTTACTGGGATCTCCACACTCCAGAGCTCTCCTCCCATCTTGCAGTTCATCTGCAGGGCAATCTTGGTGGCCACAGTCATGGCGACCTGTTGGCGGGAAAGGGTGCGAGCCAACACACACTGGCTGGGGGTGGGACAGTCCACACACAGGTACTTCTTCACACTGTCATACTTATCCTTCCTGTTGCTGGGGAGGATCACCACCACCTGAGGAGGTAACACACATGCTTTAGTCCTCATTCAACACCTAGAGGTGGTTACCTGGACACAGATTAAGACGATTGCTAGACATGTTATGCTCAGAGACTAACCATCTGGGTGGTCTCTGTAACGTTGTGCTGCAGAGCCCTGAGCAGAGACTCCTGGCGGTCCTCGTACTCCACCCTGTACACAGACCAAAACTGTCAAAGCACTGGGACATCTAACCAATGGGACTTCCACTGATGATACCATGTTCATTTTGAGATAACACCCAAGTATGATTGGCAAAGAATACTCAAGGCTTTGTAAAACACCTCATTAACTCAAGCTTGGAACCTTAATTCTAGCTGTGCCCATTCACAGCTGGACTCACCGTTGTAATTAACTTAGGTATCATATGTTGCTCCCTGCCACTAGGTGGTGCTATAGCACTGTGCCATTTCTTTGGACCAGTCTGCTGCCCAAGCGTTGTACTCGTACTGGGAGACAAAAGAAAAAGAAAAAAAAAGTGTTTGAGTTTGTTGCAATCACAGATTATGACAGTGGCGGGCGGTGCATTTCACACCTAGGCCTTCAGTGATGTCCTACCTGAATTATTCCACCTCTTAATACCATCATTATGACGCCATGGCTCTAGAAACTATACATTTAGACAGAAACGCAGTATAACCGGGCGTTGCCATTGTTATTATAGCGGCACCTTGTCTGGGTGTATTCAATTCATTGCATGAAAACGAAAGCGTCAGTTATTTCCCGAACTTTGCGGTCTGTCGATCTCGATAGGAGAACCGTTTCGAGGTTCCATTTAAGGATGGTTATCTTCCTCGTGTTCATACGGTCACGGGGGTGTGTCGTTTTCCATGGTAGCAGCCCGGGAAGTGGTTAGAAGATCGCATTGAAGCCCCACTTACTCACACAACTGAGCCAGGCAACACAACACACATATCTATGGACCCCAGGGTCGCTCCGTATGTCTACATCTCTTGCAGAAAACATTAAATGCTTTGTACTCACCAAAACAACTGATTATTTGAACACAAAATCCATCCTCCTTTCTTTCCTCAAGAAGACTTCAATGTCTCTGTTGTACAGTTGATCAGTTCCACCAATAAGTCATTTTCTACATGGATAGCGTCGCTAACGTCGGGGTCGGCCGTTATCTTCTGATTATGTCTACTTTTCTTAGAAGGTTCTTCTTTGTTGTTATAATATCTGCCACCAAATCTACCTCTTCTCCTCCTTCAGCCATTGTGGCTGCTTGTAGGCTCCGCCTCCCAATAGTTTGTATCCAATCAAAAGACGTGCAGGTGCTGATCAGGTGCTCCGCCATCCAGCAGGCCCCTTCGTCGGATTTGCTTGGATTTGCTCGCCAACTCGAGATCTGACTACGGCACGCCACAGTTCTTTTCTCGTTCACTTTAAATTACAATCTGTACTCGCGCCACTGTTGAATCTGCAGGCGGGCAGATTTCTTGGTACCCTGGCAACACATTATGGCTGAAATATGATTGGATAAAAGCTAAAGGCCAGCCCTCCAAATGTCTGGAAGCAGCGCAACCAAGAGGAAAGCTATGAAATGAAGAGAATAGACTACGGGAATAATTTAATACATATTTGTAGAAAAAATATATCAAAATTAAATGTATATTCTGATTATGTTTAGGCCAGCAGAGAAGGCCTTGCTGGCCCTGACGGCACACCACTGGATTATGACATATAATTATGCATATACATGCAAATACATGACCAGCAAACATTCTTGTTTGGAGCTAGATCAGTACATGTTGCAGTAAAACAAATGTTTAGCAAGAGCTTCAAACTGCAGGTAACAAGTACTGTAATAAGCCACACTGGGGACATCATTTCTGATGTATTCAATACTTTTTCCACCCCTGAATGTTTACATGGTGTGTTCAATAAAAACATGAACACATTATCATTGTTTGTGTGGTATTAGTTTAAGAAGACTGTGTGACCTTAGAATTATAAGGTTCTATCTCCGTTTAGGGTAGTTCAGAGATATTGAGCGTCAAAGTTTTTACATTCCATTATGTTTTGTGAGATGGAACCTTTGGATTTTATGAATTACTAACTCAAAAATGTCAACATTTAAAAAATAACACCACACAGGCATTAATAAACACCTAATGGATCAGATTATGTAAAACATTTTGACAAAAATGGAGATAGAACCTTGTAATTCTAACGTCACGTATTGTTGTGACTTAGATGAAGATCAGAACACATTTTATGACCAATTTATGCAGAAATTCAGGTTCATTCCAAAAGGTTGACATACTTTTTCTTACACCTATAAGGCCTCGTTCACACGGCAGTGAAATGTGACCCAAATCCGACGTTTTTGCCCACATGCGCCTTATTCCAAAGCGTCTGATTTATTCATGACCGTGCGAACAGCACACGTCACATGAAATCGGACTTTTTAAAATCCGACCTGGTGGTCAGAGGTGGTATTACATCGGATACATTTTTGATATTAACAATGCGCCGTGAACGTGTGAAGTGCATCATATCGGACCTACATTTCACATTTACATTTTTGGCATTTAGCAGACGCCTTATTCCAAAGCGACTTACAATCAATACATTTGAATACTAAGCATGTGAATCATCAATCCACCAGTCGTAGCAGGAAGAGTAATCAAGCTCAGGCCCAGGGAAGGAAAAACCATTGATAGAAGGAAAAACCTTGTTCTATCACCTTCTTCTAAACTTTTTTGGGGAGAAACAGAGAAACAGTACAAGGCAAGGCAAGGCAAGGCAAGGCAAGTTTATTTGTATAGCACATTTCATACAACAGGGGCAATTCAAAGTGCTTTACATGCATTATTAAAAAATACAGCAAGAGGAGCATAAGAAAATAAAATGTACAATGAATAAAAGCAAATATAAGAAGTAAATAGATGAAACATTTAAAAAGACAATAGTTAATGGAAAAAAGACATTGATAGAAGTGTTTGTGTTTAATCATAACTGGTGCAAAACATGAAGGTTTTTAGCTTAGATTTAAATATTTTAAGGGTTTGGGCCTGTTTGATTTCTTCAGGGAGTTTGTTCCAGGAGCATGCAGCAGCGTGACTGAAAGCTGCTGCACCGTGTTTTGTTTTTACTCTTGGAATTATTAGCTGATTTGTCTCAGCTGACCTTAGGGACCTTGCGGGAATATAGGGTGGGAGGAGATCTGATATGTATTTTGGTCCAAGACCATTTTGTGATTTGTATGTAATTAGCAGGATTTTTAATTCAATTCTCTGAGAGACTGGTAGCCAGTGCAGGGATCTCAGGATTGGTGTAATGTGTTCAAATGTCTTTGTTTTTGTTAGGACCCTAGCAGCAGCGTTTTGGATGAGCTGCAATTTACGAACAGCTCCTTTAGATAGGCCTGTTAGTAGACCATTACAATAATCAAGTCTACTCGAAACAAATGCATGGATGAGTTTTTCAAGGTCTTGCTTGGACATGAAACCTCTCATTCTTGTTATGTTTTTCAGGTGATAGTAGGCTGATTTAGTTATCGAGTTTATGTGTCTGTTGAAGTTTAGATCGGAGTCTAGAATTACACCAAGATTTCTGACCTGTTTTTTAGTGTGAAGAGAGAGAGAATCAAGTTTTGCACTGACTTTCGATCTTTTGTCAGGTGCACCGAATACAATTATCTCTGTTTTGTCCTTGTTTAGTTGGAGGAAGTTTTGTGTCATCCAGGCGTTTATTTGCTCAATGCAATTACAGAGATTGTCAATGGGACTATAGTCGTTCGGTGAGAGGGCTATGTAGATTTGAGTGTCATCCGCATAGTTGTGGTAGGCAATTTTGTTCTTTTTTATGATGTGTCCCAATGGAAGCATGTAGAGATTGAATAGAAGGGGGCCAAGGATTGACCCTTGGGGAACCCCACATGTCATTTTAATTTGGTCAGATACAAAGTTGCCAATGGAGACATAGTAGCTTCTGTCCTGTAGGTAGGATCTAAACCAGTTTAGGGCAGTGCCCGAAAGTCCTACCCAGGTTTTTAGTCTATCTATTAGAATGTCATGGTCTACAGCAGGGGTCGGCAACCTATGGCACGCGTGCCAGCAGTGGCACGCGACAGCTTAAACAGTGGCACGCGACAGCTAATCAATAAGTTATTTTTTTAATGTTGGCCGCGTTCGTAAATTCGCGCACACTGGGTTCAATGTCACAATGGGACCAAGTAGGATCAGGCCCGTGAATGACTTCTCTCTTGCCCGCGGGATGATATTTAATTACTATTAAAACCGGCCCGCAGTATTATGTGCCCGCAGCACCATAATACTACAAGTCCCAAGATGCATTGGCGCGTACAGAGTGCCCGCGAGCGAGCGCGACCCCGCGTCTTCTCTTCACTTCAGTACTCGTCATGAGCAGCAGCAGCACAGTCACAGTGGAGGCCGAAACATCGCCGTCAATTCCCGAGTGTTCCCGAGTGTTCCCGAGTACAGTTTGCTGACAAACTCGGCATACTTGCTGCCGAATTCAGGCGGAGATTTTCCGACTTTGAAGCCCAAAAAAGCAGGCTTCAACTGCTCAGCAATCCATTTGCAGTTGACGTGGAAAGTGCACCAGCAAATCTCCAAATGGCGCTGATTGAGCTCCAGTGTAATGACACATTGAAGGCAAAATATGAGTCCGTGGCGCTGCTGAGTTTGCTCGTTTCATCCCCGACACAATGCCTGAGCTGCGCACCCAAGTTGCTCGCACGCCGTCTATGTTTGGCAGCACATACGTGTGTGAACTACTGTTTTCGTTGATGAAACTAAACAAAACATCACATAGGAGTCGTCTTAGTGATGAACATCTGAACTCAATCCTGAGGATTTCCTCAGCTCAGAGCCTGACCCCAAACATTAATGAACTTGTACTCAAGATGAGACACCAAGTATCGGGCTCAGCCTCAGACAAGTGAGCAGAAAGGACTTGGACTTGATATTTCTTTGAAGGGAATTATTATTTTTTTCTCCAGTTGAATGGACCCAGGGACATGTTGCCTAAGAAATTAATGCAACTGTTTTGCACTTTTGCAAGTTTGCACTAACTTTTCTAATTTTATTATAGAAGACAGTCATTGGTGAGGATCGGAGCAGCACACTGATTTGTTTTTAATGCATGCTGTTTCATTTTTGCATTTATCTTGCCATTGAGCTTTGAATGAAAATTACATTTAGCTGTTTACCTGTTAAAAAAAATAATAAAAAAAACGTTTTCAATTTATTACTGAAAGAGCCTTGAGAAAATATTGCAACTGATTTTATTTATGTTTTACTTAATTTAATGTAATGATTAATGTTAAGTGCAATATAGGCTGTGTTATTGGTATTGGTTCAATATGTGCAATAATTGCGAGTTTTAATAAACATTGAACCAGCCCGGCCCTCCACTTGTACCATTTTTAAATGTTGGCCCCCTGTGTATTTGACTTTGACATGACTGGACTAGAGGCAGTCTCGGGGACGCTCCGGCGCTCTCAGGGCGAATTTACGAATGCAGCCCTAGTCTCATCCACTCCACGAGAGCCGTATTCTGGCGCCAATTTTCAAAGTAAAATTCTGAATTCGATTCGATACGAGTATCAATATAACTCAAGTCGTTCAAGGATGAAGCAGACAAGGCCGAATCAATAAGACGTGCTGTGTCAAGGTATGGGAAGCAGGCCAGCACCTTTAAAGCATTTGCCACTGCTAAAAATCACGCAACTGAAGCAAGCTTTCGCATTGCTCATTGCATTGCGAAATGTGGAAAGCCATTCACTGATGGAGAATATATTAAGGAGGCTTTCCTCTGTAGCTCAGATGTTTTGTTTGAAGGCTTATCAAACAAAGACACAATAAAATCAAGAATAAAAGACATCCCAGTGTCAGACAGAAGTGTGGAACGAAGAATAGGAGAAATGGCAGAAAACGTGAAAGCGCAGCAGACCGCTGGTTTGAAAGATGCGACGGTGTTTAGCCTCGCACTTGATGAGAGCGTAGATGTGAATGACATGCCACGTCTGGCTGTCATAGCAAGATACTGTGATTCTGCTGTAAGGGAGGAGCTCTGCTGCCTAAAACCAATGCCAGAAACAACAAAAGGTGAGGACATCGCTAAAGTTCTTATCGAGCATTCTGTGGAGCGAGGGATTGACATTAGCAGGATTTTTGTAGTGACAACAGATGGTGCCCCTGCCATGGTCGGGAAACAGAGGGGAGCGGTTGCATTAATTGTGTGCAACTTAAAGTGACCAAGTACCACCCCCAGATAATGGAGTTGAGCAAAGGAAAACAGGGCCAGGGATCACGACATTGATTGTTAGGACTGTTTACATGGCTTTGCATACATAGCTCTTTGCAACCCAAAAAAATTATATGTTTGTTGTGGTTGGAATAAAAGAATAAAATGTAAGTAACAACCAAATAATTATATAAATATAAATTATACTTCATACAAGTAAGACCCTTGTATAATCACCCTCCAGTTAGGCCTACTTATTAAAATGATAACCATAGGGAGCGCAGTTAGCAACTTTGGTAGAAATTGAGCGCTCCAATTTGCTTAAAGTTGTGCTACGCATCACAAAGTTTAGTTGTCTTAGATGTTATGTTGGTAATTTTGTTCAAGTTTCAGTTAGTTGACTGTTAGGCCTGTTTATTTAGCATACATGGCTTTGCATACATAGCTCTTTGCTGAAAATTGTTGTTCATGTTGTGGAATAAAATTGCAGATCTGTTGGTCTGTTTGGTTTGGTTTGATGTCGAGTCATAATTAATGTTGATATTGTGGTTGACACACTGACTAACAAGAAAATTAAAAAATGGCACTTCATATCAAAAAGGTTGCCTACCCCTGCCCTAAACGCCTGTAGATTGTCAAAATATGTACCAGACCGTCATTTAGTCTGAGATTCCATGTAGTCTAGCATAGTTATTCATGCAGAAGAGGTGGTTTAAATTGCGTCTATACATCGCTGTCCTTTAACCCAGCTAAATGCGGTCTGTGTCTAAACATATTTTCTACTTATCTCAAATGCATTAAAACCGTTATTAAACCCCTCTAAACTGTCAGAATACGTCCCAGACGAGTTGATACATCCACACACGCATGTTTGACAGCTGTATAGCAGGCAGAGTGATAATGACACGTGGCTTTGGTGTGTGAAGCTTTGAATTGAATAAATGTGCTTGTTTTAAACATTTTAAACATTTTAAACATTTATTCATTTTTATTTAAAAATAACAACTTCTCCACAGTGCTGGGCTTCAGGCCGTTTCTTTTTTTTTAGATGATTTCACCTGCTTTTGAAAATATCCTTTCACAGGGCACAGATGAAGCTGGGTACATAGAAAAACAACGGCAAGTTTATACACATTTCCCGAATCGGTCACGTGGTACGGCCGGCAGGCGAAGCATCGCTCTTACCATACGTCAGGGGTCACCAACTATATTTGTCCAAGTGCCAGAATTTTTCAAAGCATACACTGGGGGCCGGACTTTAATATATATATATATAATAATTATTTTATTTAGGCATACTATTGTATATAGTACTATTAGCATATTACTGTTTAATATTTTCATTTTCTTACTAAATTAATGTTATTAATGATTATTAGCCTATTATCAGTGTGAACAGACTCCTGACACCTATTATCCAACCAGCCACCAGGGGGCAATCGAGATATTTTGGCTTCACTTCATACCTATTTTTCAATGATTGTTCTGACTCCAGTGTTCCACCTGCAGTTCTTATTTATTGCCTTTGGTAATTGGAGCTTCATTCTGTTATCTGTTAGCTATCACATTCTGTTAACTATCTGTCTAACCAACGGCTCCGAACACAATTGTGAGGACAGACAAAATGTCACTCTCAAAGAAGCTGAAACGTAAAATTGACGTGGAAAACCGCAGCTTTAATGAGGAATGGACTGAAAAGTACGCATTCATCTTGCCCACTTTTTATAACGCAAAACCTGTATGCCTCATCTGCAATGAAACGGTAGCTGTAGAAAAAGAATACAATATTCGCCGTCACAATTACACAAGGCATGCAGCCTTCAGAGAGTCATACCCAGAAAAGTCAGAGGCCCGTCACAGAAAGATTGCGAGCTTAAAAGCTGCATATGGACATGCTAGTGGAATTATTAGCAGAACGTCAACTGAACAAGAGAGGGCAACTAGTGCATCTCTTCGGGCTGTCTGGGTTCTCTCCAAGCATAACAAGCCATTTACTGATGCTGAGGTTTTTAAGGAGTGCATGGTCACTGTTTTGGAGGAACTTGCCACCGACAAATCGATGGACAGGATAATCGCCTCTGTTAAGCAAATACCTCTGTCTTCCACAACTACCGCCTGCCGTGTCCACGTCTTGGCAGAGGACGTCGAACGATGTGTACTTGATAGGGTCAAGGAAGCGCAACACATATCCCTGGCTATTGACGAGTCCACTGACAACACTGACATTTCCCAGTTGTGCGTTTTTGTCCGATATTTTGATGGGAAAGATTTCAAAGAAAGCTGGAATCTGACCTGCCGGTTGATTTCCTGGAGCTGCTTATTACTGATGAGCTGCTGCAGCACATTGCAGATCAAACCAACCTGTATGCCCAGCAGTTTTTACAGGCACATCCCGACACTCTGCCACACTCCAGAGGGAGGTTATGGAAACCGGTGACAGTCCCAGAACTGAAACAATTATTTGGACTCACTTTCATCACCGGTTACATAAAAAAGCCAAATCTAGAAATGTATTGGAGTGTGGATCAACAGGACGCCACTCCATACTTCAATAAAACCATGCCGAGGAACAGGTTCCAGCTCATCTGGAAGTTCCTCCACTACAACAATAATGCATCACAGGACGCCACAGATAAATGTATAAAGTGCGTCCTGTTTTAGATTATATTGTAGCCAAATTCAAAGAGCTGTATCAGCCCTTTGAAAATATCTGCATTGATGAAGGAATGATGCAGTTCCCCAGCAGATTCCAGACACGGCTTGTCCCCAAGACTATGGCACACTGAAGACGTTTGCTATGTATGTGCTCACCATGTTCGGGTCAACTTATACGTGCGAATCTGCGTTCTCAAAGATGAACGCTATCAAGACGCATGAGAGGAACAGCCTGTCAAACGAGTCTTTGGAGGACTGCTTGCGCATAAGCCTAACAACTGTCCAGCCTGATTTTAAGAAGTTGGCGTCAGAGGGGAGATGTCAGTTCTCTCATTAACAAAATGTGAGTATTGCAGACATAGGATTTTATTTTTGCTATGTTAAATGGCATGGTTTATTCATTGTTAAAGTATAATTTAATGACCTGGTTATTACCATTTTATTTGATATAGGCTACAGATGCCAGGCGATACCAGGATGCCGCGGTGAACGTTTGACTGACCGACTTGAAAACAACATTTCTGGCAACGAAGGCCTATCATTTGCCATGCTATTTTTTTATTTAAGTGATGTTAATCTTTTTCTTTTTCTGAATGAGAAGGTAGTTATTTAAGTCACTGTTAATGTTACGAAATGTTAAACAAGAGCAACAAAGAGTGAAAAATAAAATAAAACGAAATGTTAAATAGGCCTATGAGTAGGCTATGTGAAAAAATAAAATACAACGAAATGTTAAATGAGAGCTATGAATTTGTCCTCATTCTTGCATGAGAATAGCGCTACGTCTGCCGCATTCCATTTAATAAAAGAGGGGAATTAGTTTCAGCTTCGCTACTGCTATTCAGTGCCCAACCAGAAGCAAGGCTGCAGCTTTGTGAATGAGGTAGGTCTGAGTCCTCCTGCATTGTAAGAACAATATGAATCTATGATATATGTTCTAAACGGTATTTCCCTCATTTTCGAATTTTCAAAAAGAAAAAAAAACAACGTAAAAACCCCCCGTAAAAACATGAATATTCGGCGGGCCCGATGGAAAGCTTTGGTGGGCCGCATCTGGCCCGCGGGCCGCCTGTTGGTGACCCATGCTACAGAGCATGCCTTCATCTTGCAAGTGTAAGTTATTTTAGCCGACTACATAACTAACAGCGCATATTTGTTTCTGTTGCTTTTCTTTAGATGCTTTGGATATCCTGGCTATAGGACTATCTGCAGAACCCCAAACACCCACCCTTGGAATTCCACCAAATGTAAGTATAATAAGTTTATCAGACACCTAACTACTCTACCTAACCATACATGTTGATACTGTTTAATTTACAATCCCTCCACTCTCACTTCTTACAGAGTCCTGAAGACTTGACCATCTCCCAGTTCCTCTCCGTAAACTTCTCACCATCATCAGCCACACACACACACACACACACACACAGGACATGATATCCGTCCAAAAGGAGCTACTCCAAGAAGTGAAACTGCTGAGGGGCGTGCAAGAGCAGCTTCTTCTGGTGGAGAAAAATTTGAATTCAAAAAGTTTAATTATGTTTAATAATTAATTGTTTAATTATACAAAATGTTTAATTATAATAAAATATGAATTGCTCACATGGGGCCTGGGATATCTCCCTCAGGGTCAGGGTCATCTGGGATGTGAGGAAGTGGCAAGCGGTACATGATGCAGATGTTGTGGAGGATGAATGCACAGGTGATGATTTTACACGCCCTTTCAGGAGTGTATTGGAGCACTCCACCAGAACGGTCAATGCATCTGAATCTGGATTTTACTACCCCGATGCACCTCTCCACAACACCCCGGGTTTTGCGTTGCGCACGGCTGTAGCGCTCGTCTGGCTCTGTTGCTGGGTGGAGGATTGGGGTCATCAGCCATGGCCTTAGGGCGTAGCCACTATCACCTATCAGTAGTATAGGAAAGTAGTTAGGATAATACAGTGTATGTCTTTGTGTAACCTAAAGTACAATTCATGACTAGTTACTCACCTAACAACCATCCATCGGGCATTTCTCCCTCATTGAATTTTATCCCTGTGCCTGAATTGTTCAGTATGAAGGAGTCGTGGGTGCTACCTGGCCACTTTGCAACAAGGTCTGTAACCCGGAGCATTGCATCACAGATGACCTGCGTATTGATGGAGTGAAAGCTTTTCCGGTTCACAAAGCCGTCCTCCTCATCACCTGGAATAAAGATTATTAAAATGAAACACTATTTAAGTTAACACTTTAAACACCACGTAAAATGTGTTTTGATTCAAGCTGATACTTTTATAAACAACATTAAACAACATGATAGATTTGCAAAAAGGAATAGGAATTTGTACATGATCTTACTTTGATTGCAATATGTGTCCCATCAACTGCCCCCAACACATTAGGAAATCCTGCTATTTCAAAGAATTGCTGCTTGGTTCTAATGCATTCTGCATTTGTTGCTGGAAACTTAATGACCTGCCTTGCTCTTCTACAGAGCAGTGATGCCGGTAACGCGTTACTAAGTAACGCGCTACTCTAATCTGAATACTTTCCCCAGTATCGAGTATTCTAACGCGATACTATTTCCAAATCAGTAATCGGATTAAAGTTACTTATTCAAGTGGCTGTTCGTTACTATTGCGTTACTACCTCATAACTTAGGCTAAATGCAGTATTTCTTTGTAATGTTCGATAGTAAACAAACATTTCTCGCGTCTTGGGGAGTGACGTCAGTGCCCACGTTTTCAACACGAGGTTACTATGGAAGGCCATGCCCGCAAAAAACGGCTCTCGACTATCGCGAGATTGCAGCAGAATCGCTCACGTGTATCACCACGCTGATTGCACAGTGTAAACAGAAGTGTAGCCTACACAATGGAGCGAGAACAGAGATATGCGTTAAATAGCTGGAAATATAAGGATTATTTTGAGTTTGTGTCAGCAAAGGATGACAAGAACATAAATGTTGATCATTGATAAACTCAGACTCACCCAGTTTAGGATTAGGATTATATTAGGATCATATCTGAATGGTCAGGGTAGGTTTTAGGTTTTGTGAAACCACTCCTTGCTAGTTACTGTTAAATAAAGATTATATTTATTTTATTGTTTAAAAACAAGTATTTATGTTGGGTGAGGCAAAGAAAGACTCTTTATTTTGTTGTTTTAAGTTATTGTTTAAAGTTTAATTATGTAATTTAAGTTACTGTTAAAATAAAGTGAGTTTTGGCAAAACCAGTTTTCATTTTTATGTTGCGGGGGGGGGGGGGGGTCGGGTGCCTAGGCACCTGCCAATAGTAACTAAAAAAGTAACTAGTAATCTAACTTAGTTACTTTTAAAATCAAGTAATCAGTAAAGTAACTAGATTACTTTTTAAAGGAGTAATCAGTAATCAGTAATCAGAATACTTTTTCAAAGTAACTGTGGCAACACTGCTACAGAGTACATTAATTTTGATACATCTCTGACCACTCGGCTAATAGAGGACTGGCTCACACTCCGTGTGCCCCCCACCACCATTTGAAAAGACCCTGAGGCATAGAATCTCAGGGCAGCCATAACCTGCAACACCACTGGAAGAGGTGTCGATCGCCTTGTTTCCCTTTTCAGATCATCTGACAAATGATCAGCCAGAAAAACAATTGCGGGCCTAGGAAGCCTATATTGTCTAATTAAGACATGATCAGGTAGTGTAAGAGGATCCATTCTGTCTCTGAGGCCTTGGTGGATGTTCCTCCCTAGCTGCTACCCAAAGAACTTCCATCTCAAATGTGAATATAAAATAAATAATAGTAAGGACATTGTTTCAGTTACTTGGCCTACTTAAATAACATGTTCATAATGATTAATTAAGTAGTATACATCAAATACAACAACTGCCTCCTTGATTTACTTTCTGAGTACATTATGGTGTAATCTAGGAATAGGCCTACATGTGACACAGGCTGAAAGGCCCATTTCAGTTATATCTCAAACATACAAACATGTGATAGGCTACATTCACACAAAAGTACTCTGACCAACTTGAATGAACAATATGTGTTAACACATTGTCTAGGGCTAAACTAAATATTAATAAAATCAAATAAATGCAATACAAAATTGTTCAAGTAAGACTTACCTTTCACTTTAGCTGCTTTAAGACAGGTGAGAGCTTCTCTTAAAGTTAAGACATTTGAGAAGAAATCTAAGAACTTTGTTTTGGAGAATCTCATTTGTTCTTAAGTTCTATCTTAGGAAAAATCTTAAGAAGAAAGTTAAGAAAAAACTAAAGTTAAGATAAGATTTTCTTCGTGAATACCAAATCTTCTTAAGTTTTGTCTTAAGAACAAATGTTGTTCTTAAGAACAAATTTGTTCTTAAAAACGCTTGGTGAATCCGGCCCCAGGCCTGCACCGTCATCAGCTAACTTGACTTGATCAAAAAGGTGTGCACTAAAGGTTTGTTGTCTATAGCAACGGCTTCAACTCTACTATCCATACACGGGGGTCTAGGGTGGGTGGTAGCATACTACAGATTATTTTGTGGCGAGTGTCAAACATTTGCTCATTATAGGAACAAGAGCTACAGGGCACCAGACATTCAAGCATATTACATTTTCTTTGGCACATAGTAGGCAATCCACAATTTATCTGGCTCTTTACTCTTGCTTTTTAAAGTTTTAAATGGGATTCTTCTGTGAAAATCACTTTTCTTTTGCTTGATTTAATTACAGAAGCTGTCATGAACCTAAAAAAGGTCACAGAGGTGGAGGCAAGGGCGAGCATTGGAGATCACCTGAAGCAGGCCCCAGGCAGAACGAGCGGTGCTGGCTACAGACAGAATAACCCAACCTAAATGTTGTCTCCATAACTGTCAATAAATACTATTATGTTGTTAAATGTTCCTATTTCATTGTTATTATGTTATTAAATTTTGTTAAATATGTTGTTATTATGTTGTTAAATGTTCCACATCAATCAACATTGTTAATATTTAATATTCTTTTTTATTTATTTTTATTTTGTATTTACTAGTTAAATGTTTACTAGTTAAATGTTTAGTTAAATGTTCCTATTTCATTGTTATTATGTTATTAAATATGTTGTTATTATGTTGTTAAATGTTCCACAACAATCAACATTGTTAATATTTAATATTCTTTTTTCCTTGTTTTTATTTCGTATTTACTAGTTCCCTAAATAAATACATGTTCCTATTCATATTTCCTTATTTATATTTACTTATTACTCATGAAAATTGTATTTGTCTACTTATACTAAGTGTTTAAACGTCTAGGCTATAACAAAGCTAAATTGATGTGAAATTGGAAATTGAAACGTCTGTTTAAACTGCATTTCAACAGCTATATATAGTCTGCCGTTGAAATGCCTATAGAAACAGTTGTTTCAATTTCACCTCCATTATGCTTTGTTTTAGCCTAGAGGTTTAAACACCGGTGTTTCAATGTCTAGGTTTTAATTAAGCTAAATTTAGGCTAAATTGGAAATTGAAACAACGTCTATGTTTAGACGTTGAAATGCCGTTGAAACATAGAAAGGGAAACAACGTCTATGTTTCAACGGCATTTCAACGTCTAAACATAGACTTTTTTTAAATTTCCAATATGGCCGATATTTAGCCTCGATTTGGCCTAGACGTCTACGGGCCATTTAGACGTTGTTTAGACGTCTAATCAACGTAAAATTGCTCACTGGGCGACACACCGGAGACTTACAGACTCGGTCGTTGACGGAAATTCAACGACAGAAATGTTCAACGTTGGACAATTTTACTTGGAAAACGGGAATGAATAATAACACGGTAACTGTCATATAACCACCACGCTTCAGAAGATCTCATTCTGAGGAACCAGAATGGATGTGTGTGGAACAAGTGTAATGACCCTTTACAAGGTAAGTAACAGCATGCTGCCCCGTTAGGCCTATAGTTAGGGTTAGTGGGGTACATACATTTACTTTAATATTTACCATTATAGTGGAATATATTTTATTGTATGCCCATATTAATTAAGATATATATAGTCTTTAAACGGAACTGATGGATTTTAGTATCGTTCAAAGTACAATTATCATGCTGCTTATGTGAATCAACAATATAAACATTTGGATGCTGTTTGATCTAATCTAGTCCTACATCCGATAATCAGATTTTATCCGATAATCAGATTTTATTTGAACTGTTTATGTTTAATAATTTGTTATTATGATTATTATGATTATGATTATTGTTATTAACAGCCAATTGCTGTTATTATGAACAAGAACATGCATGTTGCTTAGCCTAAGTGTTGGTGATTTTGGTATCCAACTTTAAGACAAATACACGAATTCCTATCAGTATTATTACTAATTACCAGTGTTGGGCACGTTACTTTAAAAAAGTAATTAGTTATAGTTACTAGTTACTTATCCCAAAAAGTAACTGAGTTAGTAACTGAATTACTTCATTATAAAAGTAACTAGTTACTAGGGAAAGTAACTATTGCGTTACTTTTTACCACGGGGCAGCGGGCTAAGTTAAGGTCAGTCAGCCAAATGTGACAAGGAAAAGCTTACCCACTGCCATATTAGAAGATATGTGATCTTCTTGTGAAGATAGATTTTTTCTGAGCAGGTTTCAGCAGGGAACTTTTCATATTTATTGCACTTCAACAGACCACAACTGGTAGACATATTGTACTTCAAGTATTTTCTTCATTACAAAAGTTAACAGTTAAACAATATGAAGTGCTTTTAAAGTAGTACTGAAATAGTGCCTGTACTTCCACCGTGAAAACGCCACGTTCACCTCAGAACACTCAGGACTCGCCATTGCTGCGTGTATCTCTCTGATAGTTTGAGTGTGTGTGTGTGGTGCTGTGCGCGCGTGTGGTTTGTGTGTAGAAACATCCGCACAACATGGTTGGCTTACCATGACATTTTCTCTACCATAGCCAATCATGATCACTTGTGCGGTTGTCTCGCCCCTCCCCTCCCCCCTCACCAACAAACAAACAAAAAACACCATTGCAGCTGTGACTGAGGTCGGATGACAATGAGAAGCTTCAGTAGTAACGCGCCGCATTGAATTGCCGGTAACGGTAACGGCGTTATAACGGCGGAAATAGTAATCAATTAGATTACCTGTCACCCCAAAAAAAACGCCGTTAGTAACGCCGTTTATTTTAACGCCGTTATTCACATCACTGATAATTACTAGTATTAGCTGCACAGTGCTATACAAATAAACGTTATTATTAGCATTAGCAAATTAGCATTAGGTCACACAAGTTGCATGGTCACCATGGCACCGGCCTTGCTGTGACGTCGTCCCTGTTCTATGACGTAAGCTGCGACACTGGCTTCAACATCATAAAGGGACCAAGTGATTTGATTGGACAAGAGGCATTCCATGCGTGCTGATCAGATTCCAAAGCGACTTTACAAACGCAGCCTTTACGTGTTCTAAACTGAAACGACTCTCCCATTATCTATCTATCTATCTATAATATAATATAATATAATAATAGATATAATAGATATATTATCTATCTATCTATATATAATATAATAATATATATAATAGATATATTATCTATCTATCTATCTATATATAATATAATATAATAATATATATAATAGATACATTATCTATACTATCTCTACCGTTCAACAGCGTTTTCACATTTGCATTGACAATGGCAAACAAAACACAGGTAACCATTTCATGAATGTGAAAAAGGAAAAATAGCGTCAAGAAGACCAGTGCGGTATAGACCAGTACAGTATTGTATAACACTGTGAAGACCAGTATAGTACTGTATATAGCACGGTTAAGTGTAATCAGGGTTGCCAGATGGGATTGTCCATTTCCAGCCTAACCACAGTCTAAAACCCACCCAAATGCTTTTTTTCCCCAGCCCAGTGTTATCAAAAGTAGCCCATTCGGCGGTAACCCGCCTCATCTGGCAACCATGAGTGTAATACGCCTATATAGCACTGTCAAGAGTAGTATAGCACATATAACACTTAAACCCTGGGGTTGGGTCAGATCATTTGATGTATCTCTGAGGGCTGTAGACCCAGCAGGCCCCATCCTAACATGAACAGAACAAGCCTGTAGACCCAGCAGGCCCCATCCTAACATGAACAGAACAAGCCTTTTGCTGTCGTCGCCTTCTGACTGACTGATTGTCATTTTAATCCGTTCTTCTATGTGATCCCGTCTGAAGCTATTTTGACTTTGACGTAACAAGTCGACCAGAACGTTGATCTGAACTCTGTTGTGTTGCAGATGAGCAGAGGCACAGAGGCCACAGAGAGCTCAGACAAGGCCGCTAAGGCCGCTAAGACTAAGAGCACCAAGAAGGCCACCAAGGCCGCCAGGAGGAGGAGCGCCAAGAGCGCCAGCAAGAGCTCCGACTCTGATTCAGGTGAGACTGTTTAAAATACACACAACTATTAATTCAGATGATGAATGTGCAATTTGGATGGAAAGACGTTTATTAGAAATGCTGCGTACCAATTTGCCTATGTATTCTGCCATAGAGGCCATAATAATACTGTATTTTAGACACAACTTTCTATTTTCCTATTTGAAACATACATAGATAGTCATAGATAGATGTGTTGGACTTTAGATACAACTGTGTATATTTAATCTCTCCTTGTATTTTGTCAGCAGCTGCCTCCCAGACCGGTCCAGTTGCTGTGGTGGAGCTGGTGGAGCAGAAGGCTCATCAGACTGCAGAGGGAGAGGTGTACCCCATCCTGCTGGACTTCCTGAGGGGTCTGAGTAATGAGTATGTTTAACTCATTGACTGCCAAAGTCTTATAAATTAGTAACGTTGACTGCCCAATTTAAAAAAAAAATGTTTTCCCGGGGATGGCCATATTTACGTCTTATACACCTGGTGTGTGAATTTCAGACTTTGGTGTAATGTATTTCTGCCGCAGATGGGGGCAGCAGTTCGATTTAGCTCAGATATAAAAGCTGAAGAAGAAGGCGTGTGGTGGGTTGATGTGGAAAATGGCGAAACGGATAGCGAAAACGAGAGGAGACAAGCAGTATAAGCAGTTGACACTGGCACAGAGCTTGTCTGGCAGTGGATCTGCAAGGAGTGTGGTGCCGATCAGGTCAACTGCAAGCAGATCTGGTGCAGGAGATGCGCCAAATGTTGCAGATGGTGAGAACCGGAGCAACGCGCAACGCTACACTCGTGGTAGCATTGCTGGACCATCGGAGCCACGTCGCCGCGACTCTTCAAACAGTTCAGAGTCGGAGGACGTAGAACCAGACCCCGACTCGTCGGACGAGTGGTTGCCATCCGGATCGGCTAGCAGCAGGGAATCCTCTCCAGATCAGCGTGGATCCACGATCCAAGACAAAAATGCGAGTGTGAAAAGCATAGGTAAATATATAATATATAGAAATATCATTACACTACACTACACTATTACACTATTACTATTACACTATTACTATTACACTATTACACTACATCATTACAAAGCAATAAAACATGCCTTTTGTATATATATTTTGTATAAAATAGTATATATTTCAATATTTTACAGTCCCTGAATCGAGCAGAGGACGTGCCTCAACCAGAGGGTGTGCTGCAAGGAGACGGCTGTCTTCAGAGAAAGATGCTGGTTGGGGTCAGGGTGAGTGGCAACCCACAAAGGTTCCATTCACGGCAACCCCTGGACCCCAGAATGCTGCTGCAGAGCTGGAATCTGACCTGCCGGTTGATTTCCTGGAGCTGCTTATTACTGATGAGCTGCTGCAGCACATTGCAGATCAAACCAACCTGTATGCCCAGCAGTTTTTACAGGCACATCCCGACACTCTGCCACACTCCAGAGGGAGGTTATGGAAACCGGTGACAGTCCCAGAACTGAAACAATTCTTTGGACTCACTTTCATCACCGGTTACATAAAAAAGCCAAATCTAGAAATGTATTGGAGTGTGGATCAACAGGACGCCACTCCATACTTCAATAAAACCATGCCCAGGAACAGGTTCCAGCTCATCTGGAAGTTCCTCCACTACAACAATAATGCATCACAGGACGCCACAGATAAAATGTATAAAGTGCGTCCATGTTGTAGCCAAATTCAAAGAGCTGTATCAGCCCTTTGAAAATATATGCATTGATGAAGGAATGATGCAGTGGCGTGGCCGCCTATCATTCAAAGTGTATAACCCTCAGAAGCCGGTGAAGTATGGAATTAAATCCTACATACTGTGTGACTCTAATACTGGGTATTGTTTTAACATGAAGCCTTATGTTGGCCAGCATAACACACTCCCAGACACAGTGTTCTCCCTCCTTAACCGTCTCACAGGACACGGATACACACTGTACATGGACAACTTCTACAACTATGTTCAACTGTGTGAGCAGTTGATCAAAGCCAACACCAACGTCTGCGGAACACTGCGAAAAAACAGGGGGGAACCGCAGATCATAAGGGATCCGACAAAGACCGACTTGGGTGTGGAGGGGAGGCTGGTGCGGCACAATGGCAGGGTGCTGGTTATGGCATGGCAGGACAAGCGTCTGGTGAGGATGGTGACAACCTGCCACCATGACAGCATGCAGAGGGTGGAGGTGTGGCAGAAGGGGAAGAAGGAGAAGGTGGGTCAGCTCAAACCGGAGTGTGTTGTGGCATACAATGCCTGCATGAATGGGGTGTACAAACTTGACCAGAACATTGCATACTACCCATTCATTAGGAAAACACTCAACTGGTCGAAAAAGTTTGTGGCGTACTTGTTTCAGCTTTGTGTGTTCAATGCCTATGTGCTGTACAAGGCCAGGAACCCGGGGAAGTGCAAAACACACTTGGAGTTCATGAGGAGGGTGGCGAGGTCGTGGACTGAAAAAACCTATGTAGCGGAGGAGGAGGAGGAGGAGGAGGAGGAGAGAGGAGGAGGAGGAGAGAGGAGGAGGACGGGGAGGAAGAGGAGGAGAGAGGAGGAGGGGGAGGAGGGGAGGAGGGGGAGAGAGGAGGAGGGGGGGGAGGAGGAGGAGGAGGAGGAGGAGGAGGAGGAGGAAGAGGAGGTCCGACAAACCAGGGCAGCAAGACAGAGAGACCCAGACAGCAGGCTGGATGGCCGGATGGCCAGGCATGAGTTGGAACGCTTAAGGCCCACCAGCAATAACACACAGCCAGCAAGAAAATGTAGGGTCTGCATTCGAAGGGGTAAAAGGAGAGAGACCAGAATGTGGTGCAGGTCCTGCCATGTACCCCTGCACTCAGGAGAGTGCTTCAAAGCCTACCACACAGAAAAAAAATATTATTGAGTGATGATGATTCTAAATGTTCTAAATCTGTGAATAAATGTAGTTATTTTGTCATCAAAAGCCTTTTTTCCTGTGTTGTTTTTATTGTTTCATAGAAGTAAACAACTTTTCAGATGTTTGAGGTGTCACCAAAACTAAAAGATGTGGACGTCAGTCACCGTTTTGCTTGAATTTGCTTCTCTGCAGAAAAAGCTCGTTTTCTCTGTTTATTGGTCAAAATCTGGTGTTTTTGCTGAAACCACCCTAGTAGTGTATATTGGGCACTTTTCTTTGATCTCGATTTCCTTTGTTCTTTTTTATGAGGGGGAGGGTCATAAAACATGGGCTCTTTTACAGAAGGGGGGTTTATTTACCCCCCGCGTTGTGGTTTTATTAACCCTCGCCATTTGCTCAGAACACGCAGGTGTTTAGGAAGGGGGGCCAAAACGATAGTAGACGCACACACACACACACACACACACACACACACACAGGGGTACCCTGTAACTGAAATGTAGATGTCTAGCTGTGTTTAAATAACGAATATTGTTGTTAGAAAGAGACTTAGGGTTAGAAATGAAATTAGAGGAAAAGATGCCCAGTGGGAGCGAACTCTCTCTCCGGTTGAGACAATATATAATAACATATAATACTCACATTATCATGTCCTTTCGGGCTTTCATGTGGCCAGGGGATGTCATACTGTCTCCCTAAAAAAGTTATCTGACTAAAGTCTATCTGACTCTAACTCTAACTCTTAAGAGAGTGAACGTGGGTTTCGTATCAGCAGTCAGATATGCGTTCAGACAGCCTCTGTTGTTAGAGTACTACTCCCACCCCCTACTCCCAACCCCTCTCTCTCTCTGAAGAGTCATTCTGACAGCAAGAGACAGGCCAATAGTAGTGACTACCCCATCCCTGGCATATTACTTTTTCAGCTATCGCCAACATTCACAATGTTATTAACATGTTTATAGAAATAGACTGTAAATTGTAGTAATGACAACAATTGACTTTATCGCAACAATTATAATTAGAAATTCTGTTGAAACACTCTTGACTACAAGAGAACCACAATGAATGAATCAATGTAATCGCGTTATTTCCAGATTGTAAGCTTTCAAATGATGTGTCATACATAGACATCGGGGAAAAATGTAAGACAACATGAGTATTTGAAACTTGTTAACCCTGAAAACTAAACATTTCAGGGTTGTAGTAAAGTCTATCTGACTCTAACTCTAACTCTTAAGAGAGTGAACGGGGGTTTCGTATCAGCAGTCAGATATGCGTTCAGACAGCCTCTGTTGTTAGAGTACTACTCCCAACCCCTCTCTCTCTCTCTGAAGCGTCATTCTGACAGCAAGAGACAATCATGGTCTCTGACAATCTTGGTTACCAGAATGGTCCTAGAGTTTGCGTCGACATCCATTCCCCATTTTTGCCAAAAGGACACCCCCGCACTGCATACTACCTGAATGTGATACCTTCCAACCAGCTGCATCCCAAAATACCCTGCATCCCAAAATAGTAGTAGTAGTTGTCATCAGTTGTCTTTTAGCGGCCCTCTTGGACACCCAATTTATGCCAAGTTATAACAATAGTAGCGGCCAATAGTAGTTGTAGTAGTTCAGCTATCGCCAACATTCACAATGTTATTAACATGTTTATAGAAATAGACTGTAAATTGTAGTAATGACAACAATTGGCTTTATCGCAACAATTATAATTAGAAATTCTGTTGAAACACTCTTGACTACAAGAGAACCACAATGAATGAATCAAATGAGTCCTGCTTTTTTATGAGGGTGGGGTCATAAAACATAAGCTCTTTTACAACAGGGAGGGGGCTTATTTCCCCCAGCGTTGTGGGTTTATTCACCCAGCCAGTTGTTCACAACACAACACCTCCCAAACGGAGGGTTGGGTCAAAACGAAAGTTGACGTAGGTGTTAGGAAAGGGGATCCCCCCAAATGACTGGCAAGGTTGAAATGTATTTAAATAGACTTGCTGTATCTATCACTTTAATGTCAAGGACTCAGCAATGGATACTTGTGATGATTTCGCATGTATGGATTTCAACGCCATCGGGTCAGACGCCGAGATCGACCGTCTGGGATCGCTAGTGTTGGCACCGCGGAAGAGGAAGAGGAAGAATAAGCATTATCCTGATCAGACATTCAGACTTTTCATGAGATCACAGGCTGAAAATGTCACTGGTTTTGTCACTTTGAACGAGGGGCGCACCGCCTGTTATTCCTTCAACAATGATGACCGTGTGGTGCAGCTCTATGTGTTAGAAGCGGGGAGCAAACATGATCAAACGACTGCAGTTGTGCCGTTCAGTGCTGGAGATTGGAGAATGTTACGTAATCATGTAATGCCTAAAATGGCTGGAGCTGTGGACCCTCCCTGTCAAACATTGTGGATTGCTGACAACCCTGAAATGACATACTATGTGTGTTTGAGTTGCATCCAGGACATTGACAATGGTTCTAAGTACAAACCGACTAATGCAATGAAAAATGTGGCGTTGTGTTACGGTAGTATTGGCAGAAATAGATATACATTCAACATGGAATATGTCGCAATGTGGGGGCATCTTAAAATGTTAGTGACCTGGGATGAGTGGATGATTATGGAGAAAATATTGGCTGAAATAGATGACATTTTTGAATGGTCGACTGTCAGGAAGTTGTTGCATTACCCCGACGACGAGATGATGGAGGTTGATTAACAAGACTTCTTTACTTCTCGTGTGTGTGTGTGTGTGTGTGTGTGGTTTGTGGGACTGTTTACACCGTGGTTTGTGTCGATTATAATAAAAACGTTTTAACATGAAGAAACATTTATTCGTATGGCCTTATTTCATTCTGGGGGATTCTACTGTGTGACACCTGTGTGACACCTGGCGGCTCCGAGGTGCCACAGAGAGCGTGCCATGTGGAATGGTGGGGTGTTGCTCAGACGTCTGTCTAAAATAATGTTTGGTTAAGGTGTTGGTTTTAATAAGTTTGATATGACATGTGATATACAAGTTTCAAACGATACGCATGGCGTCTGAGTCTGCCTTTAGTCCCAGCGTGAGTTCGTCCGACAGACGAGCATAAAGGTGTTGATTTTTAACCCTCATTTAAAAAATAAAAAAAAGGTTCACGAATGCTTCAATAAGCATGATGACGTTTGGAGGATGTCTGTTTAAATGGTATATATATATAAGTTAGATCTTGATGCAGACACTTTCGTGAGAGAGCGAGGGCCAGTCGAATTATTCTCTTCACTTCCGCGAGAGATAGAACGCAAATCCTGACGAATTCTCCAGCCTCGAGTGCATTCAGAGACCATCAATAGCCATGGATGATAATATGTAAGGTAAGGCAAGGCCTTTAATGTGTATTAATAATCAAATGATTAATAATCAAATAATGTTTACACTAGATATACAAGTTATTACAATGAAAACATCTGTGAAAAAGTTGCAACCGTGTGTGTATGTGTGTGTGTGTGTGTGTGTGTGTGGGGGGGGGGGGGGCGTGACTGTTTAATAATATGGTTGTATTTATATGCGTGTACACAGGCTTGACGCGGGCCTCCCAGACCTAGGCGATCTGTCTCAACACTTTTGGGCCGGAATATTATCTGCAGCAGAGACACTGCAAAACACTGCAGTGGATGAGCCAGACTACGACGCCGATGACCTCAGTAGCCTCTACTTATGCGAGTTGGATGTAGCAGAGGACGACCGTGATCTAAACATGTATGATGTTTGAAAGATTAGCAGAAAAGGAAATGATTTTGAAACATGTGTGACAAATGTATTTCTAACAATATGCTGAAACTATCTATATCCATAGATTTCAACGAGTGTTTGAGAGGGTCAACAACACACCCCAATCGTCAGACAGCGGACTGGACACCCCTCCATACACCCCGGCTATCAGGCCTGCTGAAGCCCCCCTTGAAGGCCTAGACGGAGGGGAGTTGAGGTCGACGCCACTCTTATTGAATGTTGCGGATCATCGGTCCAGGTCTGAACCTTGTGTTGCAAAGATAACCCCCAACTCGTCTGGTCGTGTTGTAAATAATCGTAACTTGTTGGCTGCATTGAAAAAGCATCAGTTTCTTAATGCAAAAGGTCTTAACGATCTACAGCAAGCTGTGAAGCATAATCAGGACGCTATTGACAAGGTTATCCTACTTACGTCTGTAAACAGCCAATGTTTGCAAAGGCTAGAGTGTAATGGGTTGACTTATAAGCAAGATATTGACAATGTTGTGAGCCTTAATGCAGTAGCCACTCATCAATATTTGCAAAGGGTAGAGAACAAAGTGGGTATTTTAGAGCGTATGCTGTATAGTGTAAATGTCTTTTTGGGTCAAATTGAAGCCAAGACGACAGCGCTGATAACCAATGTAGCAACTCTGTCTAGGCCCCTATCAGAGGTGACTGGTCTCAATTGGGGGTCCGCGTATACGGCGATTATGACTGTTTTAAAAAACGTAAGAATTCAACAAGACCCTACTGTGGCTGAGGCTAGAGATGCTGAATTGGGGCATGTCCCCCAAGCATCGACCAGTTTTACAGATGGTAATGGTTCAAAGAGACCTAGGGTGTAAGTCACCCATATTTAGGCGTAGTGTTGTGTAAATATGAATTGTTTTCATTTATTATTTTTCATCTAACTCTTCTTAAGTACCTTCTCATTTCTTAATATTGGTTTATCTGTATTTTATACCTTTTGATAATGGAGCCTCAGGACAAGAGGCGTAGAACAGACATCCAGGGGTCTGGGGTTTGTCCAGATACACAGACAATTAGGTCTAATATTGAGGCAATTAGACTTATCAATCAACAGCTTGCGAGTTTTAACACACAACAAGCCACAATTGAACAGTCTAATATGACAAACAGAGACAGCATGTTTTTAACAAGACAGTGTCATGGTGATGGCTTAGAACAACCAACCATGGACGTCGTCAGCTTGATTAATAACGAGCTTGCGAGTTTTAACACACAACAAGCCACAATTGAACAGTCTAATATGGCCAACAGAGACAGCATGTTTTTAACAAGACAGTGTCATGGTGATGCCTCACTCCCCACAACAGATGTGTGTATCATAGAGTTAATCAATCAAGGTTTTAAACCATTTAACAGTCGACATAGTGTAGATGGTGGTACTACACTAGCAGCTAGTCAAATAGCAGCTAGTCAAATAGCAGCTAGTCAAATAGAAGCTAGCCAAATAGCAGCTAGTCAAATAGGTGGTGCCCTGGGGGTTTGTGGTGTAGGGTCCAGTGTTAATATTGCAAATAGTGACTCATTAAATTCACGAGATGTTGAAAACATCAGATTGTACGGCGGGATTGTGGGCGAATATAGAGTTACAGCCCGACCCCCTTTCAGGGGTTTAACATTGAACAGAAACCTCAATTTTAGAGGGGTTGCTACGAATGACATTGTTAAATATATGGATGGCATAACAGCCAGAATGACAGAGATCATAGATTTTAGCAGAAGGGTGTCATTCCCTAGAATGCTACAACAGACACAAAGAGAGTATGACCACCCCCAGAGGTAGCACAATACCATCACAATGCAATACATTGATATTTTGCAAAACCTGCGACCGAATTTATCACCGCGCAGGTAAAAAGCATAAATGCGTCATAGGTAGATGCAAGTATTGCAGGGTAAATCTCGTCCCAAATTCCAAGCATGAATGCTTTATACAGCCTGTGAAAGCTGGTAAGCCAAACAACAAACTAATCTTCTACGATTTTGAAACTAGATTTGAAGACGGCAAGCATGTTGCTAATTTTGTCTGTGCTATGACATACGACGGTAGAGAATTCCATGCTACGGGGGAGGATTGTGTTGAAAAACATGTCAAACATTTCAGAAACAGTTTGTTTGAGGGCTACACATTCATTGCTCATAACGCTGCAGGGTTTGACCATCATATTCTGGCAGAATATTTATCGAGCGTGGGGTTGGTAGTTAAAATCATAATGAGTGGGGGTCGATTGGTGCTAATGATTGATGATGTGTTCACACAGCGTTATATTGATAGTTATTCTTTTATACCTATGAGGTTGTCAAAGACCGTTGATGCATTTGACTTACAAACCCAGGATAAAGGCTTTTTTCCTCACAAATTTAACAAACGTGTGAATGATCGTTACATAGGCCCATACCCTTCAAAGGACATGTACGGCTTTGAGTATATGTCCGATAAGGATCAAAAGGTTTTTGACAGGTGGTACGAGGGGGTCAAAGATGAGGTGTTTGACTTTCAGAAACAGTTGCACGCATATGGCGTGAATGATGTTGTATTGTTAAGAGAGGCTTGTCTAAAATACCGGCTTGAATTCCTGGCGTGCACAGATGTTGATCCATTTAACCAATCAACACTAGCCGCCTGTTGCATGGCTGTTTACAAAACACAATTCCTGCCAAAGGATCTTGTTGCCTTGACTTATGACAATGCGTACATAAAACAACACAAGACCTATTCTGCTGTGTCGATTGAATGGTTGGAGTATGTTAAACACACTCGATCTGTTTGTGTACAACATGCTTTAAACGATGGGGAGAGAAAGTTTGGGGCATACCACGTTGACGGCTATTATGAGAAAGACGGGGGTAAAGTGGCTTTGGAATTTAACGGTTGTTTTCACCATGGACACAATTGTAAACATGATCCAAATCATTTAAACCCTCTCCTTCAAAAGACATATGGAGAATTGAGAGCAGAGGCCGATGTGAGAGCCGAGACACTTGAGAGGGTTCATGGGCTGACTGTCGAAATCATGTGGGAATGTCAATGGCAGAGGGCTAAACGCCATGATCAGCAAGTTATTAATTTCATGTCAACATACACACACACAGAGCGATTGAAACCTAGGGACGCACTCTACGGTGGCCGTACTAATGCCTATAAACTCTACCACAAGGCTAGTGTTGATGAGAAGATACAATATCTAGACTTCACATCGTTATACCCCTTCTGCCAAGCTCGTAAGTCTTACCCAGTGGGTCACCCCCAAATCATCTTCAACGATTTTGAGCCCCTGGAGAATTATTACGGTTTAATCAAGGCTACTGTATTACCCCCCAGAGGGCTGCTCCACCCTGTTCTACCCTATAGATGCGGAGGTAAACTAATGTTTCCCTTGTGCTGCAGCTGTGCAGAGAGCGAGAATCAGTCAGGGTTGTGTACCCATACAGATGACGAGAGAGCCATTTCAGGTACCTGGGTTAGTATCGAATTGTTAAAATCTATAGAGCTTGGTTACATAGTCACCAGGGTAGACGAAGTATGGCATTTTGCTCAAAAGAGTGATGACTTGTTTGCAGGATATGTAAAAAAATTCTTGCAATATAAGCAGGAAGCCAGTGGTTACCCTGACCATGTTGTGTCTGATGTCGACAAGCAAACCTATGTGGATAATTATTACGCCAAGGAAGGGATAAGACTCGATCCTACCAAAATAGTTTTAAATCAGGCCAGACAATCTATCAACAAACTACTCCTAAACAGCTTGTGGGGTAGATTCTCCATGAGAGAGAATCTCCCCAACACTGAATTGTTGAAGGATCCTGAAGATTTTGCTAGATACATATTTTCAGCCGATGTGGACTTGAAATACTTTGCATTCATATCTGACACAGTTGCATTGGTCCAGTGGGCTCATGCTGACAGGGCTTTATGGAATACAAAGGATATCAATGTCTTTCTAGGAGCTTTCACAACTGCACATGCCAGGCTCGAGTTGTATGATCTGATGTATAAACTGGATGACAGACTTTTGTACAGTGACACGGATTCTGTGATCTTTGTCACAAAGCCAGGTGATTGGGTCCCTCCACTAGGCCCATACTTGGGGGATTTAACTGACGAGATAGGGGGCGGCGACCATATTGTGGAGTTTTGTTCAGGGGGGCCTAAAACATATGGTTATCGAACTTTAAAGGGTGTTACATGCATGAAAGCTAAAGGTATTACCCTGAACGCTGAGAATTCTAAAGTTGTTAAACTAGACACTCTGGTGGAGCTAGTTGATCATTTCGTAGCCGACAGGAACAGCACAAGTCATGTGTTGACCTGCACTGAAAATATTGTACGTGTTAAGAAATCTCTCACATTGAAGAACACAACCGTTGTCAAGAGGTTTAGAATAGTCTACAACAAAAGGGTTTTAATGCAAGACTACACAACCTTACCGTATGGTTTTTGAATCATGGCCGATTTTGGCAATAGTGATTTTGATTTTAGACTACAGCATCCGTTCAGCTTGCTGTTGTCGGGCCCTTCTAACTCGGGTAAAACCTATTTTGTTAAGGAGCTGTTAACTAATGCAGAGCTTTTACTCTCGCATCACATTGAAAATATTGTATACATATATGCTTGCTGGCAACCGTTATATGATGATTTGTTAAAGATTAGGGATATCAATTTTGTCGAGGGGATTCCCGAAAGACTAGACAATGATGAAATCCTGCCGGTGTCCAAGAATAATTTGTTAATCATTGACGACGTCATGAATGACGCCAGTAATAGCCTCGAAGTTGAGAAGGTTTTTACCCAGTATGTTCACCATAGAAATCTCAGTGTTTTATATCTAGTACAGAATTTGTTTTTCCAAGGTAAAACCAGTAGGACAATTAGCTTGAACACAAACTATTTAGTGTTGTTTAAAAAACCCCGTGATAATAATCAAATCTCTGTATTGGCTAGACAAATGTATCCTGGTAATACTAAATATTTTATGGAGTCATTTAAAGATGCTACAGAAGTCCCTTATGGGTATTTGTTGGTTGATTATAAAGCTAAAACGCCAGAGGCCTATCGTCTCAGAACAGCGTTATGCTCCCCTTATCAGGTAGTGTACAAACAGAGGAAGACGAGTGGCTGAAATGTCTGAATTCTGAATCCAGAATCTCATAGAGACTTGTTGTGGCATGATTGGGTCTAGATTTGTTATTTTAATTTCTTTTATTTACTTGTTTTTTGTCTTAACATTTTTAACCCTTGTTAACATTGTGAATGTATTTCTGCTACAGCCAATTTGTATACAATGTTTGTATTTTTTATTTTTATTGTGAATGACTGTGAATAACTATGTCATTGTTTGACTAAAACCCCTTGCTTGACTAAATAAAAATGATTGTAATGATACATGAACTCTGATAATTTATTTGACCAACATTTTATTGACTTGCACAATCTTACACAATTGTCTGAACATGTTGAACACAACTAAACACATTATGAACACACACACACACACACACCGTTGCAACTTTTTCACAAAACGTGTTACCATTGTGTCATTTTTAAACAGATTAGAAGAATATTTAGATAATCAATCTAATAATTTATGTGGTATATGATAGTATGATTGACGGTATTAGGCAGCGGGTTCCTGAAAAAGTGTCTCCTGAGACACCTGGGACGGCTGGGACGGCTGGGACAGCTGGAACAGCTGGAACACATGGTGTCTCAGTGTCTCAGGTGTCTCAGGTGTTCCAGCTGTTCCAGCTGTCTCAGCTGTCTCTGATGTCGCTCATTGAGTGAGGTAGGCTAAGGATTTATTTTCGGGCGTAAAATGATACAGTTCTGTTTTTGACTTGACAATCGGTTGTTTCGTTTTGACCCAACCCTCCGTTTGGGAGGTGTTGTGTTGTGAACAACTGGCTGGGTGAATAAACCCACAACGCTGGGGGAAATAAGCCCCCCTCCCTGCTGTAAAAGAGCTTATGTTTTATGACCCCACCCTCATAAAAAAGCAGGACTCATTTGATTCATTCATTGTGGTTCTCTTGTAGTCAAGAGTGTTTCAACAGAATTTCTAATTATAATTGTTGCGATAAAGCCAATTGTTGTCATTACTACAATTTACAGTCTATTTCTATAAACATGTTAATAACATTGTGAATGTTGGCGATAGCTGAACTACTACAACTACTATTGGCCGCTACTATTGTTATAACTTGGCATAAATTGGGTGTCCAAGAGGGCCGCTAAAAGACAACTGATGACAACTACTACTACTATTTTGGGATGCAGGGTATTTTGGGATGCAGCTGGTTGGAAGGTATCACATTCAGGTAGTATGCAGTGCGGGGGTGTCCTTTTGGCAAAAATGGGGAATGGATGTCGACGCAAACTCTAGGACCATTCTGGTAACCAAGATTGTCAGAGACCATGATTGTCTCTTGCTGTCAGAATGACGCTTCAGAGAGAGAGAGAGGGGTTGGGAGTAGGGGTTGGGAGTAGTACTCTAACAACAGAGGCTGTCTGAACGCATATCTGACTGCTGATACGAAACCCCCGTTCACTCTCTTAAGAGTTAGAGTTAGAGTCAGATAGACTTCACTACAACCCTGAAATGTTTAGTTTTCAGGGTTAACAAGTTTCAAATACTCATGTTGTCTTACATTTTCCCCCGATGTCTATGTATGACACATCATTTGAAAGCTTACAATCTGGAAATAACGCGATTACATTGATTCATTTGATTCATTCATTGTGGTTCTCTTGTAGTCAAGAGTGTTTCAACAGAATTTCTAATTATAATTGTTGCGATAAAGTCAATTGTTGTCATTACTACAATTTACAGTCTATTTCTATAAACATGTTAATAACATTGTGAATGTTGGCGATAGCTGAAAAAGTAATATGCCAGGGATGGGGTAGTCACTACTATTGGCCTGTCTCTTGCTGTCAGAATGACTCTTCAGAGAGAGAGAGGGGTTGGGAGTAGGGGGTGGGAGTAGTACTCTAACAACAGAGGCTGTCTGAACGCATATCTGACTGCTGATACGAAACCCACGTTCACTCTCTTAAGAGTTAGAGTTAGAGTCAGATAGACTTTAGTCAGATAACTTTTTTAGGGAGACAGTATGACATCCCCTGGCCACATGAAAGCCCGAAAGGACATGATAATGTGAGTATTATATGTTATTATATATTGTCTCGACCGGAGAGAGAGTTCGCTCCCACTGGGCATCTTTTCCTCTAATTTCATTTCTAACCCTAAGTCTCTTTCTAACAACAATATTCGTTATTTAAACACAGCTAGACATCTACATTTCAGTTACAGGGTACCCCTGTGTGTGTGTGTGTGTGTGTGTGTGTGCGTCTACTATCGTTTTGGCCCCCCTTCCTAAACACCTGCGTGTTCTGAGCAAATGGCGAGGGTTAATAAAACCACAACGCGGGGGGTAAATAAACCCCCCTTCTGTAAAAGAGCCCATGTTTTATGACCCTCCCCCTCATAAAAAAGAACAAAGGAAATCGAGATCAAAGAAAAGTGCCCAATATACACTACTCACCCTATGTTCTACGGACGATTTCTAAACACTCAAAGAGGCTAGAAACAAACTTTTTTTTTCTGATGAAAGAAGAGAGTCTAAAGTCTTGGTAGATATGTTCAATGTTTATGTAGTCCGAAAAGTCAATATTTGGTGGGTCTTCAAAGTTCAGCGAAAATGCCCCAAAAGTCTGGCAGTATGGAGCTCTCCGCTCTGAACATGGCTGGCAGTCAATTTAATAGTTTTTATCATTTTCAATAAACAGACAATGAACAGACAAGTAACAGTTGACATTGGACAATAAATTAAAAAGACAAAAAATAGACACAACAAAACATAAAGGTGATGTACAGCAATGTAAATCTACAGCATTGTCTAACAATCATACTTATAGCAGTTTACTTTCACGTTTTACATTTGGGATATTGCTATTTATAGATAAATAAAATAAAAAACTAATAAAAATATTGCTATTTACATGAGCTGGAGTTGCCATTATTTCTCAATATATGAGTGATACTGCCCCCATTTCAGGCGGTATTCCTCCACCTTATCTAGCAGCCTATATGATAATTGTTCTAGGGCTGCCAGCTGCCCAAGAGAAATGTGCCACAGAGACGGTGCTGGTGCTGATGAGGCCTTCCACTCTTTAACTAATAGTTTCCGTCCTAGCATTAAGGCAGTCTGGATCCAATTGGCGAGTGGTGGAGTCACCTCACTTAATGCTGTGGGGTCACCCAAAATAAAAAGACTGGGGGTGAACGGAATGTCAAGGCCGACAATTTTTTCCAGAAAACCATGTATGGCTAGCCAAAACTCCTGGGTTTTTGGACATCCCCAAAGCATATGCACTAGAGTACCATTCCTGTCACTACACCTCCAGCACTCCGAACTGTCAACCAGACCCACTCTATGTAGCCTGGATGGTGTCCAGTAGATTCTGTTAATAATCTTGAATTGGATCAATCTCGTTCGGAGTTCCCTTGACATTTTTTTCCCATTCTTGAGAATTCTTCCCCATTCTGCCTCTGTAAATGATACATTTAAATCTGTTTCCCATGTTAGTTTAAGGGACCATATGGACCCAGCATCATTTGATAGCCTGCATTTGGGTTGGTTGTATGGATCTCTGACACAAGGGAGTCCAGTTCCTCATCGTCCAATGTGCTATACTGTGACCTCGCAGACAACCCCCATTCTGCCATACACCTCTGAAGGGTCTTTCTACACACCCACACATCTTGGCAATGGCTGTCACTGTTAATCCCATGCCAAGAACTTGGGATGCATACTCCTCATCAATAATCACCCTGGGTCGTCCAACCCTTCCCTTCTCGTGGTCAACTAGCACACGTGTCTCTTGATTGCGATTACAGACCATCTGATGTACTTCAAAAAGTGCATCATAGATTTCATGTACCTCTACCTGGCCTGACACTGCACTTAGGACCACCAGCTCCTGAGAGCATACAAATTCCAGGTAGTTCAAGTCCAATGGGACACGGTCCAGCCAACCTGTCAGTCTTGTTTGAAGTCTTTGAATTACCTGGTTTCGCAGTAATTCCTGAAAAATAAAATGTGAGTTACCAGAAAACTGGACAATGGTAGTTTTTTGATATTCTTTCTACATACAACAATGCAAATGTTTCCCATTCGATTCCAAAATAAACAGTTTTTCACATTTGCTTTAGCTATGGGACAGCTCCTTGGAATGAATTTCAAAAAATATATATTGATCTTGCTTTGATTGCTGCAAAGAAGTGTATTGCAATCCATTGGAAATCCGATTACTCTCCTACAATATCACATTGGTTAAATGAAATCTCTAGCTACATTCCATTAGATAAAATATACTATAATATAAGACATAAGAGTCAGGACTTTGTAAAAATATGGCAACCACATATAGATTGTATGGCAAGAAGGGCAGCTTCAGGTACTATTGTTTGATGGACAGTGTTTCTTGTAGGGATGCACGGTGATGTGAATTGCTGTTAATATCATAGCGCATCCCTAATTAATGTATTATTGTGTGTGTGTGTGTGTGTGTGTATGTAGGCATGTGTGTTTTGTCTTATTATTATTATATTTTTGTTGTGTTGTCGTTGGGCGTTGCCGCACAATGGTGGGTGGGGGTGGGGTGGGGGGTGGATACAAGGGGGCGGGGAAACAAGAAAACATTTGTTAAATTATATTGTAAAAATGTTTGAATCTTTGCAACAAAAAAAAAAAGAAAAAAAAAAAGAAGAGGCGGCCCCAGGTCATCCAGGAGTTCCAGAGCCCCGCTCCTGACGGCCCCACGATCATGCTGCTGTCACTCAAAGCTGGCGGGGTGGGACTCAACCTGACAGCCGCCTCCTGTGTTTTCCTCATGGATCCAGCGTGGAACCCTGCAGCAGAGGACCAGTGTGTGGATCGCTGTCACCGCCTGGGCCAGAAGAGAGACGTCTTCATCACCAAGTTCATCGTGAAGGACTCTGTGGAGGAGAACATGGTGAAGATTCAGAGGCAGAAGCAGGATCTGGTGGACAAGGCTTTCGGCTCCAAGAACCCCACCGACAAGAAGGCATCACGCATTAATGAAATAAAAGCCCTCATGGAGCTGTAGACGTCCCTACGTATGGGAACCTTGTTAAGAAATTCCCATTTTGAAGTTTAGTTTTGATACTGTTTGTTGTGGAATGTTCTCTCAGCACATTATGTCCATCGTTACATTCCCACTCACCACACTGCCCTTGGTTAACAAGTCTCATGATACATTTACATTTTTGGGCATTTAACAGATGCCTTTATCCAAAGCGACTTTTCTTTTTTGGGATTGATGTGTGGTTTCATGTATGTGGGAATAAATGTTTTAAGTGACAAACCAAAAAAACAAAAACAAAAACAAACAAAATATATTTACAAAATAAATACATCTTTCTTCTAATTCTAATAGATGCGTTTTCATTATTGTTACCGCTGCTTCATAGGTCTGAATAACACTGACAGGCTTTATATGTGTCCCTTGAACAGAGCTTGTATAGAAAAATTATAGCATGTGTAGAGAAGGTGCCTGGGCGCCGCGCAATGATAATTTCCGTCGTTTTCAGTGAAAATAATTTTGTCACCTTTTTGGGCCAGCACCCCTGCATTCCCAAAAAATGTGATAGAAATGAGCCATTGAATTGTTGCACTCTCTCCAGCAATTCCCAGTTCCCGGCAGTGGTGTGCCGTCAGGGCCAGCAAGGCCTTCTCTGCTGGCCTAAACATCATCAGAATATACATTTTATTTTAATATATTTTTTCCACAAATATGTATTAATGATTCCCCATAGTCTATTCTCTTCATTTCATAGCTTTCCTCTTGGTTGCGCTGCTTCCAGTCTCCGATTGAGATTTGGAGGGCTGGCCTTTATGTTAGAGCTTTTATCCAATCAAAATGTGTTGCCAGGGGGCTCCAAAATCTGCCCGCCTGCACATTAAACCGTGCCGCGGATACGACCTGTAACTTAACGTTGAACGAGAACACCTGTGGCGTTCCTAGTGGAAACCTACGTAGATTTCGAGTTGGTGAGCAATAGCAACAACGGCGCCTGCTGTAAGGCTCAATGATGTCAGCACCCAGCACGTCTTTTGATTGGATACGCACTATTGATACGCACTATTGATATTCACTATTGAGATGCGTAACTATGCCGGTAGATGTGGGATTTTTGAACACCTTTGGGGACACGCGAGTGGATTTACAGCTCAACGAACAAGTGTCACCCTTTCGTTGACTGATCGATAATACTGATCTATTGTGTCCTGTTTTTGGGTAAACAATAACTTTCATTTAGGGGACAGGATGAAAGCGCCGAGTCCACAAACAGAGGAAACTACGTTGAGCTTTTCTTGCTGAAAACAACCCAGATTTACATTACCACCTGTCCACAAACAAAGTGTTTACTGGGACGTCAGGCAAAATACAAAACGACCTGATTTTTGCTATTGCTGAAGTGATGGGAGAAGAGATCAAAATGGAGATTAAAAAGGCACCCTTTGTCGCTATTATGGTGGACGAGACGACAGACGTGGGTAATGTAGCGATCTTAAATATGTTAGTTTAACACTCTTCATTGTAAATGCGGATTTATTGATTAAAAATGCTTCGGAAATATTAATATAACTCTGTTGTACTTGTCTGACTATGTTAAGGTGATGCAACGCCCGGTTATACTGTGTTTCTGTCTAGTTTCTAGAGCCATGGCGTCATAACGATGGTATTAAGAGGTAGAATAATTCAGGTAGGAATGTGTCGGACATCACTGAAGGCCTAGGTGTGAAATGCACCGCCCGCCACTGGTTCCCGGTGTACCATTCTGTAAGTATTTTCTTCTTGGGGTAATAAAAAACCTAATAATGTTCTTCCATGAACATTCTCTCCATTGTCCAGAGCTAGAGGTGGTGGATTGTATTTTACATATGTTCAACCATTCTTCCTCAGTTTGGACTATGTTTGCTTCCTTCTCCCAATTATCCCTAACATATAAGGTGGAGTGATTCTTGGTGGACTCTTCTGTATAATTCTTGACACCAGTTTCTTGTGGGTTATACAAGAAACCCTTATACGCATCAATAAAAATGTTGACGAGACTCATTTCAGAAACCTCATTATTCTTTATATTCTTATAGAAGTAGTAATGCCTCAGTTGTAAATACCTGTAGAAATCTTGTTTCTCTAGGTTGTGATTATCAATAAGATATTGAAAGGCCTGTATTGGATGAAATTAGGTAGGGATGTCCCGATCCCATTTTTTCACTACCGATACCTGGGCTTCAGATATCTGCGATACCGATATCAATCCGATATTTGTATTTATTGTTTTACTCCTGAATAATAACAAATACTTCCCCAGTATAGTCCACAACATTTGGCTATTAAAGACTGCCAGCCTTTATTCAAGCAACAAAAACAGTACTCACTGTTACTCACTACTCAGTGACCAACTGGTTTCAAGTTAAAACAATTTAAACAGCAGCATTTAACATTGTAGAAAAAAAATGAGTTACTGTCTGATTTCTAGTTGTCGTGCCTTCAGTTCTCTTTCTATTCGTTTCGTATCTCACTATGGGAACGCCCCCTGCGTGACCTCATCAGAAACTGAATTACACTGCGCCAGCCCATTGGCTGGCCCAGGCGACGCTTGTGTCACGAGGGACGGGACCCTCCGCCTATATAAAACGTACACACGGCATCTGTCGTCATTCAAAATCCCGAGAGGGGAAGCCGGTACTGGAGCTGACAACAACTGTGCGGGTGGCTAGAGCGAAACAGTCAACAGATACGAGCGACCACAACACACACACACACACACACACACACTGTATGGAAAGTTTGAGCGGCAGTGACGGCCGCGCGCTGCACTTAGTATTTATTCTTGATTATTTTGAACGTCTCGCTCAGCCCGTCAGTGACGGTGCAGCGTGTGTGTGTTAGCCCGTCAGTGACGGTGCAGTGTGTGTGTGTGTTAGCCCGTCAGTGACGGTGCAGTGTGTGTGTGTTAGCCCGTCAGTGACGGTGCAGTGTGTGTTAGCCCGTCAGTGACGGTGCAGTGTGTGTGTGTTAGCCCGTCAGTGACGGTGCTGAGCCATGCTGTACGTTAACAAACACGTTTGTACAGCTGTTCCTTTGTGTCGACCTCCCTCTGTGCCTAGAGACTCTTACACTAATGTTACCACCAGGTGCTAGCTAGCTACGGTAGCTAACGTTACCACCAGGTGCTAGCTAGCTATGGTAGCTAATGTTACCACCAGGTGCTAGCTAGCTACGGTAGCTAATGTTACCACCAGGTGCTAGCTAGCTACGGTAGCTAACGTTACCACCAGGTGCTAGCTAGCTACGGTATAGCAAAGAATACCTCTGTGTCATTGGCTGCTATAGGCATAAAAGGAGAGAAACTCATGGTGTGGCCCCCATCTTCCCCTGACCTCAACCCTATTGAGAACCTTTGGAGCATCCTCAAGCAAAATATATATGAGGGTGGGAGGCAGTTCACATCAAAACAGCAGCTCTGGGAGGCTATTCTGGCATCCTGCAAGGAAATTCAAGCAGAAACTGTCCAAAAACTCACAAGTTCAATGGATGCAAGAATTGTGACGGTGATATCAAAGAAGGGGTCCAATGTTAACATGTAACTTGACCTGTTAAGATGTTTTTGTTTGAAATAGCTTTTGATTTCAGTTAATATGACCTCCTAACCATAAATTCATCAAATTACCATTTTTAATTCTTTACAACCTATAACATGTTTTGAAACTCTGTTGTGCATAATAATTTGGAACAGTGCATTTTGAGTTTTTTATTTAAAAAAAAAAAATACTGTTATCATTGGGAGGTTTGTTCAATAACATTTGAATTACTCTAATGGTTGATGACTTGAAAATTATACTGATTGTCATTTGCATCGACTATTTAGGAAAATCTGAGAAAAATATAATTTGCATAATTTGGAACGAGGTGTATATGGATCTATATCTATCATATGGTATATGTATATATGCTCTATATGGATCGCAACAAGTGTCCAAAAAGTGTAGTTTGTTTTTCTTCTTTTGAGAGGTGATCTAATGAATCGACGCTTGAAACAGGTGGTTAATGACAGGTGGTTAATGACAGGTCGGTGCTGCAGGTCTGCGGAGTTTCCACTATGGCCGCCAGGGCTCTGCGCCAGTCACGTGACTGCAAACTATGAATAGGCGTGTTGCTCTTGAGACAGTGCTTTCAAATAGGTATCCTTACCTTTTCTTGGTTTCTTCTATTCTCCATCTTCTAGTTGTTTTATCCAACGTATGAAGCTATAAAAACAATGTGACATGTGAGATGTCTACCAAGTTGTGATCGATGACAAGACGCACCGTGGTTTTATAGTGGTACACTAATACGTCATAATACATTGTGCGTGATGTCGTCACAATCAACAAGTGGCCCGCTGAGTTTTTTTTTTTTTCGTTGGAAAGCCTTATTAGTCACCTTTACAACAAGGTACAACTTGTAAGGATCATGCATTTGTGGAATGCGGCCCAAAAATATTTGCCAAAATCCCCTATATTCTTCTGTTGGTAGGCCTACCTATATAAACATATAATCATCTCAATGTATAATATGTGTTTTTAAGGGTTCGTAATATCAAAATTAACCTTGCTGTACTGTATAGCGGACACATAATGGACTGTACTCAATATAATTTCCAAGGCTAAACATGATTTCCACTACCACTGTACTAGACAACACTTCTGGTATCAACTGAGTTTCAACCATCAGTCATATGAACAATTATTGCCACTGTGACTGGAGGACACAGTAAAGGGTCAATAATGATTTGTTTCATGGTTGAAATTCAATTGATATCTATACTAGAAGTGTTGTGTTAGTACAATGGTAGTACAAATATGTTGTGTACAGTCCAGTTTACCAACTAACATGTCTGTAGAGAAGGACCAATTCAGCTGCCCGATTTGTCTGGATCCATAGAAGAATCCGGTGACCACTGCCTGTGGACACAGCTACTGTATGGGCTGTATTAAGGACTGCTGGGATCAGGATGATCAGAAGCATGTGTACAGCTGCCCCCAGGGCAGACACATTAGATTAGATTAGATTCACTTTATTGTCATTACATAGTAGGCTACAAGAAAATGCAACGAAATGATTGTGCGTCTAACCAGAAGTGCAACAAATAGCAATTATATTGCAGTGATAAGTAGCAGTATTTACAGCAATCTATACAGTAAAGTGCAAATGGTAGCGTGATGTGCAATGACATACAATGGTGACTGGATGTATATGTGCAGTGGTATATTTAAGCAATAGCTCACGACAGGCCGTGGTATATGCTTATTATATCACAGCTAAGGGGCGTTGTTCGGCCCGACGCGAAGCGAGCATGTAACAGCCCAGGCTCAAGGCACTGTACACAAACTAAGGGGAGACCACACAGCTTTAAATCAGAACAAAAGTATTTATTTAATTAACTAACTTAAAGTACTTAAAGTAACCATAGATATGTTAGTCAGTATCATCAGTAGTGAATGCAGTGTATGGATGAGTGGAAGGTGTAGTGTAGATGTTGTAAGGTGTGTTAAAGTAAAAGTAAAGCTAAAGAGTAAAGCTCAAAACAACCAAACCTGGTGGAAGGAGGAGAAGAGAGAGAATCAAGGGAGCAGCCAGCTTAAGTAAGCCACTCCGCAGGTGCCTCAGATCACCTAATCAACCCCTCCATATATGGTTATGAGTGAGAGGGCTGCCACATTCCCCCCCTCAAAAATCCAATAATCCCCCCCAATAACCAAACAAAAACAAACAAGAATTCATAAATTCCCAGTAACCCTGCTCATGGCTCAAAATGCTCAAAATGGCTGATCGCAAAAAGGTGAGGGGATTGAGGTCCGTGTAGACCACCAACGGAGCAACGCCACCCCCCCACGTACACGTCAAAATGCTGAAGACCTCAACTGATCCAGACAATCCTCCATTCTAGGAAAAGGAAAGGAGTCTGGAGGTCTAACCCAATAAAAACGCTGCCGGATGGGTGTTGCATCCCCAACATCCACATCATGCTCTATCAGAGGAGTACGTGACGAGGCATCTGAAAAAAAAGACGGACAACTTTTATGATTAATAGTTTTTTATTATTTTCAATTAACAGACAATGAACAAACATCCATGCAAAATTAAAGCTGGATTTCAATCAACATTTCACATGAAAACCACAAAAAAACACATCATACTGTACATTGTACTGTATCATCTTATGGACATATCAGTGCACCTGTATTTCTTCTGAAAATATAGAACAAATCTTACCATTCGAAATAAAGCAATTGTATCATTCAAAGAATGCCAGTATTGGACTTGCTTTAACCTGATGTCTTTGAATTAGGAAACAACTCAACGTGGCTCCAAAAGAACAAAGCAGCAGAAACGGCTGAAAGGCACACTTTCGGTCAGCTCATGAATTGGGTAGCAATTAATGGAACAAATCCCTCAGGCTTTTTTTTTCAGCAACTGTATTGCATGTATCATACTGTGCTCTTGGATCTATTAGTCACAGTGTTGTGTGTGTTAAACCAAAAAAAGTGTTTAGCTTGAAGACTGTGTGATAAGTCAGTCCCATTATTTCAATTCATGCATGTAAAGGTGAGGCACTTTTGTCATGAATAAAAGTTGTTGGTAAAAGTTCTCTGCTGCAAAAACTATTTTAAAAATACACAAAAGGTGAGGGGCATCACACTTGTTATTGCTCCCGTTGCTGCTGATTTCCTATATCAATCCCAACACGAACAACAGTATCCAATTAACACCAAGACACCTACTGTTTGGCTAATCCATGGGAGGGTTCATTTGGGGGTTATTTTATTTGTTGATTGTGATTGGTTAAAAGTATGCATGAGTGGAGTGATTGGTTAGATAGAAATGGGGGCGGGCTTAATGAGTGTGATCTGAGAGACAGGGGAGAAGGGAGATCAGTTGTATAGAGAGATGGGAGTTGGTAAGTTGAGTTCTGTATGATTGTGTAGTTTGTTAAATCTTTTCTGTTAGTTTGTTCACTGTTAATTATTTACATGTACTAATGTCAATGTGTTGTGTTCAGTTTTACAATCTGTTTATTAGAGGAAGAAGGAAATCAAAGCGAATTGTGTCAGATCTCATCATTTCACCCGTACTGCCGGAGCAAGCAGAAAATTCACCATTCAGCTAACTAGAGGGAGAGCTGAAAAATTGTAAAACACCCGCTGACGACCGCAGGAGGACGGACCGTCAGTTAGCTAAGGAATACAAGCCCGGTTGGACGCAACAGAAGCTCCGGGAGGACAAGGATCCATTCACCGGAGATAAGAGCAAACTAAAGCCTGGTCAGGTTAGTGACGCAGCCGCCAGCTGGCAACGGAGCCGCGGCGCCCGCAACTGTAGCTAACTAGCCACTTGCTAGCCAGCGTAGCATTAGCAAACTAAGCTAGCGTTAGCCCTGTTGTCGCAATAGCGCAGCAGGCACGCGGTAGAGCTTATAGCACTCAAAGCTACAGCTAACTAGGCCGGCAACGGAGCCGTGGCGCCCGCGACCGTAGCTAACTAGCCACTTGCTAGCCAGCGTAGCATTAGCAAACTAAGCTAGCGTTAGCCTTGTTGTCGCAATAGCGCAGCAGGCACGCGGTAGAGCTTATAGCACTCAAAGCTACAGCTAACCAGGCCGGCAACGGAGCCGTGGCGCCCGCAACTGTAGCTAGCTAGCCACTTGCTAGCTAGCGGAGCATTAGCCAACTAAGCTAGCGTTAGCCCTGTTGTCGCAATAGCGCACAGGCACGCGGTAGAGCTTATAGCACTCAAAGCTACAGCTAGCTAGGCAGGCAAGGAGTGAAACAATCCACGGCTAGCTTCAACTAGTTAACCCAACTGCAAGAATCCACAGCCAGCTAGGCTAACCTACAAGACCCACCAAGAAAGGAATTGCGAGCTAATAGCAGCTACCCAGAGAGCTACCCACACCCAGCACTCTTCTCTGTGACTCTATTGACTGTTTGCATTAAAATAGGTTTGTGTGTACCTGGGTATTAAGTCGTCGGGGGGAGGAAAATCCTCTCCCACTTTATTATTTTATTTTTAGCAGTATCCCTGGGATGAGCCCACGGTGAACCTGGTTCCGCTGCCGAAGACTAGTTAAGGAAGTGCAGGGACCAGCGCAAATCAGCTCAGGGAGTCAGAGAGGGCTGAAGATATAAGATAGAAAGACGAAACAGGTACACACAAGTTATTTCTGAGTCACAGGCAGAATGGAGGCACTAAGGACCGAAAGGGAAAAGTTGGCAGTCACTTTTGAGAGAGGATACCGCCACATCATCAGGTCAGTGGCATTGATGGGCGAAGATGACTTGAAACGCGAGTGGATAGCGCTCCTATCAAACGCGAAAGACCTAAACTCTGCAGACGACAATTATGAGGAAGGTTTGCAGGCCAAAGCAAGTCAGGAACCTGAGACAGGTAACAGTCAGCTTCTTCAAGACATCACCAAGGCCGCTGAGGAGAGAGCTCAGAAGGTTGAACAGGTCGGTCACGTTTTAAAGGCCAACATGTGGACAAGGTTCGCGGGGGTCGAACTTTCATCCACAATTAGACGAGCAGAAAGGAGTCACGAAGGCGCGAAGAGGATCAGTCTAGAAGAGGCAACCCACGACGTTTGTAAAGAACGAAGCACACTCACAGAGAGCCTCATCATCAAAGCGCGAAGTCTGCTATCAAGCTGGGGGGAGTGGATCCCTGTAGTTGAGGCGTGCAACACGAGAAAGTCACTAGAGGAGCTGGAGGACAAAAGGGATGAACTTTGGGAAACGTTTGTGACTGAATTTGGAAGAGTTGAGAAGGAGAATACTGACAAAATGGCCGACAAGGCCGCCGCAGCAAAGCAAATGGCCACCGACGCTCTCGCCGAAGATGAGAGGAAAAGGGCCGACGTTCTCGCCGAAGATGAGAGGAAAAGGGCCGACGCTCTCGCCGAAGATGAGAGGAAAAGGGCCGACGTTCTCGCCGAAGAAGAGGCCAAAGATCGAGCGACGAATAGAGAAAGGGCCGACGCTCTCGCCGAAGATGAGAGGAAAAGGGCCGACGTTCTCGCCGAAGATGAGAGGAAAAGGGCCGACGTTCTCGCCGAAGAAGAGGCCAAAGATCGAGCGACGAATAGAGAAAGGGCCGACGCTCTCGCCGAAGATGAGAGGAAAAGGGCCGACGTTCTCGCCGAAGAAGAGGCCAAAGATCGAGCGACAAATAGAGAAAATAAAGAAGCCATTGCCAAGCTGGAAAGGAAAGCCGCTGAGGCAAGACTGAAGTCAGCTGATAGCGTGGCCGAGTTTGAGAAGGAGACAGCGAAGGTGAAATTGGGGGCCGAAGAAGAGATCGCTGAGGCAAGGCAGAAGGCGGCCGTGATTGAGTTGAAGGCAGCAGAAATAGCCGCTCAAGAGCGCGCCAAACTACTGGAGGCTCAGCGGGAGGCATGGGAACAAGCCCGGGAGGCAGGGCTGGAGAGCGCCACGTATGGAGGCAACCGCACTGGAGCCATCTCCAAGATCAAACTCCCTCCAACAAGGCTGCCCGTGTTCAGCGGGTGTATGAGAGATTTTCATCGCTGGCGGAAAGATTGGGAGAGCCTGCAGCAGCAGGGAGACCCATCGGGGTCGCCAGAGGTGAAGAAACTCCACCTCCTCGAGAGCATAGACCGAAAGGTTTTCGAGGAGCTCAAACTCTCGAGCTACCGCTCAGCGGAAGACGTATTCACAGCTTTGGAGAATCGGTTTGGAGACAAGGCAACCATCGCGCTGCAAATTATTGAGGAATTGGAAAGAATACCAGCGGTAAAAGGAAACCAGCCGAGGAAAGCGATCGACCTTATTCAGGCAGTGGAAAGAGCCCTCATGGACCTGACAGACTTAGGAGAAGTGGGCGCTATGAAGAACCCACTTGTACTTAAGGCCATCGAGAGCAAACTGCCAGATCGTGTGCAGGAAGGCTGGTTTGCTTTTGTAACCAAACCCAAAAACCAAGTCGCCCCAGACAAGCGGTTCGATGCTCTTCTTCTGTTTCTGAAAAGGCAGGAAAAAATCCTCGAGGGGATGGCTCGAATCCGAGGCTCCACAGAGACCTCTGGGGGAACACCGGAGAGGCCAGTCAGATGGGAGAAGAGGGCATTCACGAGGGCCATGGAGAGAGACTCACCGGTAGATGAAGAAGAGGAGGAACATCGAGGTGAAACCAGAGTCACGGGCAGGAACTCGGAAAGAAGAGAAGAGTGTGACATCTGTGGAAGCGATCAGCACGGTGGCAAAATATTCTTCTGCCAAAAGTTCAAGAGTTTCAGTCTGGCAGAGAAACGAGCCATAGCAAGGCAAAGCAAAGCCTGTCAGAAATGTTTGGGCATGCACGGCGCCGACGGGGAGTGTAGTAACCGGTACCTGTGCAGAGTGTGCAAGCAGAATGAAGGAAGGGCAAGTCATCACTACCTTCTGTGTCCCGAGTGGAGTGAGGGAAAGAAGACAGGGCCAGGGTTCTCTGATAAGCAACGGGAAGTCCTGGACTCTTTGGGACTCAACCCTGAACAGGAAAGGAGGATGAAGGACGCATTCACCAGTAAGGCTTCGATGACGCTGAACACGGGCGCAGAAGGCGGGGGTCTCTTCGCGGAGAATGGGCCAGAGGAACATCCAGTACTAATGATGACATTGATAGTCAAAACAGAAGCAGGAAATGCCCTGGGAACCCTCATAGACCTCGCCTCCGACACAAATTATATCACCAACCGGGCCGCCGATCGGCTCCAACTGGAGCGGAGGCAAGTAACACTGACTGTGCAGGGGGTCGGTGGAATGAAGGTCAGGGTCAAGACTAACAAATACCTGCTAAAGGTCAGGGCGTGGAGCAACAACAGATGGAGTCCCCACGAGATGGTATGCTACGGGCTCGACACAATCGCTCGTGCAGACAAGGTCATCAGTCCAGAGCGACTCTGTAAGTTCTTCCCTGGGGTCGAGAAGAAAGAGCTGGTCCGACCTAAGGAAATCGAGCTCTTGATCAGCCACCGAGAGGGACGACTCGCTCCACGGTGGAGAAGAGGGACGGGAGACTTAGTGCTGTGGGACGGGCCTCTGGGGAAGACCGTGGGAGGAACGCACCCAGACCTGTTTGAAAGTTGGGAAAGATCCGCACACAACTCCCAGACGCACTTTGCACGTTCTCTGAAAACGGAGGCAATAAGATTTGAGGAGATCCCCTGCAAGACGCCCAGCGCAAAAGAAGAGGATGGAGACCAGAAGCCGCAAGGTCATGAAAAGACCGGGAGAACAGCTGCAAGCAGCAAAGAGGTCCTCGAGTGGTGGAGCTGGGATAGCATCAGCGCCGCGTGCGAGCCAAAGTGCGGAGGGTGTCGCTGCGGAAATTGTCAGCCGGGCGGGAAAGAGATGACTCTCGCAGAGGAAAAGAAGATCAAAACCTACGCAATTACCAGCGTCAACATCGGGGACAAGCCAGCCGGATGCATCGCCCAGCTGGCCATGAGGAAGACGGCAAGACTGCCAGAGGTCGCCCACCTAAAAGAAGAGCGGAGAGCGCTTGAGGAGGACACCTATGTAGACGACATTCTAGCGTCTCATGGCGACAGGAGAGAGCTGAGGAGCATCACGGAGGGAATCGAGAGGACGCTCAACGCTGGAGGTTTCGCTCCGGAACCACGGATCCAGTCGGGTCAAAGTGGGAGGAGCAAAGAGGGCCAGCCTGCAGAAACGAGGGCCAATGTGGAGCCAGAGTCAGAGGTGTTGGTGCTGGCTGATCAGCTGAGCGAGGAAACATCAAGGGGAGTGGCTGTAAGTGCTCGAGACAGCGTGAGCATGCTGCAACGGAAAGCGTTCACTGCAACTGTAACACGCGCTCAGGCGAGGAAGGGGCTGGACCCGAAATGCGCCATTGAGGAGGAAGCAAATGCAAAGGGGACATCCACACCGGTTGGGAGTTCCAGGGACCTCGAGTATGAGAGGGAGAGGCTTTGGGGCGCTGCTCTCATGGACCTGATTGAGCCAGAACGCTTCAGTGAAATAGGCAGGCTCATTCGGGTAGTTGGGTGGGTCCGGCGAGCTGTTAGGCAGTGGTTGTTTTGCAGGAGGGCTCCAGAAGACGCAAAGTGGGAGGCTACTCGCCTGAGGGAGACAAGAAGCGGAGTTAGCCTCGGCGTCCAGGAAGAAGTGGGACGGGTTTGGCGACAGTGGAGTCAACTAGCTGGGCCCGGACTTCTCATCCGCACCAAGTGGCACAGAGAAGCCCGAAATGTGGCCGTGGGAGACGTGGTCTGGTTGGCTGACCAAAATGCCCTAAGGGGGCAATTCCGCCTGGGGCGGGTGGTGGAAGCGAGGCCAGACGAAAAGGGGTTGGTTCGGGACGTAAGAGTGAGGGCTTGCCTAAGCCAGCCTGCTCTAGGAGTGGGGGCTTCAGGACGAAGAAGGAGCGAAGGCCGCGATCTCTTCCCAACGCTCGACCGAGACGTCAGGCGGGTGGTCGTGCTGCTTCCCGTGGAGGAGCAGTAAAAATGACTGTATTGAAGAGAGGGAAAGTTGTGGTCCATTTAGTTATAAAGGACCAATGGACCAAGTGGGAGGTGTTTGGCTAATCCATGGGAGGGTTCATTTGGGGGTTATTTTATTTGTTGATTGTGATTGGTTAAAAGTATGCATGAGTGGAGTGATTGGTTAGATAGAAATGGGGGCGGGCTTAATGAGTGTGATCTGAGAGACAGGGGAGAAGGGAGATCAGTTGTATAGAGAGATGGGAGTTGGTAAGTTGAGTTCTGTATGATTGTGTAGTTTGTTAAATCTTTTCTGTTAGTTTGTTCACTGTTAATTATTTACATGTACTAATGTCAATGTGTTGTGTTCAGTTTTACAATCTGTTTATTAGAGGAAGAAGGAAATCAAAGCGAATTGTGTCAGATCTCATCATTTCACCCGTACTGCCGGAGCAAGCAGAAAATTCACCATTCAGCTAACTAGAGGGAGAGCTGAACACCTACCGCAGGGAAAGAGATGGCTTTGGCAAGAGTCTATTGAGTGTCCAATGGATCACATTGTTTTTCATTTTTGGCTTCCATTTGAAGCCAATCAGACTTTAATAACAGGGTTTTATTGTAGGGAAATTAAACCCAAAAGCATCAGGGGAGTGGAGTCTTGGGCCCTGTGGGGGTGCGGCTGGGAGGGGCGGTGGTGGTGGTCTGCTTGGCGGCGGCGATGGGGGTGGTGGTGGCGAGCTTGGCTGCAGGGTCGTGGCTCCGTGTTGACATGGCCACAGCCACACCTGGCTCAACTTCGGGGGCTCCTGTGTGGGGCTACTGTCACCGTCACCTTGGGCCCTGTGGGGGTGCGGCTGGGAGGGGCGGTGGTGGTGGTCTGCTTGGCGCCGGCGATGGGGGTGGTGGTGGCGAGCTTGGCTGCAGGGTCGTGGCTCCGTGTTGACATGGCCACAGCCACACCTGGCTCAACTTCGGGGGCTCCTGTGAGGGGCTCCTGAGGGGCTACTGTCACCGTCACCTTGGGCCCTGTGGGGGTGCGGCTGGGAGGGGCGGTGGTGGTGGTCGCCTTGGGAACCGCCTTGGGAGCGAGCTTGGCTTCACGTAGTTCCGGTTCTGGATAGTGCCTCGGTCCATTGCGGTCACGCCCATGCCGGCGCTCGGGAACCCACCTATCTCTTTTTTCTTATATATATATTTTTTATTCCAGTATAGATGTCATGTACATTGAAAAAAGGCATGAATATTTTCTGTTTTTCTCCCTGCCCTCCACCCACCCCTCCCTCTCAAACATGTCTGCATACATATATACATATAGATCTGTCCATCCAGTCACACACACATATAAACAAGTTAAAGACGGACAACTTTTAATCAGACCGGCCATTTCCTCTCTTCGGACCATCCAAATGCCCCAACAACACATCTAAGTTATTGAGAGCCTCAGAGTTTTTCAAACGGCCACGCAAAATCCCCTCATCCGGAATCACTTCCTCATCCCCCACATATGCTGCCACCATATGAGATGAGATCACACCCTCAGTACATGTTAACAGAACCGGTCGAACGCCCTCCGCGGTTTCTTCAGGGCGTGTAGGACCCTCTGCTAAAGAAACATAGTAAGATTTCAAAAGATTAACATGACAGAGCCTAGTGGACTTCCTCCGTTCTGGAGCCGCTATCAAATAATTCTGTTCAGAGATTTTCTCCACCACAGTAAAAGGGCCAGTGTATTTTGCTTGGAATGGTGACCCAACCACAGCCGACAGAGCCAGTACTTGATCACCTGCAGTGAACTGCCTCGGCTCTGCACGGCGATCATACAGGCGCTTCATTTTCACTTGGGCACTCTCCAAATTCCCTTTTTCCATTTCCAGTGTTGAATATAACCTATGTCTGAAACCATTGACATAACTCAACAGATTTTGGGGAGGTTGACGGGATTTCCACCCATCTGCCAGCCCCCCCAACAAACCGCGCACCGTATGCCCAAAGACCAAGTCATTTGGGCTAAACCCCATACTCTCTTGTACCACCTCCCGCACAGACAGCAGTAACCAGGGCAACCCCTCCTCCCAGTCACCCCCCAGCTCTGTACAGTAGGCGCGCATCAGAGACTTAAACGTCTGGTGGACTCGCTCAAGCGCACCCTGGCTTTGAGCATGATACGCCGATGCCTGGTTGTGCTTGATGTGTAGTTGTTTCAGCACTTGAGCAAATAACCGAGACATAAAATTGGAGCCCTGGTCGCTTTGCACCACCCGGGGTATTCCAAACACAGAAAGGAACTGTGTCAGAGCCCTGATCACAGATTTGGCAGTAATAGTATGGAGCGGATATGCAGCAGGGTAACGGGTTGCTTGACACATCACAGTCAATAAATAAATGCTACCCGACTTTGACCGAGGTAACGGACCAACACAATCGATTATTAAGTGCTCAAACGGCTGACCGACTGCTGGAATCGGACAAAGAGGTGCAGGTTTTAACACCTGATTAGGTTTGCTGGTAAGCTGACAGGTGTGACAAGTTTTTATGTAGCCCAAACTATCAGCCAGGAAGGGGGGTGAGGACATCATCTCTTTCCCAACTTTAATTTCCTTCCCATAATCGTCATAAATCCATGTTCATCCATTGCAGGTCACTATTACTCAACTGTTGATGCTACGCAGACAGTCTGTTTCCACTGTGTTTCTATTCGTCACGTCATAGTTTGGACAGAGGTAAAGGGGCTAGGTTTGGGAATGCAGGTGTGGGGTATGAGGTGGTGCACAGCTATGGGGGGTGTAGACAGATTAAAAAATAAAATAATAATAATCTGATATGAGTGATTCATGATTATTTGCTATGACAAACATTAGAGCCATTTCCATAAAATGTCAAGCGAATTGCAAACTTGCGAAATGCGAATTATGCGGTGAATTACATGTTTTGATGTTGGCAGGAATAATTAAGTGGCATGCAGTAAGCAGCAAGGTGTTCTTAGAAACAACTGATTTGTAAACCTGCTTTGATCAAGAAATTGGCAGTAGCAGCATTGTTTAGTTTGGACTAGCTAACTATGGCTTTGCGTGTGGAGGAAAACATTAGTTAGCTTCCAACACGGTAGCACCAAGCAGTGCAGCTTGTGAATTGCAAAACAAGTCTGAGGCAAAACGGGTGGGCACAGCAACGGCATGGTCAGCTACTCACTTTGAGGCTGAAATAGATTGAGGTCACTCTCCAAAGCACAGTTGTTGAGGTCCCCAGCGTGGTGCAGATGTTCAGGACCCAGTGTAGTGCAATCCAGATTTTTTTTTTGTTTGGAATCTGGCATCCTCTGTAACCATAGTAGCCAGGTTAGCATCCTGTGTAACCTTAGTAACCAGTGGAGTTCTGAGTGCTGAACAATAACTTCCTCAGCATTCCATCCAGCAGCTCCTGTTCTGTTCCACAGTGTCAGTTGCATTTTCTATGCGCCCAGCGTCTTTTGTTCTTTTCTTATGTGTAACTTTACCTGGAGAGCACTCTAACCACTCCTCCATAGTTAGGCCACCCAGGAGGTCAAAATTCACCTGAAATGTTTCCATTTCCATATCTTTTACCTAGCTTCAGAAACGTTTGTTAGTTTGTAACGGATTGTAGTATGGTATGTGTTTGATATTTTGTAACGGATTTGGAACACTGACAAGTGCTGTTGTCACAGCGCGCGGCTGTAGTGGATGCAGGCAGGGCACTCCGAAAACGTCTCGACACATTTTCAAACAGGCTTTATTTTGATAAACAGACCACATATTGGGAATAGTGATGCTCCGATCTGATCGGCGCCGATCGGTATCGGCCGATATGGCCTTGATCGGTTTTGATCGGAGTTCTCAAAACGGCCGATCAAACACGACCGATCAGTTTACAAAATGCCGTCGCCAGTCTGGAAATATTACACAGTGTCGGAAAGAGACAACAAATATGCCGTTTGTAATGTCTGCTCAAAAGAAATACCTCGGGGAGGAACGCACGCAAGGTCTTTCAATACCACGAATATCATACGGCATTTGCTGCGTTCGTCGATTCGCTCAGAGAGCGCCGAAGCGCACACTGGGCTCGACGTCATAAAGGGACCGAGTGCTTTGATTGGACGAGAGGCGTTCCACGAGTGCTGGTCAGAGTTCCAGCGCGACTTCACGAGCGTAGTGTAGGTAGTGTGCAGCGACGTCATGTGACCCCGCGAGCAGGAAGTCACTTGGCCCATAGCAACAACTATTAGCGCGTGAGTTTTAGGTCTTCCTCTGTGCACCTTGCACAAGTGTAGATAGCGAGCGACTTTTCAGCAGCAGGACATATTTTAGATGATAAGAGGAACAGGCTGAGTGCCAAAAACGCTGAGATGCTTGTATTTCTCAAGGCTAATCTGCCAGTGATGCTGCTTAATCAGAAGTAAGGTTTGAGTCTGAAATCTCCTTAGGTGCAATGTTTAGTTTTTTTGTTTTATTGATTATTGCTGACTTGCTGTCTTATCTCCTCCTAAATATGACTTGAAACTGACTGACTTGAAACAGTATTTTATATTTGGCTATAGCCTGTTTATGTTGCAGTTTAGTTTGGGTATGTTTATTGTTCCTCAGGAAAGCTACAGTATACTGTATAAGCTCCAAGTTCTCTAAGAGCCCCTAGTTCCTCTCATTCGAGTGGAATGTTGCACATTTGATGTGACAGTGTACATTTTATTTATTATGATTTTTATTTTCACATTTTATTTGTTTTTCCTGAAGTAAGCTACAGGTGGTTGTGAATTCAATAAAACAGATGGTCGTCAATTCATGATACTTTCTCATCTCCTAATTTCATTTAAATACTTAATATACAATGTCAATGGTGTTAAGAATAATTAAAAACATAAATAATGCTACACAATAAATAGAATGCTTCAATTGCCATTTTCGACGCTGTGATCGGTGATCGGTGATATCGGATCGGCAGATCACTGATTCCAGTGATCGGTGATCGGTGATCGGCACCAAAAACCCTGATCGGAGCATCTCTAATTGGGAATCTACATGGTTACTTTGCGTAGGATTATATATATATATATTTTTTTTAAGTTGATAAAATGTCCTTGAGATTTAATTAAAAGTCTGTTATATTTGGAATGTTGACCGTGAAACAGGCGTATTCATTTCGAACTGTGATGAGGCTCTACTAATCGTAGCTGTGGTATACGCTCAATATACCACGGCTATGAACCAAAATTGCTTGATTTCACCCATCCGTTTTATAAATACATTGAGATTATATACAATGTGCAATTTTACAGGCTATGATACATATATGATAAATATGTCGTATATAGTGATAGTATACAAAAAGACAGGGTGTGGGCTATTCCTATTGCAAGATTGGTTGCTGAGAGTCCTGATACTCATTTTGATTAACATTTGATCTCTCCCTCTTCACTATGTAAACAGGTAGAAACGATACTGTCCCAGTGAGAATATATAGTATACACATAGAGCACATACACTGATGAGCCAACATTATGACCACCTGCCTAATATGCTGTTGATATTATGCCTAATATGCTCATGCATCGATGAGCCTTGGAGCGCCCAACACCCCGTCACCAATTTGTGGTTTGTCCCTGCTCAGACCACTGTCGGTACTCACCACTGCTGACCGGGAGCACCCCACAAGCTTTGCCGTCAGGCCATAACAATTTGTCTCTTGTCAAAGTCGTTCAGGTCTTTACTCCTGCCCATTTCTCCTGCATCCAACACATACAACTTCAAGACCTGACTGTTCACTTGCTGCCTCATACATCCCACCCCTTGACAGGTGCCATTGTAACAAGATAATCAATGTTATTCACTTCACCTGTCAGTGGTCATAATGTTTTGGCTCATCGATGTAATAGTCGAGGACAGGTTGGTAGTGGTAAACAAACAAAATAGGTGACTGAACCCTGAACACCATGGATTGATTAGGTGGGAAAACCCTTAAGCAAATAATATTGGTAGGTGAAAACCTGGTAAATAAAATATAAAAGGTGGGTAAACCAAGTTTACTTGGGGGAGGGAAAAGTCACCATTTGTCAACAAGAATCCATGACAAATCAAAGAAATCATTTCCCAGCTGAGTTCAAGAGTTGAAGTTACTCTAGTAGATTTGGCGGTCGGCTGAGGTCCTGCCTCAGTGATTCTGGAATGTCGAGTCTACCATCGTCTTCCTCCCTCACCGACAGTCGGATCAACATCAAGCAGTATTCTTGTAAAGAGTACACTGGCCTTGTTATGGTGACATCCAGATACTCCGGGTGACCATCCTCTTCATTGGGGGCTGGCATATAAACGTCTTCCAGGTTCCCTTGAAGATTTGCGCCAGTAAGAGAGGCTCTAAAAACCCACGGGTGAGTCAGAAAAGTATCCATGCGATTATACCCGCCCGGTGGTATGTCTCCGTACGAGACGGGCCGTCCGGTGAAGTTGAGCCACCATATTGTGGCGCTTTGTTCCGTTCGATTAATGAACTTCACATAGGTCGGAATATCTGAATTGAGAGATCTCAGAGATTGATTTTCACTTCCGCCCCTCTCACCTATCATGGAGGGTGAATGTGGCACGATCCACCCTGCATACTCACCGGCCATGGTCGTCACGTAGCAAGCAGCAATCTCTAAATCTATCTTTATGCAACCGGCCCCTATTCTTTAACCAACTGCTAAGACAACATTAAGCTAGTTACTTTAGCTAGCTAAAGATATTGACCTCCCCCCCCTACAACTTGTCTAGATATTATGTTCCAACGTGTCTGCTGAATCCCACAGTAAGGGTATCTAGCTGACTAGCTAGCTAACGCTAGCCTACATAGGTGGTAAACAAACTGGCTACATTTTGGGAATATACATGGGTACTTTCTCGCCAAATGTTGTAGGGCCACATTTACAAAAGCTTAGCCCATGGAGGTATAGCCTGCTATAAAATCCCTGCTGCCGGCCGGTGTGAAATGCATTCTGGGATACTGACCCAAACTAGCGAGCTTGCTTTACACACAAACTTTTGTTACGTCACCTGCATCAGCTTGAATTTTCACATTGAATAGTCACATGCGTATGAAACCCCTATGCACATTTTCCCTCTTGCATTGACTGAATTAGCTTGCTAGCTAGATCATGATCACTAGTGAGCTGGTTAAAAATTACAGGAGGACCCCGAGGTGGCGATGTTTCCAGAGCAGACGATGACAATACATTTCCCCTTCATAGGAGTTCAGTATTTATTTATTTTTTAAAGGTTATTTTTTTCAGAGTGGGGCAGTACCACTCATATTTTTCATTTTATTGGATAGAGATAGTGAAGGTAGACAGGAAAGTACGGAGGAGAGGGCATGTCAGCAGGGCATGGGCCGGATTCGAACCCATGCCGACATGGGCATATGTGTGCACTGTAGCCTGAGAGGTAGAGGTGATAGAGGTGGTCCTCACAGACGCTGTAGATTGTGCATGTATCTATGTGATTGTAGGCAGAAACCACATTAGTCATACACGAGTTACACTAATAACATCACTAATAACATCACCAAATCAATGTAATACCTCAACAGGCTTCCTAGCCACAAGGTTTGGCTTGGCTGCAGCACCAGAGGCCCCTCCAAACCGGGTTTTTTTAAACTGAAGAGAAGAATGGCAAATTTAATTGGTCAGCAGAATAAAATTATGACAAAACAGTGCTTGGATAAAATGAATGAATAACATGGCAAAATGTTATGGACAAAATATTCACCATTGAGACAGTCAATGCAGGCCCAGGCCGGAGAGGACTCTGCACAGGCATGGCAGGGACTGAGGCTGTGGCAGCAGCAGGGCCATGGCAGGAGGTGGAGCTGGACCCTGCACCGTAGTAGCAGCAGTCACAGAGGCAGACGTGGGTGCCGATGGAACACTGGATGACTGCTAAAGACACACAGAAAATATATTCTTATGCCAACAATTCAAACGTATTAAACTGACAATTAAAAGGTATAACAGTCAACTATTCAGAACACTTGTCTGCTCATACATTTGATCAAACAAAAACAAAACTCAAAACGGTCAAACCTTTCTGGTAAGTATCAATTACCAGAATAAGAGAGACTGATAATGGGATCATTTTTCAGCATGACAAATAGTTACATTTCATTACCTTCTGGGAGTGAAATCCACAGACGCAACGCCGTGGCCCACCAAACAGCAATGTCTGGCCATGTGCCTGCGCTGGACCGCCCCAGCAGTAGTGATGTGGTGGCCGAGGAAATCCATGGCAGGCAGTCCAAACTGGCACTTTGCTGGGTTGATGATTAATCCATGTTCCCGGAGGCGACTGAAGAGGAGACGGAGGTGGGATAGGTGCTCTGCCTTGGACGTGCTAGCTACCAGGATATCGTCTAGGTAGACAAACACAAAAGGGAGGTTGCCCAGCATGGCGTCCATCAACCTCTGAAAGGTCTGGGCAGCATTCTTGAGGCCAAACGGCATCCTCAAAAACTCAAAAAGTCCGAATGGTGTTATAACCGCTGTCTTGGGGACGTCCTGAGGGCTAACTGGCACCTGGTGGTATCCCCGTACCAAATCCACTTTAGAAAAAATAGACGCGCCCGCTAGATGGGCTGAAAAGTCTTGAATGTGTGGAACGGGGTAACGGTCAGGTGTGGTGACATCATTTAGACGCCGGTAGTCGCCGCACGGACGCCAGCCTCCGTTGGACATGGGAACGAGATGGAGAGGCGAGGCCCAAGGACTGTCAGAACGGCGAATGATGCCAAGTGCCTCCATGGCTGCAAACTCCTCTTTCGCGATGGTGAGCTTGTGTGGGTCGAGGCGGCGGGCCCTGGCATGCACTGGTGGGCCTTCCGTGGAGATGTAATGCATGACGCCGTGTTTGGTGGTAGCAGCCGAGAAGGTAGGTGTTGTGATGTCTGAGAACTCCAATAGAAGAGGAGAGAAATCGTCAGCCGGCGAGACAGCATTGGACAGCTTCATTGTGGCTGCGTCACTGCGCTCACATGACAAGGAGCCGAATGTCTCAGCGTTGACGAGTCGGCGGTTCCCCACGTCCACCAGGAGGCTGTTAGCGCAGAGAAAGTCAGCGCCTAAGAGGGGAGTAGACACCTTGGCCAACACAAAACTCCAGGTAAAACGCTGGTCAGCAAAACACAAACTCACAGTGCGCTTGCCGAAGGTAGCGATAGCACTGCCATTGGCAGCCTCAAGGGAGGGTCCTCGTTTCGCTGTTTTAATGTCTATTGCCGATACAGGCAGCACGCTCACCTGGGCACCTGTGTCACACAGAAAACGGCGGCCGGAGAGGGAGTCAGTGACGTACAGCAAGCCTGCAGAATGGCCGGCACCCACAGCTGCTAATGAGTGGCGGCCTGTGCGTTTCCCGACACACTGAAGTTGCATGGTGGCAGGCACTTCTTAGCTTTGTCCCCGAATTTCATATGGTAAAAGCACAACCCCGACGGCCTCACCCGTCGGGCCACAGCAGTAGCGGAGATGGAGAGTGGTTGGAACCCAAACTCATCCATGGTGGCTGTAAAACACTTCTTCCCAGCTGAGAAAAATATATCCGCTTCCTTGGCTAGCTGACGAAAGTCTGTTTTGATGGAATTAGCCATTGAAAAACGAACCTGGTCTGGTAACTGTTGCAGAAAAAGCTAATTAAAAAGAAAACACGGCTGATGGTCGCCCAGCAGAGCTAGCATGTGGTCCATCAGTTCAGAGGGTTTTGTGTCACCGAGCCCAGGGAGGGAGAGGAGCTGGCGTGCACGTTCAGATTCAGACAGACAAAAAGTATCTATAAGGTGCGCCTTCAAGGTAACATATTTGTGCTGTGCCGGTGGGTTTTCAATAAGACTCACCACTCTCGCTGCCGTTGAATTGGTTAGAGCTGCTACCACGTAGTAGTATTTGGTATTATCCACGGTAACATCTCTGAGGGCGAATTGAGCTTCAGCTTGTGCAAACCATGCTATGGCATTTTGTTCCCAAAAAACGGGCAGCTTGAGTGAAACTGCGTTTGTTGTCATGTTTCAATGATCTCCGAAAACGTTCGAGAGAATGTCAGCGTCACCAATGTAGGAGTGACGGCAATAACAGGACGATGTAGTCGGTTTGCCGGTAGAAAAACAATCATGTGCTTTATTCTCACTCTCTGCATGCGTACTGACAACAACAACATGCATTCATCTTTGTCCCACTTATATCCCGTCATATCAACCACTAAGCAGCCTGGGTGATTGAGTAAACACAAACATATCAACAGTGCTTTGTACAAGGCTGGAACGCCGTGAATTACGAATACTCTGCTCGCTAACGAGCGGTCACTACACCAGATGATTTTCCATTGTTACCAGCCAATGACGTGTGTGTGATGAAGATGGGTATGGGTAGCTATCTCGGAATTAATTAATTGTTCAGGTTTCAAACTAGTTGCTATGATTCTCCTAAATCCCCTCAGGTTATTATCAATATAATCCACACCTTTGATTAACACTAGAACAGCCGTGAGGTGTTAAACAGCACCAGTGAGTACCAAAAAAAATCTACCTTTGCACTCGATCACATTTCAGGACCCTCCTTTCATGACTTTTCCTAGATATGTGCGTTCTACCACCCAGCATTTTTACATTTTCAAAATCGAGTTAGTATAAAGCGTTTTAGCAGTATTTCTGTGTGTGTCTGTGTATTTGTGGCTGCCATCTTTTTCTCCAAGCCTGCAATTCTCTTTTATATCAGCAGAGGTAGCAAGGGGGCACACACTGTGCTCAAATTCAGGCTTCAGTGCTGAATGAGACACAGTGCATAAGACTGATATTTGTGTTTATATATAGGCTACAATAACAATCAAAATAAGATATGTATATGTGCAGACAGTTATGAAAATGATAAACTGTACAGTATGTCTCCCAATCAATGTTCGTTCAGACAATACAACCAAAGGCGTAAAAATACTGATGTTCTCATAATGTAATTATAGATATAGCTAAATTAGACTGTAGACTGCTATCGAGGTATATTGAAACCAATATATAGATTATATATATAGATTATATATACAACCTGATTGGATTAAATAAGATTCTGTTGTGATTGTGTTGACATTGTTGTGATTGCAAAATAAATCTTGGTTATGTAATGTGTAAAGAACATGATGACACGAATGCCTATTATGATGATATGCAAAAGGGACAATCTGTGTCTATGAATCTTGAACAATCACCGGTTGAATATGCTAATATAGGAACAGTGCCTAAAACCCCACTTCAAAAGGTTGTTATTCAAAGGCAGCATCCAAAGCCTACTAACACATTGCACAGTAAAAGAGAACATGATCAAATGTCAACAATGAATAATCAGTCAACAATGGATAATCTTATCAATCAAGACACCATGTCCAATGTAGAGCAAAAACATGACATCGCTGATATCCTTCTTACTCAGCAGAAACTTGCTTTACTTCCTGTGAAGGAAATGAATACATTTGATGGAGACCCAATGAATTTCCTACCCTTTATGCGTGCTTTTGAACATTGTATTGAGGACAAGACAAGTAGCAATCCAGACAGGCTTTATTTCCTGGAACAGTACACCACTGGACAGTCACGAGACTTGGTGCGTAGCTGCATGCATATGCAACCAGACAGAGGCTATGCTGAAGCTAAGAAGCTACTTGAAAAGAACTTTGGAAATGAAATCAAGATAACCAGTGCCTACATGGAAAAAGCCTTGAACTGGCCAAGCATAAAGGCTGAAGATGGAAAGTCACTATAGGCCTATGCACTGTATTTGAGAGGATGCAACAATGCCATGCAAGACTTGCACTATCTGGAAGAGCTTGATAGCCCATCAAACCTCAGGCTTATTGTTTCTAAGTTGCCCTACAAGTATAGGGATAAATGGAGGTCTATTGCCTGCAATATACTTGAGATTAGTCATGGCAGGGCTAAATTCAAAGACCTTGTTGGCTTCATTGAAAAACAAGCCACAATTGTTTTAGATCCTTTGAATTTAGCCGTGCCTGTAATGTCAGCCTGTCAGCCCCTAAAACTGCTATAAGCTTGAGAGCCGTGTTTGAAACCCGCTTGGCTCCCCTTGGGAGGTGTGGGGGATGGAAATCCTTTGTTTGGCTGATCTGCGACAATCAAGAAGAATAAGATTACCATCCCCCATGCTTCAACCATTATATCAAGTGAATGGAACTGACTTTAGAAACGAGTTATTCTGGTTTATTTACGAGGTACATACTGGTGACGGATCTCCTTCACTCTGTCACTGTTCCGTTCAAATAGCACATTATACAGTTGTTTCATGCGCATTTCATTTCTCCTAAGCACTCTGTCAATTGTAGAGATTGAAACAGATTCAATATTGCCAAAGATATTGTCATCCTCTATAACAGCGCTCTGGATCTCTAATATCATAGTCTAGTATCATAGTCTAGTATCATATGTGCTAGTCTAGTATCATAGTCTAGTATCATAGTCTAGTATCATATGTGCTAGTCTAGTATCATATATGCTAGTCTAGTATCATATGTGCTAGTCTAGTATCATATATGCTACTCTAGTATCATATATGCTAGTCTAGTATCATATATGCTAGTCTAGTATCATATATGCTAGTCTAGTATCATATATGCTAGTATAGTATCATAATGCTAGTCTAGTATCATATATGCTAGTCTAGTATCATATATGCTAGTCTAGTATCATAGTCTAGTATCATATATGCTAGTGTAGTATCATATGTGCTAGTCTAGTATCATAGTCTAGTATCATATGTGCTAGTCTAGTATCATATGTGCTAGTCTAGTATCATAATGCTAGTCTAGTATCATGCTAGTCTAGTATCATATATGCTAGTCTAGTATCATAGTCTAGTATCATATGTGCTAGTCTAGTATCATATATGCTAGTCTAGTATCATATGTGCTAGTCTAGTATCATAGTCTAGTATCATAGTCTAGTATGCTAGTCTAGTATCATATGTGCTAGTCTAGTATCATAATGTTATGAATGAAAGTGAAACCGCATGGTGCGTTCGTAAATTCGCTATGAGAGCGCCGGAGCGCACACCGGGTTCAACGTCATAAAGGGACCAGGTAATTTGATTGGACAAGAGGCATTCCATGGGTGCTGACCAGATTTCCAGGGCAAATTTACGAACGCATGCTAGCGAATTCGACGACGAAAATCGTCAGAGGAGATATACAGGTTATTTTGATTAAACTGGACACATTTTGGGAATATATATTGGTACTTTCTCACCTGAAAACATATTAAAACTTCATAAAATGACATGGTAACACTTGTAAAGGCAAAATTACAGCTTTTTTTTTTTTGAAAAAAAAATGGAGGATTCAAATCGCCTTCTGCTTGCCGGTGCGAAATGCATTCTGGGAAAAGGCGTCGGAGCCTGGCAGACGGCCTTGTGTGACATCGCCCTCCAGCGATCTTTGTGCGTCAGTACACTCTTCTCTATGTTAAACTATCATAGTGCTGAATCACACCTCATCGCGATTGAATAAGGTCGCGATCCGCCGCGGTCCTAGTGTTAAGAGGTCTGCTCACCACTGTCCTGGGTTGATCCAGGTCTGGGTTTCAGTTTGGACTCTTTTGTAAACTGGTCGTTGTCGATGATCAGACAGACACCTCGCGGCTCACTGGTCATCTTATATGAACAGTCCTAGAAACACACACACACACACACACACACACACACACACACACACACACAGAGCAGGGCCCAGTTGAATAGCTTCCATGAGTTTTTTATTTTAGACAGTTTTTATATCATACCGCTCCCCACGCCCCACTTCCCTGAAGATCAGCAGGACTCCATTTGGATTTGGGAGAAATCTGACCCTTTTTTTTCAACAACACAGCAGAGGGTGGTGTCAGCACCGATGTCTGTGGAGGACGCCGTCTGGCTGGGACATCGTCCTTCTCTACAGTTTCAGGTGTAAAACATATTACTCTATTATGGGAACATTTTAGAGTCTATAGCAAGACTGACTTAAGGTGAGATCTAAATCTATCTTTTTTGTTTTTTTGTTTAATTAGTTTTAATACAAGTAAAACATTCACAAGTAACACTTGCAAGTAAAACACCCACTAGTCAGAAAAAATATATGGTTGAGAAATCAGTATTGTGTAAGTGTGTCACAGTAGGTTAATTCAGAGGGTTTGATATTGTGTGTTCCATTCTCATGTGGTAAACAGCCTACTTTATGAACACATGCTATAGTATATAGTATACACATAGAGCACATACACTGATGAGCCAACATTATGACCACCTGCCTAATATGCTGTTGATATTATGCCTAATATGCTCATGCATCGATGAGCCTTGGAGCGCCCAACACCCCGTCACCAATTTGTGGTTTGTCCCTGCTCAGACCACTGTCGGTACTCACCACTGCTGACCGGGATTACCCCACAAGCTTTGCCGTCAGGCCATAACAATTTGTCTCTTGTCAAAGTCGTTCAGGTCTTTACTCCTGCCCATTTCTCCTGCATCCAACACATACAACTTCAAGACCTGACTGTTCACTTGCTGCCTCATACATCCCACCCCTTGACAGGTGCCATTGTAACAAGATAATCAATGTTATTCACTTCACCTGTCAGTGGTCATAATGTTTTGGCTCATCGATGTAATAGTCGAGGACAGGTTGGTAGTGGTAAACAAACAAAATAGGTGACTGAACCCTGAACACCATGGATTGATTAGGTGGGAAAACCCTTAAGCAAATAATATTGGTAGGTGAAAACCTGGTAAATAAAATATAAAAGGTGGGTAAACCAAGTTTACTTGGGGGAGGGAAAAGTCACCATTTGTCAACAAGAATCCATGACAAATCAAAGAAATCATTTCCCAGCTGAGTTCAAGAGTTGAAATTACTCTAGTAGATTTGGCGGTCGGCTGAGGTCCTGCCTCAGTGATTCTGGAATGTCGAGTCTACCATAGTCTTCCTCCCTCACCGACAGTCGGATCAACATCAAGCAGTATTCTTGTAAAGAGTACACTGGCCTTGTTATGGTGACATCCAGATACTCCGGGTGACCATCCTCTTCATTGGGCGCTGGCATATAAACGTCTTCCAGGTTCCCTTGAAGATTTGCGCCAGTAAGAGAGGCTCTAAAAACCCACGGGTGAGTCAGAAAAGTATCCATGCGATTAAACCCGCCCGGTGGTATGTCTCCGTACGAGACGGGCCGTCCGGTGAAGTTGAGCCACCATATTGTGGCGCTTTGTTCCGTTCGATTAATGAACTTCACATAGGTCGGAATATCTGAATTGAGAGATCTCAGAGATTGATTTTCACTTCCGCCCCTCTCACCTATCATGGAGGGTGAATGTGGCACGATCCACCCTGCATACTCACCGGCCATGGTCGTCACGTAGCAAGCAGCAATCTCTAAATCTATCTTTATGCAACCGGCCCCTATTCTTTAACCAACTGCTAAGACAACATTAAGCTAGTTACTTTAGCTAGCTAAAGATATTGACCCCCCCCCCTACAACTTGTCTAGATATTATGTTCCAACGTGTCTGCTGAATCCCACAGTAAGGGTATCTAGCTGACTAGCTAGCTAACGCTAGCCTACATAGGTGGTAAACAAACTGGCTACATTTTGGGAATATACATGGGTACTTTCTCGCCAAATGTTGTAGGGCCACATTTACAAAAGCTTAGCCCATGGAGGTGCTGGGCCCTATTATGCACTTCTTAACTTGCCGTCTTAAGTGTTAATTAAGACGCACCGCCAGGTTAAGACCTACCGCCACCCTTATTATGCGCTTCATACGCGCTACTGCTATTATGCAGGTGTCGATAGGCGCCCACACATAAGACGTAAAACTTCTGTGCATATATTGCTCATTGTGGGAGTGTTCATATGTTAATGAAGTGCACTAGGCGCCCCTGCTATTATGCGATCTGACTTTGCTCCTATCGCTAAGAAGTGGTTTGAAAAGTTCTTAAGTTTAGACTTCATGCACGTTTTGAAACACGAGCGCGCCTCCGCGGTTTGCGCATGCATGTGGGCACACATGAACACGCACGTGGCTCCACGGCAAGACGTCAATTACGGTCACAGTATAAATGCTTTATTTCAGAAGGGAGAGGCAAGATACACATTCAATATTGGTTAACAAGTTACATTGACTTTACTCAAATTGGTAAAACAATGTTGTTGTTTTTTTATTAAAATGTGAACAAATCAGTGAAATAAGACATGAAACTATTCCTACTTTCAAAATCAATGTTGTAGAATTTGACACTCACCATTTGATGGTGGCAAAGGAAGATGCTGTCTTCTTTGTGCCATGCGTGGTGCAAGCTGATGATGTTGCTGGACGTAAAAGCTCATTTCTGAAGATTTATGGAATATAGATTGGAGCAATAAGTTTCAGGTCTAGTCTTAGGGTTGTTACCACCAAGACTGAATGTTGGTGCTTATCAACCAAACATTCTAACTCCAACATTCTAGAATCAATGCCAATTATTTTGAATCAAAACTAGGGGTGGGCATCAATGATCGACGATCGATAATTGATCGATAAGGATCTTGGTCGATCACAAAATATTTTGATCGATAATCATTAACTTTTTATTTATTTAAGTGCTCTCATAGTTCATTATTGTGGATGTTACAGCGTACATTTTTGGTTAGTGCCATTCTGAAGTTCACGCGCGAGAGAGAGAAAGAAAGTTTCAGCCTCAAATGGACACAGGTTTAACTAAAGAAAAACGCATCACAACTTGAATAAGTGAAATTATTCTTTATTTATAATGTTTTATTTGTATTTTATTTATAAACCTGATATAAATATATCTTATAACTAACATATTTCTACTAACTACTAAATTAATACATTTTAATTATTCAAAGACAGAACAAATTATTCATTCAGATAGGAAGCCCATCTCCAAAGCCAGGTCCAGAATCCCTGGAATGACCTCCAGTTTCTCCATCTCTTCCTCAGTGAAAAGCAGCTGCTGGTTCGAGCTCACACACTGTTTCTTCTGAGGAGGCACCATCCATTCCTCCTGGGCCTTTCTCTTCCTCAGCTGTGTTACTGTGCTCTTGTTGACCTCTCTCTCCATGGAGCGTGACCGCATAGCTCTGTCCCTCTGCTCTAAGAAGAAGCTGAACATACACCCCCTTGTCTCCTCAGGCAGGTAGTGGAGAACCATTGGGTCGTGCTGTAACAGCCAGAGGCAGTACTCTTGCTCAGAGATGTAGCGGTGGAACTGGTTCTGCTGGCACTGCTCGATGTAGTCCCACTCTTGGAGAAAGAGGTCTATGTGCTGCACAGGACCAGGCACTAGAATACACATTCAATATTGGTTAACAAGTTACATTGACTTTACTCAAATTGGTAAAACAATGTTTTTTTAAATTTATTAAAATGTGAACAAATCAGTGAAATAAGACATGAAACTATTCCTACTTTCAAAATCAATGTTGTAGAATTTGACACTCACCATTTGATGGTGGCAAAGGAAGATGCTGTCTTCTTTGTGCCATGCGTGGTGCAAGCTGATGATGTTGCTGGACGTAAAAGCTCATTTCTGAAGATTTATGGGATATAGATTGGAGCAATAAGTTTCAGGTCTAGTCTTAGGGTTGTTACCACCAAGACTGAATGTTGGTGCTTATCAACCAAACATCCTAACTCCAACATTCTAGAATCAATGCCAATTATTTTGAATCAAAACCAACTCTTGACAACCACATTTTTGGAATGTTGGAAGGGTTAATTTGACTTTACTCAAATTGGTAAAACAATGTTGTTGTTTTTTTATTAAAATGTGAACAAATCAGTGAAATAAGACATGAAACTATTCCTACTTTCAAAATCAATGTTGTAGAATTTGACACTCACCATTTGATGGTGGCAAAGGAAGATGCTGTCTTCTTTGTGCCATGCGTGGTGCAAGCTGATGATGTTGCTGGACTCTTGGAGACTCTTGGAGAAAGAGGTCTATGTGCTGCACAGGACCAGGCACTAGAATACACATTCAATATTGGTTAACAAGTTACATTGACTTTACTCAAATTGGTAAAACAATGTTGTTGTTTTTTAATTAAAATGTGAACAAATCAGTGAAATAAGACATGAAACTATTCCTACTTTCAAAATCAATGTTGTAGAATTTGACACTCACCATTTGATGGTGGCAAAGGAAGATGCTGGGCCCTATTATGCACTTCTTAACTTGCCGTCTTAAGTGTTAATTAAGACGCACCGCCAGGTTAAGACCTACCGCCACCCTTATTATGCGCTTCATACGCGCTACTGCTATTATGCAGGTGTCGATAGGCGCCCACACATAAGACGTAAAACTCCCGTGCATATATTGCTCATTGTGGGAGTGTTCATATGTTAATGAAGTGCACTAGGCGCCCCTGCTATTATGCGATCTGACTTTGCTCCTATCGCTAAGAAGTGGTTTGAAAAGTTCTTAAGTTTAGACTTCATGCACGTTTTGAAACACGAGCGTGCCTCCGCGGTTTGCGCATGCATGTGGGCACACATGAACACGCACGTGGCTCCACGGCAAGACGTCAATTACGGTCACAGTATAAATGCTTTATTTCAGAAGGGAGAGGCAGAGAAGTGCGCTGACCTCCTTCTCAGGACTTCCATAATAGCATAGCGCTAATGACTCAACGCAGCCGGTTCTTAAAGGGAATGGCACCTGGCACACTGATTGGGTTGATTGAGAAGACGCCCAAAACACACCCATGACTAATTTCTTTGCTTAGCGCTGGGTTTTAGGCGCCCACTACAGCACGCATAATAGCAAAGTGGCCTTGACCACGCCTCCACGTCTTAAGTTTAGATCTACCGCCTCGTCTTATTGATGAAGTGCATAATAGGGCCCCTAGCCTGCTATAAAATCCCTGCTGCCGGCCGGTGTGAAATGCATTCTGGGATACTGACCCAAACTAGCGAGCTTGCTTTACACACAAACTTTAGTTACGTCACCTGCATCAGCTTGAATTTTCACATTGAATAGTCACATGCGTATGAAACCCCTATGCACATTTTCCCTCTTGCATTGACTGAATTAGCTTGCTAGCTAGATCATGATCACTAGTGAGCTGGTTAAAAATTACAGGAGGACCCCGAGGTGGCGATGTTTCCAGAGCAGACGATGACAATACATTTCCCCTTCATAGGAGTTCAGTATTTATTTATTTTTTAAAGGTTATTTTTTTCAGAGTGGGGCAGTACCACTCATATTTTTCATTTTATTGGATAGAGATAGTGAAGGTAGACAGGAAAGTACGGAGGAGAGGGCATGTCAGCAGGGCATGGGCCGGATTCGAACCCATGCCGACATGGGCATATGTGTGCACTGTAGCCTGAGAGGTAGAGGTGATAGAGGTGGTCCTCACAGACGCTGTAGATTGTGCATGTATCTATGTGATTGTAGGCAGAAACCACATTAGTCATACACGAGTTACACTAATAACATCACTAATAACATCACCAAATCAATGTAATACCTCAACAGGCTTCCTAGCCACAAGGTTTGGCTTGGCTGCAGCACCAGAGGCCCCTCCAAACCGGGGTTTTTTAAACTCAAGAGAAGAATGGCAAATTTAATTGGTCAGCAGAATAAAATTATGACAAAACAGTGCTTGGATAAAATGAATGAATAACATGGCAAAATGTTATGGACATATTCACCATTGAGACAGTCAATGCAGGCCCAGGCCGGAGAGGACTCTGCACAGGCATGGCAGGGACTGAGGCTGTGGCAGCAGCAGGGCCATGGCAGGAGGTGGAGCTGGACCCTGCACCGTAGTAGCAGCAGTCACAGAGGCAGACGTGGGTGCCGATGGAACACTGGATGACTGCTAAAGACACACAGAAAATATATTCTTATGCCAACAATTCAAACGTATTAAACTGACAATTAAAAGGTATAACAGTCAACCATTCAGAACACTTGTCTGCTCATACATTTGATCAAACAAATATAAAACTCAAAACGGTCAAACCTTTCTGGTAAGTATCAATTACCAGAATAAGAGAGACTGATAATGGGATCATTTTTCAGCATGACAAATAGTTACATTTCATTACCTTCTGGGAGTGAAATCCACAGACGCAACGCCGTGGCCCACCAAACAGCAATGTCTGGCCATGTGCCTGCGCTGGACCGCCCCAGCAGTAGTGATGTGGTGGCCGAGGAAATCCATGGCAGGCAGTCCAAACTGGCACTTTGCTGGGTTGATGATTAATCCATGTTCCCGGAGGCGACTGAAGAGGAGACGGAGGTGGGATAGGTGCTCTGCCTTGGACGTGCTAGCTACCAGGATATCGTCTAGACAAACACAAAAGGGAGGTTGCCCAGCATGGCGTCCATCAACCTCTGAAAGGTCTGGGCAGCATTCTTGAGGCCAAACGGCATCCTCAAAAACTCAAAAAGTCCGAATGGTGTTATAACCGCTGTCTTGGGGACGTCCTGAGGGCTAACTGGCACCTGGTGGTATCCCCGTACCAAATCCACTTTAGAAAAAATAGACGCGCCCGCTAGATGGGCTGAAAAGTCTTGAATGTGTGGAACGGGGTAACGGTCAGGTGTGGTGACATCATTTAGACGCCGGTAGTCGCCGCACGTCCTTGGGAACGAGATGGAGAGGCGAGGCCCAAGGACTGTCAGAACGGCGAATGATGCCAAGTGCCTCCATGGCTGCAAACTCCTCTTTCGCGATGGTGAGCTTGTGTGGGTCGAGGCGGCGGGCCCTGGCATGCACTGGTGGGCCTTCCGTGGAGATGTAATGCATGACGCCGTGTTTGGTGGTAGCAGCCGAGAAGGTAGGTGTTGTGATGTCTGAGAACTCCAATAGAAGAGGAGAGAAATCGTCAGCCGGCGAGACAGCACTGGACAGCTTCATTGTGGCTGCGTCACTGCGCTCACATGACAAGGAGCCGAATGTCTCAGCGTTGACGAGTCGGCGGTTCCCCACGTCCACCAGGAGGCTGTTAGCGCAGAGAAAGTCAGCGCCTAAGAGGGGAGTAGACACCTTGGCCAACACAAAACTCCAGGTAAAACGCTGGTCAGCAAAACACAAACTCACAGTGCGCTTGCCGAAGGTAGCGATAGCACTGCCATTGGCAGCCTCAAGGGAGGGTCCTCGTTTCGCTGTTTTAATGTCTATTGCCGATACAGGCAGCACGCTCACCTGGGCACCTGTGTCACACAGAAAACGGCGGCCGGAGAGGGAGTCAGTGACGTACAGCAAGCCTGCAGAATGGCCGGCACCCACAGCTGCTAATGAGTGGTGGCCTGTGCGTTTCCCGACACACTGAAGTTGCATGGTGGCAGGCACTTCTTAGCTTTGTCCCCGAATTTCATATGGTAAAAGCACAACCCCGACGGCCTCACCCGTCGGGCCACAGCAGTAGCGGAGATGGAGAGTGGTTGGAACCCAAACTCATCCATGGTGGCTGTAAAACACTTCTTCCCAGCTGAGAAAAATATATCCGCTTCCTTGGCTAGCTGACGAAAGTCTGTTTTGATGGAATTAGCCATTGAAAAACGAACCTGGTCTGGTAACTGTTGCAGAAAAAGCTCATTAAAAAGAAAACACGGCTGATGGTCGCCCAGCAGAGCTAGCATGTGGTCCATCAGTTCAGAGGGTTTTGTGTCACCGAGCCCAGGGAGGGAGAGGAGCTGGCGTGCACGTTCAGATTCAGACAGACAAAAAGTATCTATAAGGTGCGCCTTCAAGGTAACCTATTTGTGCTGTGCCGGTGGATTTTCAATAAGACTCACCACTCTCGCTGCCGTTGAATTGGTTAGAGCTGCTACCACGTAGTAGTATTTGGTATTATCCACGGTAACATCTCTGAGGGCGAATTGAGCTTCAGCTTGTGCAAACCATGCTATGGCATTTTGTTCCCAAAAAACGGGCAGCTTGAGTGAAACTGCGTTTGTTGTCATGTTTCAATGATCTCCGAAAACGTTCGAGAGAATGTCAGGGTCACCAATGTAAGAGTGACGGCAATAACAGGACGATGTAGTCGGTTTGCCGGTAGAAAAACAATCATGTGCTTTATTCTCACTCTCTGCATGCGTACTGACAACAACAACATTCATTCATCTTTGTCCCACTTATATCCCGTCATATCACCCACTAAGCAGCCTGGGTGATTGAGTAAACACAAACATATCAACAGTGCTTTGTACAAGGCTGGAACGCCGTGAATTACGAATACTCTGCTCGCTAACGAGCGGTCACTACACCAGATGATTTTCCATTGTTACCAGCCAATGACGTGTGTGTGTGATGAAGATGGGTATGGGTAGCTATCTCGGAATTAATTAATTGTTCAGGTTTCAAACTAGTTGCTATGATTCTCCTAAATCCCCTCAGGTTATTATCAATATAATCCACACCTTTGATTAAGAGGTCTGCTCACCACTGTCCTGGGTTGATCCAGGTCTGGGTTTCAGTTTGGACTCTTTTGTAAACTGGTCGTTGTCGATGATCAGACAGACACCTCGCGGCTCACTGGTCATCTTATATGAACAGTCCTAGAAACACACACACACACACACACACACACACACACACACACACACACACACACACACATACACACACACACACACACACACAGAGCAGGGCCCAGTTGAATAGCTTCCATGAGTTTTTTTTTATTTTAGACAGTTTTTATATCATACCGCTCCCCACGCCCCACTTCCCTGAAGATCAGCAGGACTCCATTTGGATTTGGGAGAAATCGGACCCTTTTTTTTCAACAACACAGCAGAGGGTGGTGTCAGCACCGATGTCTGTGGAGGACGCCGTCTGGCTGGGACATCGTCCTTCTCTACAGTTTCAGGTGTAAAACATATTACTCTATTATGGGAACATTTTAGAGTCTATAGCAAGACTGACTTAAGGTGAGATCTAAATCTATCTTTTTTGTTTTTTTTGTTTTTTAGTTTAATTAGTTTTAATACAAGTAAAACATTCACAAGTAACACTTGCAAGTAAAACACCCACTAGTCAGAAAAAATATATGGTTGAGAAATCAGTATTGTGTAAGTGTGTCACAGTAGGTTAATTCAGAGGGTTTGATATTGTGTGTTCCATTCTCATGTGGTAAACAGCCTACTTTATGAACACATGCTATAGTATATAGTATACACATAGAGCACATACACTGATGAGCCAACATTATGACCACCTGCCTAATATGCTGTTGATATTATGCCTAATATGCTCATGCATCGATGAGCCTTGGAGCGCCCAACACCCCGTCACCAATTTGTGGTTTGTCCCTGCTCAGACCACTGTCGGTACTCACCACTGCTGACCGGGAGCACCCCACAAGCTTTGCCGTCAGGCCATAACAATTTGTCTCTTGTCAAAGTCGTTCAGGTCTTTACTCCTGCCCATTTCTCCTGCATCCAACACATACAACTTCAAGACCTGACTGTTCACTTGCTGCCTCATACATCCCACCCCTTGACAGGTGCCATTGTAACAAGATAATCAATGTTATTCACTTCACCTGTCAGTGGTCATAATGTTTTGGCTCATCGATGTAATAGTCGAGGACAGGTTGGTAGTGGTAAACAAACAAAATAGGTGACTGAACCCTGAACACCATGGATTGATTAGGTGGGAAAACCCTTAAGCAAATAATATTGGTAGGTGAAAACCTGGTAAATAAAATATAAAAGGTGGGTAAACCAAGTTTACTTGGGGGAGGGAAAAGTCACCATTTGTCAACAAGAATCCATGACAAATCAAAGAAATCATTTCCCAGCTGAGTTCAAGAGTTGAAATTACTCTAGTAGATTTGGCGGTCGGCTGAGGTCCTGCCTCAGTGATTCTGGAATGTCGAGTCTACCATAGTCTTCCTCCCTCACCGACAGTCGGATCAACATCAAGCAGTATTCTTGTAAAGAGTACACTGGCCTTGTTATGGTGGCATCCAGATACTCCGGGTGACCATCCTCTTCATTGGGCGCTGGCATATAAACGTCTTCCAGGTTCCCTTGAAGATTTGCGCCAGTAAGAGAGGCTCTAAAAACCCACGGGTGAGTCAGAAAAGTATCCATGCGATTATACCCGCCCGGTGGTATGTCTCCGTACGAGACGGGCCGTCCGGTGAAGTTGAGCCACCATATTGTGGCGCTTTGTTCCGTTCGATTAATGAACTTCACATAGGTCGGAATATCTGAATTGAGAGATCTCAGAGATTGATTTTCACTTCCGCCCCTCTCACCTATCATGGAGGGTGAATGTGGCACGATCCACCCTGCATACTCACCGGCCATGGTCGTCACGTAGCAAGCAGCAATCTCTAAATCTATCTTTATGCAACCGGCCCCTATTCTTTAACCAACTGCTAAGACAACATTAAGCTAGTTACTTTAGCTAGCTAAAGATATTGACCCCCCCCCCTACAACTAGATATTATGTTCCAACGTGTCTGCTGAATCCCACAGTAAGGGTATCTAGCTGACTAGCTAGCTAACGCTAGCCTACATAGGTGGTAAACAAACTGGCTACATTTTGGGAATATACATGGGTACTTTCTCGCCAAATGTTGTAGGGCCACATTTACAAAAGCTTAGCCCATGGAGGTGCTGGGCCCTATTATGCACTTCTTAACTTGCCGTCTTAAGTGTTAATTAAGACGCACCGCCAGGTTAAGACCTACCGCCACCCTTATTATGCGCTTCATACGCGCTACTGCTATTATGCAGGTGTCGATAGGCGCCCACACATAAGACGTAAAACTTCTGTGCATATATTGCTCATTGTGGGAGTGTTCATATGTTAATGAAGTGCACTAGGCGCCCCTGCTATTATGCGATCTGACTTTGCTCCTATCGCTAAGAAGTGGTTTGAAAAGTTCTTAAGTTTAGGCTTCATGCACGTTTTGAAACACGAGCGCGCCTCCGCGGTTTGCGCATGCATGTGGGCACACATGAACACGCACGTGGCTCCACGGCAAGACGTCAATTACGGTCACAGTATAAATGCTTTATTTCAGAAGGGAGAGGCAAGATACACATTCAATATTGGTTAACAAGTTACATTGACTTTACTCAAATTGGTAAAACAATGTTGTTGTTTTTTTATTAAAATGTGAACAAATCAGTGAAATAAGACATGAAACGATTCCTACTTTCAAAATCAATGTTGTAGAATTTGACACTCACCATTTGATGGTGGCAAAGGAAGATGCTGTCTTCTTTGTGCCATGCGTGGTGCAAGCTGATGATGTTGCTGGACTCTTGGAGACTCTTGGAGAAAGAGGTCTATGTGCTGTACAGGACCAGGCACTAGAATACACATTCAATATTGGTTAACAAGTTACATTGACTTTACTCAAATTGGTAAAACAATGTTGTTGTTTTTTTATTAAAATGTGAACAAATCAGTGAAATAAGACATGAAACTATTCCTACTTTCAAAATCAATGTTGTAGAATTTGACACTCACCATTTGATGGTGGCAAAGGAAGATGCTGTCTTCTTTGTGCCATGCGTGGTGCAAGCTGATGATGTTGCTGGACGTAAAAGCTCATTTCTGAAGATTTATGGAATATAGATTGGAGCAATAAGTTTCAGGTCTAGTCTTAGGGTTGTTACCACCAAGACTGAATGTTGGTGCTTATCAACCAAACATTCTAACTCCAACATTCTAGAATCAATGCCAATTATTTTGAATCAAAACTAGGGGTGGGCATCAATGATCGACGATCGATAATTGATCGATAAGGATCTTGGTCGATCACAAAATATTTTGATCGATAATCATTAACTTTTTATTTATTTAAGTGCTCTCGTAGTTCATTATTGTGGATGTTACAGCGTACATTTTTGGTTAGTGCCATTCTGAAGTTCACGCGAGAGAGAGAGAAAGAAAGTTTCAGCCTCAAATGGACACAGGTTTAACTAAAGAAAAACGCATCACAACTTGAATAAGTGAAATTATTCTTTATTTATAATGTTTTATTTGTATTTTATTTATAAACCTGATATAAATATATCTTATAACTAACATATTTCTACTAACTACTAAATTAATACATTTTAATTATTCAAAGACAGAACAAATTATTCATTCAGTTAGGAAGCCCATCTCCAAAGCCAGGTCCAGAATCCCTGGAATGACCTCCAGTTTCTCCATCTCTTCCTCAGTGAAAAGCAGCTGCTGGTTTGAGCTCACACACTGTTTCTTCTGAGGAGGCACCATCCATTCCTCCTGGGCCTTTCTCTTCCTCAGCTGTGTTACTGTGCTCTTGTTGACCTCTCTCTCCATGGAGCGTGACCGCATAGCTCTGTCCCTCTGCTCTAAGAAGAAGCTGAACATACACCCCCTTGTCTCCTCAGGCAGGTAGTGGAGAACCATTGGGTCGTGCTGTAACAGCCAGAGGCAGTACTCTTGCTCAGAGATGTAGCGGTGGAACTGGTTCTGCTGGCACTGCTCGATGTAGTCCCACTCTTGGAGAAAGAGGTCTATGTGCTGCACAGGACCAGGCACTAGAATACACATTCAATATTGGTTAACAAGTTACATTGACTTTACTCAAATTGGTAAAACAATGTTGTTGTTTTTTAATTAAAATGTGAACAAATCAGTGAAATAAGACATGAAACTATTCCTACTTTCAAAATCAATGTTGTAGAATTTGACACTCACCATTTGATGGTGGCAAAGGAAGATGCTGTCTTCTTTGTGCCATGCGTGGTGCAAGCTGATGATGTTGCTGGACGTAAAAGCTCATTTCTGAAGATTTATGGAATATAGATTGGAGCAATAAGTTTCAGGTCTAGTCTTAGGGTTGTTACCACCAAGACTGAATGTTGGTGCTTATCAACCAAACATCCTAACTCCAACATTCTAGAATCAATGCCAATTATTTTGAATCAAAACCAACTCTTGACAACCACATTTTTGGAATGTTGGAAGGGTTAATTTGACTTTACTCAAATTGGTAAAACAATGTTGTTTTTTTTTTATTAAAATGTGAACAAATCAGTGAAATAAGACATGAAACTATTCCTACTTTCAAAATCAATGTTGTAGAATTTGACACTCACCATTTGATGGTGGCAAAGGAAGATGCTGTCTTCTTTGTGCCATGCGTGGTGCAAGCTGATGATGTTGCTGGACTCTTGGAGACTCTTGGAGAAAGAGGTCTATGTGCTGCACAGGACCAGGCACTAGAATACACATTCAATATTGGTTAACAAGTTACATTGACTTTACTCAAATTGGTAAAACAATGTTGTTGTTTTTTTATTAAAATGTGAACAAATCAGTGAAATAAGACATGAAACTATTCCTACTTTCAAAATCAATGTTGTAGAATTTGACACTCACCATTTGATGGTGGCAAAGGAAGATGCTGGGCCCTATTATGCACTTCTTAACTTGCCGTCTTAAGTGTTAATTAAGACGCACCGCCAGGTTAAGACCTACCGCCACCCTTATTATGCGCTTCATACGCGCTACTGCTATTATGCAGGTGTCGATAGGCGCCCACACATAAGACGTAAAACTTCTGTGCATATATTGCTCATTGTGGGAGTGTTCATATGTTAATGAAGTGCACTAGGCGCCCCTGCTATTATGCGATCTGACTTTGCTCCTATCGCTAAGAAGTGGTTTGAAAAGTTCTTAAGTTTAGACTTCATGCACGTTTTGAAACACGAGCGCGCCTCCGCGGTTTGCGCATGCATGTGGGCACACATGAACACGCACGTGGCTCCACGGCAAGACGTCAATTACGGTCACAGTATAAATGCTTTATTTCAGAAGGGAGAGGCAAGATACACATTCAATATTGGTTAACAAGTTACATTGACTTTACTCAAATTGGTAAAACAATGTTGTTGTTTTTTTATCAAAATGTGAACAAATCGGTGAAATAAGACATGAAACTATTCCTACTTTCAAAATCAATGTTGTAGAATTTGACACTCACCATTTGATGGTGGCAAAGGAAGATGCTGTCTTCTTTGTGCCATGCGTGGTGCAAGCTGATGATGTTGCTGGACGTAAAAGCTAATTTCTGAAGATTTATGGAATATAGATTGGAGCAATAAGTTTCAGGTCTAGTCTTAGGGTTGTTACCACCAAGACTGAATGTTGGTGCTTATCAACCAAACATTCTAACTCCAACATTCTAGAATCAATGCCAATTATTTTGAATCAAAACTAGGGGTGGGCATCAATGATCGACGATCGATAATTGATCGATAAGGATCTTGGTCGATCAACAAAATATTTTGATCGATAATCATTAACTTTTTATTTATTTAAGTGCTCTCGTAGTTCATTATTGTGGATGTTACAGCGTACATTTTTGGTTAGTGCCATTCTGAAGTTCACGCGAGAGAGAGAGAAAGAAAGTTTCAGCCTCAAATGGACACAGGTTTAACTAAAGAAAAACGCATCACAACTTGAATAAGTGAAATTATTCTTTATTTATAATGTTTTATTTGTATTTTATTTATAAACCTGATATAAATATATCTTATAACTAACATATTTCTACTAACTACTAAATTAATACATTTTAATTATTCAAAGACAGAACAAATTATTCATTCAGATAGGAAGCCCATCTCCAAAGCCAGGTCCAGAATCCCTGGAATGACCTCCAGTTTCTCCATCTCTTCCTCAGTGAAAAGCAGCTGCTGGTTTGAGCTCACACACTGTTTCTTCTGAGGAGGCACCATCCATTCCTTCTGGGCCTTTCTCTTCCTCAGCTGTGTTACTGTGCTCTTGTTGACCTCTCTCTCCACTGAGCGTACCCGCATAACTCTGTCCCTCTGCTCTAAGAAGAAGCTGAACATACGCCCCCTTTTCTCCTCAGGCAGGTAGTGGAGAACCATTGGGTCGTGCTGTAACAGCCAGAGGCAGTACTCTTGCTCAGAGATGTAGCGGTGGAACTGGTTCTGCTGGCACTGCTCGATGTAGTCCCACTCTTGGAGAAAGAGGTCTATGTGCTGCACAGGACCAGGCACTAGAATACACATTCAATATTGGTTAACAAGTTACATTGACTTTACTCAAATTGGTAAAACAATGTTGTTGTTTTTTAATTAAAATGTGAACAAATCAGTGAAATAAGACATGAAACTATTCCTACTTTCAAAATCAATGTTGTAGAATTTGACACTCACCATTTGATGGTGGCAAAGGAAGATGCTGTCTTCTTTGTGCCATGCACTTAAGGGACAGTACCTGGTGCCGGACACCTACCTGGAGGATGAGGAGCAGCAGCTGGACCAGGTGTATAGCTACCTGCTACCTGCTACCTGCTGAATATCTATAAGAGTGCTCCACATACATACCACCCCCGTATGTCTGGCTCACGTGTCTGACAGACCCATGTTATGTATGCAATAGGCATGATGGGACTATTTTATGTTGTTGCTATACTGTGGGTGGGTGCGCTGATTGATATGTACATGTTATGTTGGTGCGTATTGATATGTCTCACCTTATACAACAACAATACTTGGAGGATGTGAGGAGTCATGTTCCTAACAGTTGAGGAAGGTCGACTGATCGTTCAATTTCCAATTGAAATAGATTCTCCATCGTCTGACTCAAGTCCCTTCCAAATATCCCAATGTCATGTCAAGTTGGAACTAATCTACTGATTTCAAGTTGGAAATAATCTACTGATTTAATCTACTGATTTAATCTATTTAATCTACTGATTTAAAGTTGGAAATAATCTACTGATTTAAATTAGAAAAACCTTCTATCTGAACAACCGTGTCTCTGTGGCAGCACTTACTAAGGTTGCTGAGTCGCTAAAGTCCTTTAACCTTCCTTTAACCACTAGGCCGGAAAAGCAGCCTGAATTCAAGTGGGTGGCTGCTGCTGCTGCTGGCAACGTACGTTTGGGCCCAGGGAACGGGCATGGAAAGAGTCACAGTCACCAAACTCTACACACTCCTTCATTGTATCCCTACATTGTACCAATTCAATTTTCAGAGTCCTAGGCCATTCCCTTGAGGGCACTGCACTACTTTCAATGGGTTCTGAAGGTCTGAGAGCAAAGCCCTTTCTACCCTAGGTAACTAACCCTGGTTCTAACCTTGGGTTCAAATCTGGAGTGTGTGGGACCAAATCTGTACATGTGGTGACCCGATGAAGCTAATGAAGCTTGAGATGAGAAAAGGGCGCTTGTCACTTTAAGGCCCAGCTGAGGGAGTTAGCGATTAGCCATGTTAGCTTAGGTCAGTTTGGCACTTTTTCCAGTGCCTGTCTGTGTATTCTAGTTGACAAGACATGGATATTGTTTGTTTCAAACGTTTATGCTAGGCTAGCTCGAGAGCTTCAAAGTAGAGCTAGCATCTGTATTTAGCTACTGTGCATAGCAGGGTTGCCAGATGGGGCGGATTACCCTCCAATGGGGCTACTTTTCATCACACTGGGCCGGAAAAAGGCAGTCGGGCTGGAGAAATAACATCATATAGTACTCTGGAGATTTCTTGGACTCTTTTGTAAACTGGTCGTTGTCGATGATCAGACAGACACCTCGCGGCTCACTGGTCATCTTATATGAACAGTCCTAGAAACACACACACACACACACACACACACACACACACACACACACACACAGAGCAGGGCCCAGTTGAATAGCTTCCATGAGTTTTTTTTTATTTTAGACAGTTATATCATACCGCTCCCCACGCCCCACTTCCCTGAAGATCAGCAGGACTCCATTTGGATTTGGGAGAAATCGGACCCTTTTTTTTCAACAACACAGCAGAGGGTGGTGTCAGCACCGATGTCTGTGGAGGACGCCGTCTGGCCGGGACATCGTCCTTCTCTACAGTTTCAGGTGTAAAACATATTACTCTATTATGGGAACATTTTAGAGTCTATATGAATGAATGAATTAGTTGAATTAGAATGAATTAGTTTTAATACAAGTAAAACATTCACAAGTAACACTTGCAAGTAAAACACCCACTAGTCAGAAAAAATATATGGTTGAGAAATCAGTATTGTGTAAGTGTGTCACAGTAGGTTAATTCAGAGGGTTTGATATTGTGTGTTCCATTCTCATGTGGTAAACAGCCTACTTTATCTACACATGCTATAGTATACACATAGAGCACATACACTGATGAGCCAACATTATGACCACCTGCCTAATATGCTGTTGATATTATGCCTAATATGCTCATGCATCGATGAGCCTTGGAGCGTCACCAATTTGTGGTTTGTCCCTGCTCAGACCACTGTCGGTACTCACCACTGCTGACCGGGAGCACCCCACAAGCTTTGCCGTCAGGCCATAACAATTTGTCTCTTGTCAAAGTCGTTCAGGTCTTTACTCCTGCCCATTTCTCCTGCATCCAACACATACAACTTCAAGACCTGACTGTTCACTTGCTGCCTCATACATCCCACCCCTTGACAGGTGCCATTGTAACAAGAGAATCAATTAGTTATTCACTTCACCTGTCAGTGGTCATAATGTTTTGGCTCATCGATGTAATAGTCGAGGACAGGTTGGTAGTGGTAAACAAACAAAATAGGTGACTGAACCCTGAACACCATGGATTGATTAGGTGGGAAAACCCTTTAGCAAATAATATTGGTAGGTGAAAACCTGGTAAATAAAATATAAAAGGTGGGTAAACCAAGTTTACTTGGGGGAGGGAAAAGTCACCATTTGTCAACAAGAATCCATGACAAATCAAAGAAATCATTTCCCAGCTGAGTTCAAGAGTTGAAGTTACTCTAGTAGATTTGGCGGTCGGCTGAGGTCCTGCCTCAGTGATTCTGGAATGTCGAGTCTACCATAGTCTTCCTCCCTCACCGACAGTCGGATCAACATCAAGCAGTATTCTTGTAAAGAGTACACTGGCCTTGTTATGGTGACATCCAGATACTCCGGGTGACCATCCTCTTCATTGGGGGCTGGCATATAAACGTCTTCCAGGTTCCCTTGAAGATTTGCGCCAGTAAGAGAGGCTCTAAAAACCCACGGGTGAGTCAAAAAAGTATCCATGCGATTATACCCGCACGGTGGTATGTCTCCGTACGAGACGGGCCGTCCGGTGAAGTTGAGCCACCATATTGTGGCGCTTTGTTCCGTTCGATTAATGAACTTCACATAGGTCGGATTATCTGAATTGAGAGATCTCAGAGATTGATTTTCACTTCCGCCCCTCTCACCTATCATGGAGGGTGAATGTGGCACGATCCACCCTGCATACTCACCGGCCATGGTCGTCACGTAGCAAGCAGCAATCTCTAAATCTATTTTTATGCAACCGGCCCCTATTCTTTAACCAACTGCTAAGACAACATTAAGCTAGTTACTTTAGCTAGCTAAAGATATTGACCCCCCCCCCTACAACTTGTCTAGATATTATGTTCCAACGTGTCTGCTGAATCCCACAGTAAGGGTATCTAGCTGACTAGCTAGCTAACGCTAGCCTACATAGGTGGTAAACAAACTGGCTACATTTTGGGAATATACATGGGTACTTTCTCGCCAAATGTTGTAGGGCCACATTTACAAAAGCTTAGCCCATGGAGGTGCTGGGCCCTATTATGCACTTCTTAACTTGCCGTCTTAAGTGTTAATTAAGACGCACCGCCAGGTTAAGACCTACCGCCACCCTTATTATGCGCTTCATACGCGCTACTGCTATTATGCAGGTGTCGATAGGCGCCCACACATAAGACGTAAAACTCCTCTGCATATATTGCTCATTGTGGGAGTGTTCATATGTTAATGAAGTGCACTAGGCGCCCCTGCTATTATGCGATCTGACTTTGCTCCTATCGCTAAGAAGTGGTTTGAAAAGTTCTTAAGTTTAGACTTCATGCACGTTTTGAAACACGAGCGCGCCTCCGCGGTTTGCGCATGCATGTGGGCACACATGAACACGCACGTGGCTCCACGGCAAGACGTCAATTACGGTCACAGTATAAATGCTTTATTTCAGAATAGTGCGGTGGCTTAAGACCATATTTGAACATAATGGGGACGCGCCGGACAAAAGCACCAAATTTTTTCCATGTGCTCTACATCACCATAGCTTTCAATTTTTGGTGGGAGCCACTTCATCAAGATGGCCGATGGCGGCCATTTTGGATTTCCAAGGTGGCCGCCATGTAAAATCTATAAGTGCAAATATCTCGGCTTCCAAGCCACTTAGAAGGTCAATCTTGGTGTCAAAATATACATGTTCTGGGTCAGGGAATGCATTAAAGCTATTGAGAATATCATTATGTGATTTTCTTTTTTTGGACCACTGCACTGACTGAGGCTGGTATCGCATCCTCTGGCACAGCTGACTCTTTCCTCAAAGCATCCCACCTCACTAGGACAAGACATGCCCACCAAGTGAGCGCTCTGGCACTGGGGAAGCTGCAGCAGGATGCCTTCTTGGACATGGTGACTGAGGGACCACGTGATGAGAAGATCAAAGAAGCTTGGAGACAAGATATGATCACCAAGAGTCCAACATTCCAGTACTGGGATACCATCCTCAACTTGGAAATAATGGGTCTGATATTTGTACGTGTCCACAGAGAACAGGATTTCCCCCTCTATGTGGAGTCACTGAAGGCTCTCGTCCCATGGTTCTTCGCCCTTGATCACCAGAACTATGCCAGATGGATTCCTGTCCACATCCGCGACATGGAAAGCTTGCCCATGTCCATTCACAATGAATTTGAAGAACATGGTCACTGGGTTATTCCCAAGACCACAAACAGATTCTCAAGCATACCGATAGACCAGGCTCATGAGCAGAATAATGATCTGGTGAAGGGTTCTGGGGGTGCAGTGGGACTCACCGAGAATCCCTCAGCATTCAAGAAGTGGATGATCGCAGGGCCTGAACAAGCATGACTCCTAAAAGAGTTTGAGCAGGAGTTCAGAAGAAGGCAATAAACAACAACACCATGAAGAAGGAATGTCTACACAGAAGACATTCAAAGAACAAGCACTAGCTCTGGTGCACACCATCACTGGGATGAGCAATCCATTCCTAGATGATACCCCCGAGCTTCTAATGCTGGACACACGAAATATAACTGACGAGTCTGTGGTTAACACAGTCCGCAATGTGGAATCAGTGGGCAGAGATCAGTACAACAAGTACCATGAGAGAGTGATCAGGAACCGCACACACTCCATTCACGAGCCCATCAAAAATAACTCACTGCCTCTCTTCAGATGCCCAACACCCAAGACCAAGACCAAGCAGGCAGGGCAGACCTCAATGTTGAAGGATGATGTTGCACTCTTCTCCCAATTATATATAGCCATGCAACACAGAGAGGGTGACATGAGCACCTTTTTTAAGCACGAAAACCATCCATACCCTCCCTCCCTATCTGACAGAGGGAAACTACGCTTGGGAAAGAAGTCAGATCTGCTAATTGTTCTGACAGAGAAGACACAACAGGAACCTCCAGGTACTTTTTTTTTTTTTACAAACAAGTTGTAATCAGTCAGTGGCATTAAGTAGTATCAGTAATAATCAGAAAAAAGTGCATATCATTCTCTTCAAGGTCTGTAGAGAGTCCTTATTTAAAGTTTGTTTTTCGTTTTTTAACTAACTTTCTTTTTTACCTCCAGGGACTTTTGATGTCAAAGTACTCGACGGTGCTGCTGTTGTGCACTTCCTGTCCACCACCAACATTACCACATTCGACGAATATGCCAGTTGTGTCTTTGTTCCCACCCACATCATGAAGCACTTGGAGACCTCTGCAAGAGTTGATGTGGTCTGGGATACTTACATCACCAGCAGCATAAAAGAGTCAACAAGGGAGAAGCAAGGCAAAGGGATACGACGGAAGGTGGCTGGTCAGAACAAGCTGCCAGGGAATTGGCCAGATTTCCTGCGTGACCCTATGAACAAGCAGGAACTCTTCACCTTCCTCTCCAGGAAGATTGCATCCATTGCCTGGCCAGATGGTAAGCAGGTCTTCATTACATCTGGCACCAGAGTGGTCGGCACAGACACCAGCCACTTCATACTGCCATGTAACCATGAAGAGGCCGACACCAGGATACTGATTCATCTGCTTGATGCCCTGGAGCATCGCTCTTCTACCTGCTTGGTACGCACTGTGGATACAGATGTTGTCGTTATCCTCATCGGCAAGTTCCATGCCCTGCCCTCCAAGTATCCAGCTGCAGACATCTGGGTCGCTTTTGGCACTGGCAAGAACTACAGATATCTTCATATCAATAACATCTGCCATACTCTGGGCAAAGGTAAGTCCACAGCACTTCCAGTCTTCCACTGTTTCACAGGCTGTGACACAACCTCAGCATTCTGTGGGAAGGGGAAGAAGTCAGCATTGGAGGCTTGGGAAGTCCTACCCCGAGGTCACCCAGGCCTTCAACTACATGGCAGCGAATCCGCACACTCCCGTGACCATAGATGCCCAGCAATTTCAACTTCTGGAGCGCTACACAATCGTCCTTTACGACAAGATGAGTGATGTGGAATCTATTAATGAAGCACGGAGAGAGTTGTTCTGCCAGAAGAACAGAACCATGGAACACATTCCACCAACACAAGATTCCCTTCTGCAGCACTTGAAGCGAGTTGCCTACCAGTCTGGGATCTGGGCAACATCTGAACTGGCTCAGCAGCCGACACCCAGTCCAGAAGGATGTGGATGGACATTGGATAGAGACAGCCAGGTCTGGCTTCCTGTGTGGAGCATTCTACCAATGGCTTTTGAAAGCTGCACTGAACTGGTCAAATGTGGCTGTAAAAGCGCAAGTGGCTGTGGTGCAAAGTGCTCATGCAAGAAAGCACACTGGAAATGCACAGAGCTTTGCAGTTGTAAATGTGACCGATAATTTGATGATATAAAATGCTTTGTTATGTTAAAAAGTGAAGCACATAAAGTTCAATTCAATTAATGCATGTTGTCCATTTTTCAATATACATGCCATTGAAAACATACATATTAATATATGTCCAGCTGCTTAAGAACCGAGTTGAAACTTATGGATACATTGCCAGAATGAACATATTTATTTGATCTCGGCACAAATAATCATCTAGTGATATTCTCAATAGCTTTAATGCATTCCTTGACCCAGAAAATGTATATTTTGACACCAAGATTGACCTTGTATGTGGCTTGGAAGCCGAGATATTTGCACTTATAGATTTTACATGGCGGCCACCTTGGAAATCCAAGATGGCCGCCATCGGCCATCTTGATGAAGTGGCTCCCACCAAAAATTGAAAGCTATGGTGATGTAGAGCACATGGAAAAAGTTTGGTGCTTTTGTCCGGCGCGTCCCCATTATTTTGCTAAGCTGCCGCACTAGAAGGGAGAGGCAAGATACACATTCAATATTGGTTAACAAGTTACATTGACTTTACTCAAATTGGTAAAACAATGTTGTTGTTTTTTTATTAAAATGTGAACAAATCAGTGAAATAAGACATGAAACTATTCCTACTTTCAAAATCAATGTTGTAGAATTTGACACTCACCATTTGATGGTGGCAAAGGAAGATGCTGTCTTCTTTGTGCCATGCGTGGTGCAAGCTGATGATGTTGCTGGACGTAAAAGCTCATTTCTGAAGATTTATGGAATATAGATTGGAGCAATAAGTTTCAGGTCTAGTCTTAGGGTTGTTACCACCAAGACTGAATGTTGGTGCTTATCAACCAAACATTCTAACTCCAACATTCTAGAATCAATGCCAATTATTTTGAATCAAAACTAGGGGTGGGCATCAATGATCGACGATCGATAATTGATCGATAAGGATCTTGGTCGATCACAAAATATTTTGATCGATAATCATTAACTTTTTATTTATTTAAGTGCTCTCGTAGTTCATTATTGTGGATGTTACAGCGTACATTTTTGGTTAGTGCCATTCTGAAGTTCACGCGAGAGAGAGAGAAAGAAAATTTCAGCCTCAAATGGACACAGGTTTAAATAAAGAAAAACGCATCACAACTTGAATAAGTGAAATTATTCTTTATTTATAATGTTTTATTTGTATTTTATTTATAAACCTGATATAAATATATCTTATAACTAACATATTTCTACTAACTACTAAATTAATACATTTTAATTATTCAAAGACAGAACAAATTATTCATTCAGATAGGAAGCCCATCTCCAAAGCCAGGTCCAGAATCCCTGGAATGACCTCCAGTTTCTCCATCTCTTCCTCAGTGAAAAGCAGCTGCTGGTTTGAGCTCACACACTGTTTCTTCTGAGGAGGCACCATCCATTCCTCCTGGGCCTTTCTCTTCCTCAGCTGTGTTACTGTGCTCTTGTTGACCTTTCTCTCCACTGAGCGTACCTGCATAGCTCTGTCCCTCTGCTCTAAGAAGAAGCTGAACATACACCCCCTTGTCTCCTCAGGCAGGTAGTGGAGAACCATTGGGTCGTGCTGTAACAGCCAGAGGCAGTACTCTTGCTCAGAGATGTAGCGGTGGAACTGGTTCTGCTGGCACTGCTCGATGTAGTCCCACTCTTGGAGAAAGAGGTCTATGTGCTGCACAGGACCAGGCACTAGAATACACATTCAATATTGGTTAACAAGTTACATTGACTTTACTCAAATTGGTAAAACAATGTTGTTGTTTTTTTATTAAAATGTGAACAAATCAGTGAAATAAGACATGAAACTATTCCTACTTTCAAAATCAATGTTGTAGAATTTGACACTCACCATTTGATGGTGGCAAAGGAAGATGCTGTCTTCTTTGTGCCATGCGTGGTGCAAGCTGATGATGTTGCTGGACTCTTGGAGACTCTTGGAGAAAGAGGTCTATGTGCTGCACAGGACCAGGCACTAGAATACACATTCAATATTGGTTAACAAGTTACATTGACTTTACTCAAATTGGTAAAACAATGTTGTTGTGTTTTAATTAAAATGTGAACAAATCAGTGAAATAAGACATGAAACTATTCCTACTTTCAAAATCAATGTTGTAGAATTTGACACTCACCATTTGATGGTGGCAAAGGAAGATGCTGTCTTCTTTGTGCCATGCGTGGTGCAAGCTGATGATGTTGCTGGACGTAAAAGCTCATTTCTGAAGATTTATGGGATATAGATTGGAGCAATAAGTTTCAGGTCTAGTCTTAGGGTTGTTACCACCAAGACTGAATGTTGGTGCTTATCAACCAAACATCCTAACTCCAACATTCTAGAATCAATGCCAATTATTTTGAATCAAAACCAACTCTTGACAACCACATTTTTGGAATGTTGGAAGGGTTCATTTGACTTTACTCAAATTGGTAAAACAATGTTTTATTTTATTTTATTAAAATGTGAACAAATCTGCCTTAAGGGACAGTACCTGGTGCCGGCTGACACCTACCTGGAGGATGAGGAGCAGCAGCTGGACCAGGTGTATAGCTACCTGCTACCTGCTACCTGCTGAATATCTATAAGAGTGCTCCACATACATACCACCCCCGTATGTCTGGCTCACGTGTCTGACAGACCCATGTTATGTATGCAATAGGCATGATGGGACTATTTTATGTTGTTGCTATACTGTGGGTGGGTGCGCTGATTGATATGTACATGTTATGTTGGTGCGTATTGATATGTCTCACCTTATACAACAACAATACTTGGAGGATGTGAGGAGTCATGTTCCTAACAGTTGAGGAAGGTCGACTGATCGTTCAATTTCCAATTGAAATAGATTCTCCATCGTCTGACTCAAGTCCCTTCCAAATATCCCAATGTCATGTCAAGTTGGAACTAATCTACTGATTTAAAGTTGGAAATAATCTACTGATTTAATCTACTGATTTAATCTATTTAATCTACTGATTTAAAGTTGGAAATAATCTACTGATTTAAATTAGAAAAACCTTCTATCTGAACAACCGTGTCTCTGTGGCAGCACTTACTAAGGTTGCTGAGTCGCTAAAGTCCTTTAACCTTCCTTTAACCACTAGGCCGGAAAAGCAGCCTGAATTCAAGTGGGTGGCTGCTGCTGCTGCTGCTGGCAACGTACGTTTGGGCCCAGGGAACGGGCATGGAAAGAGTCACAGTCACCAAACTCTACACACTCCTTCATTGTATCCCTACATTGTACCAATTCAATTTTCAGAGTCCTAGGCCATTCCCTTGAGGGCCCTGCCCTACTTTCAATGGGTTCTGAAGGTCTGAGAGCAAAGCCCTTTCTACCCTAGGTAACTAACCCTGGTTCTAACCTTGGGTTCAAATCTGGAGTGTGTGGGACCAAATCTGTACATGTGGTGACCCGATGAAGCTAATGAAGCTTGAGATGAGAAAAGGGCGCTTGTCACTTTAAGGCCCAGCTGAGGGAGTTAGCGATTAGCCATGTTAGCTTAGGTCAGTTTGGCACTTTTTCCAGTGCCTGTCTGTGTATTCTAGTTGACAAGACATGGATATTGTTTGTTTCAAACGTTTATGCTAGGCTAGCTCGAGAGCTTCAAAGTAGAGCTAGCATCTGTATTTAGCTACTGTGCATAGCAGGGTTGCCAGATGGGGCGGATTACCCTCCAATGGGGCTACTTTTCATCACACTGGGCCGGAAAAAGGCAGTCGGGCTGGAGAAATAACATCATATAGTACTCTGGAGATTTCTTGGAGTCTTTTGTAAACTGGTCGTTGTCGATGATCAGACAGACACCTCGCGGCTCACTGGTCATCTTATATGAACAGTCCTAGAAACACACACACACACACACACACACACACACACACACACACACACACAGACACACACACAGAGCAGGGCCCAGTTGAATAGCTTCCATGAGTTTTTTTTTATTTTAGACAGTTTTTATATCATACCGCTCCCCACGCCCCACTTCCCTGAAGATCAGCAGGAGTCCATTTGGATTTGGGAGAAATCTGACCCTTTTTTTTCAACAACACAGCAGAGGGTGGTGTCAGCACCGATGTCTGTGGAGGACGCCGTCTGGCTGGGACATCGTCCTTCTCTACAGTTTCAGGTGTAAAACATATTACTCTATTATGGGAACATTTTAGAGTCTATATGAATGAATGAATTAGTTGAATTAGAATGAATTAGTTTTAATACAAGTAAAACATTCACAAGTAACACTTGCAAGTAAAACACCCACTAGTCAGAAAAAATATATGGTTGAGAAATCAGTATTGTGTAAGTGTGTCACAGTAGGTTAATTCAGAGGGTTTGATATTGTGTGTTCCATTCTCATGTGGTAAACAGCCTACTTTATGAACACATGCTATAGTATATAGTATACACATAGAGCACATACACTGATGAGCCAACATTATGACCACCTGCCTAATATGCTGTTGATATTATGCCTAATATGCTCATGCATCGATGAGCCTTGGAGCGTCACCAATTTGTGGTTTGTCCCTGCTCAGACCACTGTCGGTACTTACCACTGCTGACCGGGAGCACCCCACAAGCTTTGCCGTCAGGCCATAACAATTTGTCTCTTGTCAAAGTCGTTCAGGTCTTTACTCCTGCCCATTTCTCCTGCATCCAACACATACAACTTCAAGACCTGACTGTTCACTTGCTGCCTCATACATCCCACCCCTTGACAGGTGCCATTGTAACAAGATAATCAATGTTATTCACTTCACCTGTCAGTGGTCATAATGTTTTGGCTCATCGATGTAATAGTCGAGGACAGGTTGGTAGTGGTAAACAAACAAAATAGGTGACTGAACCCTGAACACCATGGATTGATTAGGTGGGAAAACCCTTAAGCAAATACTATTGGTAGGTGAAAACCTGGTAAATAAAATATAAAAGGTGGGTAAACCAAGTTTACTTGGGGGAGGGAAAAGTCACCATTTGTCAACAAGAATCCATGACAAATCAAAGAAATCATTTCCCAGCTGAGTTCAAGAGTTGAAATTACTCTAGTAGATTTGGCGGTCGGCTGAGGTCCTGCCTCAGTGATTCTGGAATGTCGAGTCTACCATAGTCTTCCTCCCTCACCGACAGTCGGATCAACATCAAGCAGTATTCTTGTAAAGAGTACACTGGCCTTGTTATGATGACATCCAGATACTCCGGGTGACCATCCTCTTCATTGGGCGCTGGCATATAAACGTCTTCCAGGTTCCCTTGAAGATTTGCGCCAGTAAGAGAGGCTCTTACGCCCGGTGGTATGTCTCCGTACGAGACGGGCCGTCCGGTGAAGTTGAGCCACCATATTGTGGCGCTTTGTTCCGTTCGATTAATGAACTTCACATAGGTCGGAATATCTGAATTGAGAGATCTCAGAGATTGATTTTCACTTCCGCCCCTCTCACCTATCATGGAGGGTGAATGTGGCACGATCCACCCTGCATACTCACCGGCCATGGTCGTCACGTAGCAAGCAGCAATCTCTAAATCTATCTTTATGCAACCGGCCCCTATTCTTTAACCAACTGCTAAGACAACATTAAGCTAGTTACTTTAGCTAGCTAAAGATATTGACCCCCCCCCCTACAACTTGTCTAGATATTATGTTCCAACGTGTCTGCTGAATCCCACAGTAAGGGTATCTAGCTGACTAGCTAGCTAACGCTAGCCTACATAGGTGGTAAACAAACTGGCTACATTTTGGGAATATACATGGGTACTTTCTCGCCAAATGTTGTAGGGCCACATTTACAAAAGCTTAGCCCATGGAGGTATAGCCTGCTATAAAATCCCTGCTGCCGGCCGGTGTGAAATGCATTCTGGGATACTGACCCAAACTAGCGAGCTTGCTTTACACACAAACTTTTGTTACGTCACCTGCATCAGCTTGAATTTTCACATTGAATAGTCACATGCGTATGAAACCCCTATGCACATTTTCCCTCTTGCATTGACTGAATTAGCTTGCTAGCTAGATCATGATCACTAGTGAGCTGGTTAAAAATTACAGGAGGACCCCGAGGTGGCGATGTTTCCAGAGCAGACGATGACAATACATTTCCCCTTCATAGGAGTTCAGTATTTATTTATTTTTTAAAGGTTATTTTTTTCAGAGTGGGGCAGTACCACTCATATTTTTCATTTTATTGGATAGAGATAGTGAAGGTAGACAGGAAAGTACGGAGGAGAGGGCATGTCAGCAGGGCATGGGCCGGATTCGAACCCATGCCGACATGGGCATATGTGTGCACTGTAGCCTGAGAGGTAGAGGTGATAGAGGTGGTCCTCACAGACGCTGTAGATTGTGCATGTATCTATGTGATTGTAGGCAGAAACCACATTAGTCATACACGAGTTACACTAATAACATCACTAATAACATCACCAAATCAATGTAATACCTCAACAGGCTTCCTAGCCACAAGGTTTGGCTTGGCTGCAGCACCAGAGGCCCCTCCAAACCGGGGTTTTTGAAACTGAAGAGAAGAATGGCAAATTTAATTGGTCAGCAGAATAAAATTATGACAAAACAGTGCTTGGATAAAATGAATGAATAACATGGCAAAATGTTATGGACATATTCACCATTGAGACAGTCAATGCAGGCCCAGGCCGGAGAGGACTCTGCACAGGCATGGCAGGGACTGAGGCTGTGGCAGCAGCAGGGCCATGGCAGGAGGTGGAGCTGGACCCTGCACCGTAGTAGCAGCAGTCACAGAGGCAGACGTGGGTGCCGATGGAACACTGGATGACTGCTAAAGACACACAGAAAATATATTCTTATGCCAACAATTCAAACGTATTAAACTGACAATTAAAAGGTATAACAGTCAACCATTCAGAACACTTGTCTGCTCATACATTTGATCAAACAAAAACAAAACTCAAAACGGTCAAACCTTTCTGGTAAGTATCAATTACCAGAATAAGAGAGACTGATAATGGGATCATTTTTCAGCATGACAAATAGTTACATTTCATTACCTTCTGGGAGTGAAATCCACAGACGCAACGCCGTGGCCCACCAAACAGCAATGTCTGGCCATGTGCCTGCGCTGGACCGCCCCAGCAGTAGTGATGTGGTGGCCGAGGAAATCCATGGCAGGCAGTCCAAACTGGCACTTTGCTGGGTTGATGATTAATCCATGTTCCCGGAGGCGACTGAAGAGGAGACGGAGGTGGGATAGGTGCTCTGCCTTGGACGTGCTAGCTACCAGGATATCGTCTAGGTAGACAAACACAAAAGGGAGGTTGCCCAGCATGGCGTCCATCAACCTCTGAAAGGTCTGGGCAGCATTCTTGAGGCCAAACGGCATCCTCAAAAACTCAAAAAGTCCGAATGGTGTTATAACCGCTGTCTTGGGGACGTCCTGAGGGCTAACTGGCACCTGGTGGTATCCCCGTACCAAATCCACTTTAGAAAAAATAGACGCGCCCGCTAGATGGGCTGAAAAGTCTTGAATATGTGGAACGGGGTAACGGTCAGGTGTGGTGACATCATTTAGACGCCGGTAGTCGCCGCACGGACGCCAGCCTCCGTTGGACTTGGGAACGAGATGGAGAGGCGAGGCCCAAGGACTGTCAGAACGGCGAATGATGCCAAGTGCCTCCATGGCTGCAAACTCCTCTTTCGCGATGGTGAGCTTGTGTGGGTCGAGGCGACGGGCCCTGGCATGCACTGGTGGGCCTTCCGTGGAGATGTAATGCATGACGCCGTGTTTGGTGGTAGCAGCCGAGAAGGTAGGTGTTGTGATGTCTGAGAACTCCAATAGAAGAGGAGAGAAATCGTCAGCCGGCGAGACAGCACTGGACAGCTTCATTGTGGCTGCGTCACTGCGCTCACATGACAAGGAGCCGAATGTCTCAGCGTTGACGAGTCGGCGGTTCCCCACGTCCACCAGGAGGCTGTTAGCGCAGAGAAAGTCAGCGCCTAAGAGGGGAGTAGACACCTTGGCCAACACAAAACTCCAGGTAAAACGCTGGTCAGCAAAACACAAACTCACAGTGCGCTTGCCGAAGGTAGCGATAGCACTGCCATTGGCAGCCTCAAGGGAGGGTCCTCGTTTCGCTGTTTTAATGTCTATTGCCGATACAGGCAGCACGCTCACCTGGGCACCTGTGTCACACAGAAAACGGCGGCCGGAGAGGGAGTCAGTGACGTACAGCAAGCCTGCAGAATGGCCGGCACCCACAGCTGCTAATGAGTGGCGGCCTGTGCGTTTCCCGACACACTGAAGTTGCATGGTGGCAGGCACTTCTTAGCTTTGTCCCCGAATTTCATATGGTAAAAGCACAACCCCGACGGCCTCACCCGTCGGGCCACAGCAGTAGCGGAGATGGAGAGTGGTTGGAACCCAAACTCATCCATGGTGGCTGTAAAACACTTCTTCCCAGCTGAGAAAAATATATCCGCTTCCTTGGCTAGCTGACGAAAGTCTGTTTTGATGGAATTAGCCATTGAAAAACGAACCTGGTCTGGTAACTGTTGCAGAAAAAGCTCATTAAAAAGAAAACACGGCTGATGGTCGCCCAGCAGAGCTAGCATGTGGTCCATCAGTTCAGAGGGTTTTGTGTCACCGAGCCCAGGGAGGGAGAGGAGCTGGCGTGCACGTTCAGATTCAGACAGACAAAAAGTATCTATAAGGTGCGCCTTCAAGGTAACATATTTGTGCTGTGCCGGTGGGTTTTCAATAAGACTCACCACTCTCGCTGCCGTTGAATTGGTTAGAGCTTCTACCACGTAGTAGTATTTGGTATTATCCACGGTAACATCTCTGAGGGCGAATTGAGCTTCAGCTTGTGCAAACCATGCTATGGCATTTTGTTCCCAAAAAACGGGCAGCTTGAGTGAAACTGCGTTTGTTGTCATGTTTCAATGATCTCCGAAAACGTTCGAGAGAATGTCAGGGTCACCAATGTAGGAGTGACGGCAATAACAGGACGATGTAGTCGGTTTGCCGGTAGAAAAACAATCATGTGCTTTATTCTCACTCTCTGCATGCGTACTGACAACAACAACATTCATTCATCTTTGTCCCACTTATATCCCATCATATCACCCGCTAAGCAGCCTGGGTGATTGAGTAAACACAAACATATCAACAGTGCTTTGTACAAGGCTGGAACGCCGTGAATTACGAATACTCTGCTCGCTAATGAGCGGTCACTACACCAGATGATTTTCCATTGTTACCAGCCAATGACGTGTGTGTGTGATGAAGATGGGTATGGGTAGCTATCTCGGAATTAATTAATTGTTCAGGTTTCAAACTAGTTGCTATGATTCTCCTAAATCCCCTCAGGTTATTATCAATATAATCCACACCTTTGATTAAGAGGTCTGCTCACCACTGTCCTGGGTTGATCCAGGTCTGGGTTTCAGTTTGGACTCTTTTGTAAACTGGTCGTTGTCGATGATCAGACAGACACCTCGCGGCTCACTGGTCATCTTATATGAACAGTCCTAGAAACACACACACACACACACACACACACACACAGAGCAGGGCCCAGTTGAATAGCTTCCATGAGTTTTTTTTTATTTTAGACAGTTTTTATATCATACCGCTCCCCACGCCCCACTTCCCTGAAGATCAGCAGGACTCCATTTGGATTTGGGAGAAATCTGACCCTTTTTTTTCAACAACACAGCAGAGGGTGGTGTCAGCACCGATGTCTGTGGAGGACGCCGTCTGGCTGGGACATCGTCCTTCTCTACAGTTTCAGGTGTAAAACATATTACTCTATTATGGGAACATTTTAGAGTCTATAGCAAGACTGACTTAAGGTGAGATCTAAATCTATCTTTTTTTTTTTTTTTTTTGGTTTAATTAGTTTTAATACAAGTAAAACATTCACAAGTAACACTTGCAAGTAAAACACCCACTAGTCAGAAAAAATATATGGTTGAGAAATCAGTATTGTGTAAGTGTGTCACAGTAGGTTAATTCAGAGGGTTTGATATTGTGTGTTCCATTATCATGTGGTAAACAGCCTACTTTATGAACACATGCTATAGTATATAGTATACACATAGAGCACATACACTGATGAGCCAACATTATGACCACCTGCCTAATATGCTGTTGATATTATAAGCCTAATATGCTCATGCATCGATGAGCCTTGGAGCGTCACCGATTTGTGGTTTGTCCCTGCTCAGACCACTGTCGGTACTCACCACTGCTGACCGGGAGCACCCCACAAGCTTTGCCGTCAGGCCATAACAATTTGTCTCTTGTCAAAGTCGTTCAGGTCTTTACTCCTGCCCATTTCTCCTGCATCCAACACATACAACTTCAAGACCTGACTGTTCACTTGCTGCCTCATACATCCCACCCCTTGACAGGTGCCATTGTAACAAGATAATCAATGTTATTCACTTCACCTGTCAGTGGTCATAATGTTTTGGCTCATCGATGTAATAGTCGAGGACAGGTTGGTAGTGGTAAACAAACAAAATAGGTGACTGAACCCTGAACACCATGGATTGATTAGGTGGGAAAACCCTTTAGCAAATAATATTGGTAGGTGAAAACCTGGTAAATAAAATATAAAAGGTGGGTAAACCAAGTTTACTTGGGGGAGGGAAAAGTCACCATTTGTCAACAAGAATCCATGACAAATCAAAGAAATCATTTCCCAGCTGAGTTCAAGAGTTGAAATTACTCTAGTAGATTTGGCGGTCGGCTGAGGTCCTGCCTCAGTGATTCTGGAATGTCGAGTCTACCATAGTCTTCCTCCCTCACCGACAGTCGGATCAACATCAAGCAGTATTCTTGTAAAGAGTACACTGGCCTTGTTATGGTGACATCCAGATACTCCGGGTGACCATCCTCTTCATTGGGGGCTGGCATATAAACGTCTTCCAGGTTCCCTTGAAGATTTGCGCCAGTAAGAGAGGCTCTAAAAACCCACGGGTGAGTCAGAAAAGTATCCATGCGATTATACCCGCCCGGTGGTATGTCTCCGTACGAGACGGGCCGTCCGGTGAAGTTGAGCCACCATATTGTGGCGCTTTGTTCCGTTCGATTAATGAACTTCACATAGGTCGGAATATCTGAATTGAGAGATCTCAGAGATTGATTTTCACTTCCGCCCCTCTCACCTATCATGGAGGGTGAATGTGGCACGATCCACCCTGCATACTCACCGGCCATGGTCGTCACGTAGCAAGCAGCAATCTCTAAATCTATCTTTATGCAACCGGCCCCTATTCTTTAACCAACTGCTAAGACAACATTAAGCTAGTTACTTTAGCTAGCTAAAGATATTGACCCCCCCCCCTACAACTTGTCTAGATATTATGTTCCAACGTGTCTGCTGAATCCCACAGTAAGGGTATCTAGCTGACTAGCTAGCTAACGCTAGCCTACATAGGTGGTAAACAAACTGGCTACATTTTGGGAATATACATGGGTACTTTCTCGCCAAATGTTGTAGGGCCACATTTACAAAAGCTTAGCCCATGGAGGTGCTGGGCCCTATTATGCACTTCTTAACTTGCCGTCTTAAGTGTTAATTAAGACGCACTGCCAGGTTAAGACCTACCGCCACCCTTATTATGCGCTTCATACGCGCTACTGCTATTATGCAGGTGTCGATAGGCGCCCACACATAAGACGTAAAACTCCTGTGCATATATTGCTCATTGTGGGAGTGTTCATATGTTAATGAAGTGCACTAGGCGCCCCTGCTATTATGCGATCTGACTTTGCTCCTATCGCTAAGAAGTGGTTTGAAAAGTTCTTAAGTTTAGACTTCATGCACGTTTTGAAACACGAGCGCGCCTCCGCGGTTTGCGCATGCATGTGGGCACACATGAACACGCACGTGGCTCCACGGCAAGACGTCAATTACGGTCACAGTATAAATGCTTTATTTCAGAAGGGAGAGGCAGAGAAGCGCGCTGACCTCCTTCTCAGGACTTCCATAATAGCATAGCGCTAATGACTCAACGCAGCCGGTTCTTAAAGGGAATGGCACCTGGCACGCTGATTGGGTTGATTGAGAAGACGCCCAAAACACACCCATGACTAATTTCTTTGCTTAGCGCCGGGTTTTAGGCGCCCACTACAGCACGCATAATAGCAAAGTGGCCTTGACCACGCCTCCACGTCTTAAGTTTAGATCTACTGCCTCGTCTTATTGATGAAGTGCATAATAGGGCCCCTAGCCTGCTATAAAATCCCTGCTGCCGGCCGGTGTGAAATGCATTCTGGGATACTGACCCAAACTAGCGAGCTTGCTTTACACACAAACTTTTGTTACGTCACCTGCATCAGCTTGAATTTTCACATTGAATAGTCACATGCGTATGAAACCCCTATGCACATTTTCCCTCTTGCATTGACTGAATTAGCTTGCTAGCTAGATCATGATCACTAGTGAGCTGGTTAAAAATTACAGGAGGACCCCGAGGTGGCGATGTTTCCAGAGCAGACGATGACAATACATTTCCCCTTCATAGGAGTTCAGTATTTATTTATTTTTTAAAGGTTATTTTTTTCAGAGTGGGGCAGTACCACTCATATTTTTCATTTTATTGGATAGAGATAGTGAAGGTAGACAGGAAAGTACGGAGGAGAGGGCATGTCAGCAGGGCATGGGCCGGATTCGAACCCATGCCGACATGGGCATATGTGTGCACTGTAGCCTGAGAGGTAGAGGTGATAGAGGTGGTCCTCACAGACGCTGTAGATTGTGCATGTATCTATGTGATTGTAGGCAGAAACCACATTAGTCATACACGAGTTACACTAATAACATCACTAATAACATCACCAAATCAATGTAATACCTCAACAGGCTTCCTAGCCACAAGGTTTGGCTTGGCTGCAGCACCAGAGGCCCCTCCAAACCGGGGTTTTTTAAACTGAAGAGAAGAATGGCAAATTTAATTGGTCAGCAGAATAAAATTATGACAAAACAGTGCTTGGATAAAATGAATGAATAACATGGCAAAATGTTATGGACATATTCACCATTGAGACAGTCAATGCAGGCCCAGGCCGGAGAGGACTCTGCACAGGCATGGCAGGGACTGAGGCTGTGGCAGCAGCATGGCAGGAGGTGGAGCTGGACCCTGCACCGTAGTAGCAGCAGTCACAGAGGCAGATGTGGGTGCCGATGGAACACTGGATGACTGCTAAAGACACACAGAAAATATATTCTTATGCCAACAATTCAAACGTATTAAACTGACAATTAAAAGGTATAACAGTCAACCATTCAGAACACTTGTCTGCTCATACATTTGATCAAACAAAAACAAAACTCAAAACGGTCAAACCTTTCTGGTAAGTATCAATTACCAGAATAAGAGAGACTGATAATGGGATCATTTTTCAGCATGACAAATAGTTACATTTCATTACCTTCTGGGCATGGGCGTCAGCAGCTTTTTGAATGTGGGGGGGACACTTATTTTTCGGGGGGTCTGGGGGTCCCCCCCCCCCCCGAATTTTTTTAAATAGTAGATTCAATTTCCTGCATTCTGGTGCGTTTTACACCCAAAATAATCTCCCTCTTTCTTTGTTTTTCCTTGGAGCTGGCATGGTCTGCAATTACTGACTACTATTATGTTTTAGTTTAACACACAGAGGCCTGACACTGACACGTGGCACTTTTTAGGTACTTTATTAAATATGAAGATTCAAAAAGAATCAAAGAGTGAATTAGAAAAGAATGAGGTAACTTTGAGTCAACAAATTGAATAAAAAGTTATGAGGAAACATAAAATATGTACCTAGGCTACACAGAGCCTATTACAATCAAACTTAGCCCTCTTCAGTGCATTGCAGAACATACAACTATAACAAAAAAATAATAATCAAAGAGTGAATTAGAGCTGTCTCCACTGCCCCTGCCTGCTGCCCCTGCCTCTGACTCACTCTCACTCTCAACCACCTATATCAGGAGAAATGGGGATGCATTGAGCACTTGTTCATATTGTTTTTCTCTAATAGAACATTTGACATAGAAATACAATCATCAATACAAAAAATACAATCACAAGCATTTTAGAAATAGAAAAATAAATGGAACAGGTGTTTTCTTCTTATTTTTTAACCCTAGCTCAAGCAATCAGATGCAAAATTGATTCTTTGGGTGGGTGCAATGGCCAAATTAAATAGTGCAAATGCTCAGGGCAATGAACACGGGCAGGAGATGCAATAATGACAGGACAGGTAAGCACTGTGAGGTGTTTGTCGCCATTCTGTGCTTTTGATGACATTTCGCCTGTGTCTGTTCTGCATTTAAACATGCCTAACAAAACTGCTAGTGCCATATAGCTGATCTAGCTCGTATTTGGTTGCTAGTAGGCTATGCTAATTCTATTGCTAATACAGAGAATGTCTCATAAGGTGCTAACATTCTTATCAGAAAAGCTGGCTGTGTTTGACCTTGGGAGAACGCAATGTTGCTGTTTGGCCACTCACGGGAAAACTTGGATGACTTTGACTTACTTTTCTCTTCTTAGAAAATGTTTTCCTTATATCCATCTTGGTGGATGATCTAAATATCGTCTTGCCTCAGTCTGAATGTTTTGAATCTGCGTGCGTGTCTGATGCGGCTGCTGCCGTGTTAAAAACAGAAGTAAAACGCGGAGTGGACTTCTGGATATGGGCAATCCCCTACTCATAAAGTGGAACGGATTTGATTGTGAAGCAATGAAAATAACGCTGACCAGTCATGCAACATATTTTTGATGGCAAATGTGGGGGGGTCCAAACGACCTTGTTTCAAAGGTGGGGGGGACACGTCCCCCCCCAAATATATGGTGGTGACGCCCATGCTTCTGGGAGTGAAATCCACAGACGCAACGCCGTGGCCCACCAAACAGCAATGTCTGGCCATGTGCCTGCGCTGGACATTTCTCAATCTGTAACCAAATGGAATGCTCAATTTCCTTGCATATACAATCTAGCGGCTAGATGTACTGAACAGCTTCGACATCCTTCTGAACCCCTCCCAATACCCACAGACACAGGATGGTAAGTAGAAGCTAGGCCTATTTAATTAAGTTGGTTGCAAAATGCATAGTATAATTCTTTAAATAGGCCTATCCTTTTTGAATAACCTAAAATGCTTGTCTAAATTGCGAAATGTAGACTATGGCCGCCGCCCATCATAGGCTAATAATAATTATCATCATCATAATAACAATAATTATTATTAGGCTATAATAACAACAATGATGAAAACAACAGGATAACATTTAAACCTTCCTACTTTTCAGTTAATCTGGCTGTTGATGTCATTTTGTCATAAAAAAACAGGCCATCACTGATTCATTATCACTCATTCCGTCCTCAGCGCTTGAAGAATATGCCGAACCGGCCATCCAGACCATCATTGGTCATTTTGGCCAAGAAATGACCAGCGATGATGACTCAACACCAGCCACAGCCCCGGACATCGATGCCATAAACGTGCAAAGAGATGCCATCGGTGTCATGACAGCGCTTCGTGGTTATGGGGGCTTGCGTTTCTCAACAGCCTGCGAAGTCCTCATCCGAGACTTCAGCGAAATTTACCCAGAGTGGGCCACACTGGCCAACATAGCCTGCTTGATTCCCGTCTCCAGTGTGCCTGCAGAGAGAGGATTCTCTCTGCAGAACCGAATTAAAACTGCGCACCGAAGTCGCCTTGGGGAGGGCAAGGTCACACGGCTAATGCGCATTGCAAGTTGCGGAGAGACACTTTGCACCTTTGATTTCAAGTCCGCAGCTGCACGCTTCAATGCTGCCAAAAAGCGACGTAATAAGTAGCTGAATGATATGAGCAGCCATTGTTATTTTTTAGTTTATTTTCAGTTTTTACTCTAGGCTATTTTATTTAAGGCTATCCCCTATCTGAGAAAAGGCATAGGCGTATGCGCATTGCAAGTTCATTTAAATCCTATGTTAGAAAGGTTCTAATATTGAACGTGCCACTCTGCTGGCCCACGACTCACAAATGGACTCCGCTGAACGTTTGATGGAGCGCCTGCTCTCTTCCATGAGACAACAGATCTCAGCCAGTCCCAAGACCAAGACCACCAACAGGGCAATCCAGACAGACTTGCTCGGCAGCACAACCAACCAATCAGACATGGCTTCCGTAACTCCCCCTCCTCCCCCTCCACTTCCTGCTGCTACCCCAAACCCTCCTCCTCCCCCACCCCCACCCCTGCCAGGCACCACTTATGGTGCATCACTTCTGGCACACTTTTGGTGCGCCACCCCTGGTGCACCCCCACCACCTCCTCCTTTACCTGGGATGCCACCTCCTCCTCCACCACCTCTACCAGGGATGGGGCAGGGAGGTCCACCTCCTCCCCCTCCCCTGCCTGGTATGGGCCCCCCACCTCCCCCTCCCCTGCCTGGTATGGGCCCCCTACCTCCCCCTCCCCTGCCTGGTATGGGCCCCCCTCCCCCACCACCTACTCCCCCAGGTATTGGAGGAGGTATTATTGTGCCCCAGAACGTGCAGTTCTCGGGGGCATCCCAAGGCCAGCCGCTGTCCCACACTGCGCATGAAGAAGCTCAACTGGCAGAAGCTGCCCTCCAGAGTGGTGTCTGAAAGCCAATCCATGTGGTCGTCAGTGCAGTCTGATTCCCTGGAACCTGACTACTCCAGCATTGAGGAGCTCTTATGTCTGCCAGTGACTGACTCAAAGGCCAAAAGTACCAACACTACGGTCAAACGAGAGCCCAAAGAGATATCCTTCATTGATGCCAAGAAAAATCTAAATTTGAACATATTCTTGAAGCAGTTCAGATGCTCACATAAAGACTTTGTAGCTATGATCCAAAATGGGGACCGTTCCAAGTTTGACGTCGAGGTGCTGAAACAGATGCAGACGTTACTGCCGGAGAAACATGAGATTGAGAACCTCAAGTCATACCAAGGGGAGATAGAGAAGCTGGCCGGTGTGGATCGGTTCTACCTCGAGCTCCTATCAGTTTCATGCTACACCATGAGGATCGAGTGCATGCTTCTCTGTGAGGAGACCGCTTCTGTGTTAAAGATGCTGCAACCCAAAGCTGAGCTGCTGGACGCAGCCTGTGAGAGTTTGATGGAGAGCACTCGCCTTCCAAGTTTCTGCAAGCTCATACTTGACATTGGAAACTTCCTCAACTATGGGAGTCACACAGGCAATGCAGATGGCTTCAAGATCAGCACCTTGCTGAAGCTCACAGAAACCAAAGCCAACAAGTCCCGTATCACATTGCTCCATCACATCCTGGAGGAGGCGGAGAAAACCCATGCTGACTTGCTGAACCTTCCGGATGATCTAGAGATCTGTGAAAAGGCTGCTGGAATAAATGTGGATTCTATTCAGGCGGAGTCGAGCTCACTGGTCAAACGGTTGAAGGGTTCTGAGAAAAAAGTGTCCTCTTCTTCTCAGGAGGATATCAAGCAGCAGTATCTCACTGCTATGAAGGGGAACCTGGAGGCCTGTGAGGAGCTGCAGGAGCTCTTTGCCTCCATCGAAAAGAAGAAGGAAGAGCTCGCAGAGTATCTGTGTGAGGACACGTCCCGCCTCTCACTAGAGGAGCTTTTCAACACCATCAAGACCTTCAGAGGACTCTTCCTTAAAGCAATCAAGGACAACCAGACCTGGAGAGAGCAGGCCATCAAGGCAGAGAAGAGGAAGAAACAGCAAGAGGAGGATGACGCCAAGAGACCGAGGGGGGAGAACGGAAAAATAATTCGTAAAGCCCCCCCAGTTCAGGAGGAGGGCTGCATCATAGACCACCTGTTGGCTGACATCAAGAAGGGCTATGCACTAAGGAAGACCACCAGGGCCCAGGCAGACAGGGGCAGCCTGCCCTCTAATGACAAGAAAAGGGATAGCACCCAGCCTGAACATGCCAAGTTTGAGCGATCATCAGCCGTAGATACCCAAGATGGCATAGAAGTGGACAAGGTGGCATCAACCATTCAGCAAGGATCGCAGGATAGACTGCCACACACAGGGGAGTCCACATCAGGCCTTCCAACAGGACTCAAACTGGATTCATCAGAGACCATCGCCCCCCTCAATCCTGGATTGGATCCCCTGCTCAAGGAGGGATCTTCAGAGAGAGATGAGGGCATGGCTACTGAATCCGGGGTTGAGGTTAAGGATGTGAACCGTAACGAATTATCCTCTACTGGGGATGCTACTAGGGAAGGAAACACAGAAACAAAGGTGATGGATCAGAGAGGGGCTGATGGAACGGTGGTGGATGGGTGTCCAGTGTCAGCACCTACCTTGGCCACAGTTGACGGAGACACAAAGTCCAAAGAAAAGACCCTATGGCTTGCGGCTCTGTTCGAAGGCCTTGGCTTCCAATCGAGTCACACTCGAAAATGAGCCATAGGGGTAGAAAAAGGAATCGGGATTGGCCCTTAATGTATTCCTCTCTACCGGTGCCATACTCTCACACATCCACCAGGGGGACCAAACACTTTTGAGATTGCCAGTCTCAAACCCTTCCAACCTCAAAGCCAGTGCTAATGCTTTTAGTACTTCTTCCTGCCAATTACAATAAATAAACATCAATAAATCTTTGAAAAAAAAAAAAGAAAGAAAGAAAAAAAAAGAAAGAAAGAAAGGTTCCAATATTCTAAGTTCATGATTATTATATTTGGTTATCATTTCCACCTTAAGAGCTAAGCTGTGCGTAATATCACCTGCCACCTTAAGTGCGCAGTGCATTCAGGACCGCATTGATTCAGATCGGAGAAGAAGTTGAAAGTACCACAAGTTTCTCATGTTACAACTCCAGTCAGTTAGCCAGCGGTGTGACATCAACAGTAAGGCAACAGTAACACTATTGTTATTTTATGAAACTCCGTTGTCAGATGTTGTTGTAATTGTTATTTCATTTTTATGAATCTGTAATTATGAGTCAACGACGGGTTTTGCAAGAACCACACATACACCCATTGTAGTGTTTGCAATCATCCTACCCATGCCTGAACTGTACCCTGCCTGAACCCACTAAAGAAACCTGAACACAAAGTCAATCTCCTGTCATGTGTGTCCTGATCGACGCCCGGGGGCGAATGGAGCATACTCTCATTGAACTATTCACCTTATACAGTCCTTTCCCATAACCTCACTAACAGCCTATTTATTTTCAAAGTTGTATTCTATTTTATTTTATCTGATAAAAGGCATATGAAAGGAAATTAGGCTAGCCTATGTGTCACGCCAGAAGCCTACATGTAACCTCTTGCACTTTTCAATAAAATGTTATAAATCTAGACATTGTGGTATTTCTTTATATACGTATCCCAGCCTGCCTATCAATTGTTTCTCAATAAACAGTTATGTTCTCCTCATTGTCATACTCCCGAGTCCGATTAAGTATGATTTGACAGGCAGCTAAACTAAATGCCTTCCCAACCAGCGAGACCTGGTTATAGAAATGACGTTGTTTTATTGATAAAAAAGGGTCAAACTGGAAAGAGAAAATAGAAAACTCACATTAATCCCAAACAATTTAACAGACTTCAGTTAACGTAATGTGGAGTCCGTTCATTGATCGATGCAGTCTGTTCAGTTCCCAGTGTGGCGCGCGTTCAGCGCTGGACATATGGCATAGCGCGCATGCGAATCATGAAAGCCTATATTATTATATTTATTATATAGCTCGCATCTAATCGTATCGGATGAGAAATAGACATTAAACGGCATATATAGGCTACACAACAGTAATCACCGCGACAAACATCTATATTATATTTTAATATGATGACCGGAATATCTCACGTTTGTCCGGTAAATTGAAATCTTCCCGGACACGTTGACCGACACCAATTTTTTCTAACGGAAACCCTGACACACACACAATAACGTGTGTACGTTCGTACACAACAAACAAAACCACACTAACAAAAAACAAACAAACAAGCTTCTAACAAAGCTAGATAGCTAACAAGCCAACACCTGTGTGGCTAGCCTAGTAAACACTGACACAGCTTAGCATGTAACTCAGTACACTAGTTAACAAACTAACACGTTTGGCTATGGAATGTGATTACATAGTTAACAAACTAACATGTTTGGCTATGGAATGTAACCTACTACATAGTTAACAAACTAACACATTTGGCTATGCCATGTAACTCGGTGTGTCGGCAATAAACATACAAACTTGTACATACACACAGCTTAGTAAACAATGCAGGGGGGTATTCCACGTACGTTGATTAGTATATCAGCGATTAAAATAAAAGTCGCGTTCAGGCAACTCGTGAATGGGATTCAAGCCTCAGGTGATTCCTCGAACGAGGATCAGGCTTATGTCATCAGTGTTCACAGAAGACGAAAAATAAGATGTAAAATAGTGCAATACTGCCGCAATTAACAAGGCGAGGGAAATGGTTTGGCAAGAAATTGCTGACCGATTAAATGCGTAGGTCATACTAGCCCCAGTTATTGTTAAATGTTCATATTTTAATGAATGAATATTTACTACTGTGGTGATATCAGTAGCAGGCTACATATAGTCATATTGTCACGATGACATAGTGGTTTTGACCGCTGCCATAGTATTAAATCATCCTTTTAAGACAATGGTTCAAATCCCTCTTCAGACACACTTTTTACTGCATTTCGTTGTCTGAATCTAATCTAAAATCTCATCTAAAAAAGTATGTAGGCTATAAAATGATGGTGTAGAGTAGACTCAGAGGATGTGTCAGAGTTGACTGAAGATGGTGCCGTTGCTGATGACAGCGAGGACACACAAGTAAAACAGCTCCAGATTAACCAGTTTCTGATCAGCCAGATGGAGAATCCACAGACCATGCCAAAGTACCAGAGGAACTAGCAGAAGCCTCAGATCTGTATGACAGTGTTATGGCTGCCACCATAACCGGGACAAATGCAAGTGAATTACTCGAGATCATAGCTCAGCGCTTGGAGGCAGAGAAGACAACCTTGGTAGATGACCGGACAGCAGCACTCTGGCCACAGTACATGGAGATGATTGACCTAGTCCGTGCATTCATCAGATTGGAGAAAACTGGAAATTGGGATCAGCACCTTGATACCCTGACAGACATGATGCCATTCATTCCGGCTGCCTCCGGACATAGCTTGTATGTGAAATATACAATAATCCTATAATTCTATACCCGCACCTGCTAACTGTAACTTGAATACACAGCGAAAATGTGGGCCAAATACAATTCTCTTCGTCGTTGATTTGAATGTGAACGATTGATAGCTTTTCCAAATGTCTCTTAACTTTTTCTAGATCTTTGATGGTATTACAAACATGTATTTGATGACATCATTGGTTATTTATTGTTTAACAGATATTATTATTGACAAAATACTAGTGTTCCTTCTTTATTTTACATAAATGAATATTCAGATCTTTTCCATACCTCCAGAAAATGCGCCAAATAGAAGACACACATCCCCAAGTTAACAAAAGATTTCTGGAAGATGGTCTGCAAGTTGTTCATACGTCAAATTAATACTAGGCTGGACTATCCCCCGACCTTGTAATAGAACAAGCCCTCATGCGAAGTATGAAACACAACGTTTGGTTCTAGTGGATGTGGGTTCTTTCCAACCCTGCAACATCTGAAATCAACAATGCAATGAAAGAAGTGACAGGGGTAAACTATGAAACTAGTGAACAGCACAAGGACCGTTCTGCATCAACACAGGAAAGAGACAACGCAGACACTAAATAAACAGACATAGGCAGACATCAAAATACTTGATGATACTTGATTGTTGGAGTCACAAAATCTGTTGCCGGGTATGAACACCTTCAACACCTAATCACTGGTGTGACAGCCCATAATACGGTGAATGTGGACCATTCAAAAGAGGTTGGTAGAAGGGTCTTAAATCTCACAACATAGCTATCTATCTCACGGCATTTGATAACAATGTCGAAGCGAGAGGCGTTTATAGCTTCGGTCTGCAAAGAGAATGTGGAGGACTTTCTACATTTTGAAAAACTCCACGTAAGTTCTAACTTTGGAAAGATTACACCACGATTATGAACAGCCTTCATTTAAAGGACATGGTAGGGAAAAAGGTGACAGAATATACCTTCAAGAGGAAAGCACATGCAGTCACCATGGATTACAAATCCACAGTCAAACTGAACAAATTATCTGAAGCCTTCAAGTATGAACTCTGTGGGTATCCACCTGCGCTCTGCTCAAAAACAGTGTTTCTCCCAGTGAACAAACCCCAAATTGCAAAAGCAATATGGAACGCAGTCCCTCATGATGGTGCCAGAAAGAGACATCCCGTACTTTTCTTTACTTTTCTTTATTTGTATAGCACTTATTAAGACAGCAGTCACAAAGTGCTTCACAGTACATTTGGTAGAATATTGCATAACACAGCAAATAAACAGCCAGCGTAATTCATAAAAAAGTAAACAAGCATTTCACACAAGCAATAAAACAAATGATAAAATGAACGAATGATAAAATCAATGCAAATATCAGAAGTAAAAAGAGAAAACAACGTATAAAAATGCCATCCTATATAAGTGGGTTTTTAAACGTTTTTTAAAAAGTGGTACAGACCCAGCTAACCTGACAGTGAGGGGGAGGCGATTCCATAATGCTGGAGCTCCAACAGTAAAAGCACGGCCACCCTTTGTTTTGAGCCAGGTGTGTTTTAAGGAGGGATTTAAAAATCTCCAGGGTCTGAGCGGCCCGTACGTGGAGGGGGATGCTGTTCCAAAGTTTAGGTGCAGCAGCCGCAAAGCCTCATGGTCATGGGTAAAGGTGAGCCCATGTGGCTGTGGCGTCGTGTTGAAAACAGGCTGAAAGCGATGCAAATTACTCCACCCTGCCCCCACTGTGATAGATGACTCCAGTCCAGTATGGAGGGTTACCTGCTGGTTGCCACCTCCAAAGTGAGTTTCTTTAATCTCTCTGCTATATTTACAAGAATAGTTCTCACTATAGTCTACGTGAATAACTACGTCATTCTGGGTCAGGGTTTCTCTCAAACTCCTCAGTCTTTCAAACTGGTGCTTGATATTGTAAATGTGCCTGGAGAAGTTTGAGAGGTGTTCCTGTGTGAGCTCCACCAACTTCTCAATGGAGGTATTCATCAGAGCAACGCATCCGGGTACTTTCCCCTCCCGTAATGTCCACGCCCCTTTTTGGGTGATAGAAGAGTAGAAGTTTGACTGGCGGTCAATGGGAATTTCTGGTCTTTGCTACTTTAATCCGATAAAATAAGAAAACCGTAGTGCTTTTTAGATATTAGGAGCACAAATCCGATGGCCAGTTAGGCAAACTATTATATAGTGTCATTGCCGATCAATGATCGACGTCGTTATATAGAGAAAATGAATGAAATAGGGGTTGATTCATCAGAGCAGTCATACGTCATCTCCCTGTCATCAGGCATTTGTAGTTCTTCAGTTGATTTGCCGTGTAAATCCCCAGATGAGTGTTACATTAGTTTTCTTAAGATAGGATAATAAATAAATCTGTTCAATGGGCATTTGCCAAAGTAGCCTACTGTTAATCAGTATTTATCCTGTATGGTGTATATGAAGATGTTATGACGTTTTATCATGAAAATAATGAACAGCAAGCTCGATCCAAAACTAGGGCCGGTGGAGGAGGGCAATTGTCACATTGGACAGACTACCAAAACAGAAAAATAAAGTATCTTAACGACAGCAAAAGTGATGGATGTCAGAAATACATTACCTGGAGATTCAATAAGGTACTTTTATATGACAGGATATTGGTTAGGGTTATATGACACCTGTAGCGAGATAGATAGATAGAGCCAAAAGTAAAAAGTCGCTAATAAAAAAAGTCGCTAGTAATTGTATGACGCGCCAAACAATCCGCTGAGATGAAAAGTACGTTTTAGAGCATTTATTGAATAGAACAATCAAACTTGGCGACGTACAAAAATAATCCATAAGCGATCAAAACCAGAAAAATAACAAACTATGCGTATAGAATATGCGTATAATGCGGTCAACAAAAATACATCGTTCCCCTCTCTCTCCACTACCGCCATGCAAGGTGCGCAGGTGATTCAATTACCTTGCAATATCACCCCCCATAACCATATGACTTCTCAATATGGTGATCTAGGCAATAAACAAACAATCAAAGTAAACTCACAATAAACCCACTAGCCTGTTATACTAAATACCCCCTGAATCATATTCATACCTCCTACAACACCTCAGGCCTTTAGGTCGGGTGGTTCATCCACATGGATGGAGGCAGACTGAAAGGACACACATTCATTGCCTATTTCATAAATGTTCTCCATATAACGACGTCGATCATTGATCGGCAACGACACTATATAATTGTTTGCCTGACTGGCCATCGGATTTGGGCAGTCTGGGGATTTACACGGCAAATCAAATGACAGAGATTAAAGCAAAAAAAAAATCTCCTGACGGAAAAAGAAATTCAGGCCAAATCGGGGCCGGTGGCTTTCCATGCGCAAAGCGTGCGTGCGATTTTCCGTTCTATGTTCTAATGCTTTGACTTTTCTTTCGAAAAATGTGAACACATTTCCGCGTTGTATAAAATCAATGACACATCGCTAGTCAACTAACACAGCTTGTTTTGTGAGCCTGCTAACAATGTAAAGTAGTGTTCTAGTTAACTAGGTAGCAGTCCAATCCATTTCGCTGCAGTATTTTGGCTTGACTAGCGAGTTTGTGTTGTGATTCTCAACAACGTTGAAACGTAGTTTCACCCTTATCCATAGTTTTGAATAATAAATGTGTGGACTGACGATGTAGCGCAGCCTAACTTATTCTAATAATTATTTAACATAGTTTTATTGTGATAATTATTCCCCCCTCCTCCCAGACTTACAAGGTCACATTATTATTGGATTGGTTGTTTGCGTGCCGGGTGAAGTTAGCTAAACATTTAACCTGCTAGCTAGCAAGAGACACATAATGTCACTCTCTAAAGGTCTAAAGAGGAAAGTTGACGGTGAAAACAGGGCATTTAAAGAGGAATGGACAGCGAACTATGCATTCATCCTACCTGGTTTCATCAATGCAAAGCCGTTGCGAGACTCACATTTTACGTGCTCACAATGAATGTTCCCTTCCACCTATACATGCGAGTCGTCCTTTCGTCAATGAATGCGATAAAGACGGACTAGAGGAATCGATTGATGCATAAAAACCTTGAGAACTGCCGGATTAAAGTGACGTCCATAATATTAATAAATATGAATAATACATTAGACTTATAGCGCTTTTCTAGACACTCAAAGACGTCCATATCACCAGATAGCCAACAAATAGTGACCGATGGGAGATGCCAGTTTTCTCATTAAGTGAGATTTAATAGCCTAATATTATTTTTTCTATTTTTAATGAATGGCTCATTGTAATTATTATCCCTAGTAATGTAGCGTGTTTGCTCTGTCGTTTCAGGAGCATATAGGCTAAGCGGATTCAGCTTTCTTTTTTTTTTGCGCCGATTTTGTTGTCAATGTTTTTCATAAAATTAAACTGCATTTGCTTTGTTACTGTTCACATGTGTGGTGCAGTCACATTTACATAGCCTATAAGTAAACATTAAGTTTGAATGATTTACTGAGCTGGCGTTACTTTTTTCAAACCACACACCGCATGTCGGCTATTTCAGCACCACGCATTGTCCACCTATTTATCACTATGAGGGGTTCAGCGGCAGTGCACCCCGCTCTGTTACTGTCGCATAGTTGTAGCCAATAAAGGCCTATATGTAGGCTATATAGGCTATTATATATCATTTATATACCTAATACCAACATCAAAATAGATTGTATGCCTCTACAAATCATATTACACCAGGTAAAATCCGTCACAACTTGGAATAAATCCGTCACAACTTGGAATAAATTGACGGAAATCCGTCGTAGCGACGTAATCCCTGAAATTAAGAACTCCAAATCCCTGATGACAGGGAGATGACGTATGACTGCTCTGATGTCTGAGGCTTGTTTCGGATCCGCTTTTCCATGTTTCACGTCAGGGTGATGCCTCAATAAGTGGTTTCCGTAGATGTGTGGTGTTTCCACAAAATGTAACCTCCACTGCGCACAGCTTGCATATGGCTTTGCTTTTGGCGACTGTAAAAAGTATTAATGTGTGTAGACTTCCTAACACTGTAGGGTATTGACTTCCTACACTGTATGAGGGTGTAGCAGGTTACTTTCTGCTGGGTTAGTATTCTGCGTTGTGTCTTTTTCACGAAGAAACACCGGTTGGATGAGCAGTGGATTTATTCCCTTTAACATAGACACATCAGAAACAGGTGTCACATCAGTTCTCTTCCACCATCCACATACTGTAAAAAATAAATACAATGATGAACACCAACATATTGTGACGTTAGAATTATATCTATCTCAATTTTTGTCAACATTTAGTTTTCTACATAATCTGATCCATTAGGTGTTTATTAATGCCTGTGTGGTGTTATCTTTAAAATGTTGACATTTTTCAGTTAGTAATTAATCAAATACAAAGGTTCCATCTCATAGAACATAATGGAATGTAAAAACTTTGGTGCTCAATATCTCTGAACTACCCTAAATGGAGATAGAACCTTCTCATTCTAAGCTCACGATATACTGTATCACGAGGCAACATCGCCATTACAACTGGCACAATGTACATTCTCAAGACCAGCGCGCGCCTCTCCCCTCACGTTCACACGATGGCTAGCTGCTAGCATACAACCTTGTGGTTTTGTTGTTATGTCTCCCACACCCCCCCCCCCCCCCCCCCCACACCCGAAATACCCTCTGCACATACTAGTTGTTTTGTCCCACCCCCCTACCTGGTCTACACTCTGAGCAAACGCAATGTTATTATGTCGCCCCCCCTCCCCCCCGCCTAAATCTACTGGTGTTTTTGTACCCCCCCCCCCCCCCCACCATGACCACACACTGTACATACTTGTTGTTTTGTCCCCCCGCCCGAACTACCCATTGTACATATTATATGTCTGTCCCCCTGCCCGAACTACCCACTGTACATACTTTGTGTTTTGTCCCCCGCCCCCACCTGTGGTGTATGTCCCCACCTGTCCTACCCGCTGTACATACCTTATGTTTTGTTGTATTGTTCTTCCCATGTTGGATGTATGTTTATCTTGTAGATAGTACTAGTTATTTGTCTGTATTATCTTGTAGATAGTACTAGTTTTTTTGTCTGTCTTACATGTAACGATGAATTGAGAATCAAGGACCCCAATTGAAATAAGCCAGTGGCTTTCTTGGGTTTTTATCCTGTTAGTTGACCTTGTATGTAATATGTACTTTCATGTACCTACTTCTGCAAATCTTCTAATAAAGTTTTCAATCAATCAATCAAACCTAGTAGCCAGTCTCACTCCTCAATCTTAATCAAAACAAAATATAAGAAGACAATTTCTTCTACACAGCTTAGCAAACACATAAACATCCACATTATATTCTGTTACAGTGTGTGTCGCAAAAATATTCAACCCCAAAATCTCAAATAACAATGGAGAGAGCAGAAAAAGACCGTGTCACCAGCTCAGAGTAAAACGCGTTCTGAGCTGGACCATGCGTGTCACCGTAATAGCGCCCCCACGGGAAACAAAAAAATGTATGCAATGTAATTAACGGGGTAGGAACCAATAATCTCAATCTCATTTTGGGGAAATTCACAACACAAATAAAATAGCATAATAAACAATATTGACTTGGCTACAAGGGCATAGGCTACTGTATGCTAATGTATCTTGCTGTAACCTTCTGTACTCTTCCTGTAGTTCTGGGTCGGTGTACATTTTGGCTCTGAATTTTGTCAGCCTAGCCTTTGCTAAAGCTCTCATTTTTTTCCACCTGCTGACTGTCTGCAATGAAACAGGACATAAAGCAAAAAATATAAACAGTTAGTACATGTTTACTCATTATACATAATTAGACAATAATGAAGTAGCCTATATAAATGTCATCTGTCAACTGTATCATAACACCGCGGATTGATTGATTTTCAACTGCATGAAATACCATAATGTCTATGGTTCACAGAGTCGGTCAGGAAGTCCAACAGCCAATAGCACAGCGAGGTGTTCACTCCCAGCCCATCCAGTTTTTGTACAAGCTGCTGGGGGATGATTGTGTTAAAAGCTGAGCAAAAGGTCCCCCGACCTTGTAATAGAACAAGCCCTCATGCGAAGTATGAAATGTTTGAAACACAACGTTTGGTTCTAGTGGATGTGGGTTCTTTCCAACCCTGCAACATCTGAAATCAACAATGCAATGAAAGAAGTGACATGGGTAAACTATGAAACTAGTGAACAGCACAAGGACCGTTCTGCATCAACACAGGAAAGAGACAACGCAGACACTAAATAAACAGACATAGGCAGACATCAAAATACTTGATGATACTTGATTGTTGGAGTCACAAAATCTGTTGCCGGGTATGAACACCTTCAACACCTAATCACTGGTGTGACAGCCCATAATACGGTGAATGTGGACCATTCAAAAGAGGTTGGTAGAAGGGTCTTAAATCTCACAACATAGCTATCTATCTCACGGCATTTGATAACAATGTCGAAGCGAGAGGCGTTTATAGCTTCGGTCTGCAAAGAGAATGTGGAGGACTTTCTACATTTTGAAAAACTCCACGTAACTTTGGAAAGATTACACCACGATTATGAACAGCCTTCATTTAAAGGACATGGTAGGGAAAAGGGTGACAGAATATACCTTCAAGAGGAAAGCACATGCAGTCACCATGGATTACAAATCCACAGTCAAACTGAACAAATTATCTGAAGCCTTCAAGTATGAACTCTGTGGGTATCCACCTGTGCTCTGCTCAAAAACAGTGTTTCTCCCAGTGAACAAACCCCAAATTGCAAAAGCAATATGGAACGCAGTCCCTCATGATGGTGCCAGAAAGAGACATCCCGTACTTTTCTTTACTTTTCTTTATTTGTATAGCACTTATTAAGACAGCAGTCACAAAGTGCTTCACAGTACATTTGGTAGAATATTGCATAACACAGCAAATAAACAGCCAGCGTAATTCATAAAAAAGTAAACAAGCATTTCACACAAGCAATAAAACAAATGATAAAATGAACGAATGATCAAATCAATGCAAATATCAGAAGTAAAAAGAGAAAACAACGTATAAAAATGCCATCCTATATAAGTGGGTTTTTAAACGTTTTTACGTTTTTTAAACGTTTTTTTTAAAAAGTGGTACAGACCCAGCTAACCTGACAGTGAGGGGGAGGCGATTCCATAATGTTGGAGCTCCAACAGTAAAAGCACGGCCACCCTTTGTTTTGAGCCAGGTGTGTTTTAAGGAGGGATTTAAAAATCTCCAGGGTCTGAGCGGCCCGTACGTGGAGGGGGAGGCTGTTCCAAAGTTTAGGTGCAGCAGCCGCAAAGCCTCATGGTCATGGGTAAAGGTGAGCCCATGTGGCTGTGGCGTCGTGTTGAAGACAGGCTGAAAGCGATGCAAATTACTCCACCCTGCCCCCACTGTGATAGATGACTCCAGTCCAGTATGGAGGGTTACCTGCTGGTTGCCACCTTCAAAGTGAGTTTCTTTAATCTCTCTGCTATATTTACAAGAATAGTTCTCACTATAGTCTACGTGAATAACTATGTCATTCTGGGTCAGGGTTTCTCTCAAACTCCTCAGTCTTTCAAACTGGTGCTTGATATTGTAAATGTGCCTGGAGAAGTTTGAGAGGTGTTCCTGTGTGAGCTCCACCAACTTCTCAATGGAGGTATTCATCAGAGCAACGCATCCGGGTGCTTTCCCCTCCCGTAATGTCCACGCCCCTTTTTGGGTGATAGAAGAGTAGAAGTTTGACTGGCGGTCAATGGGAATTTCTGGTCTTTGCTACTTTAATCCGATAAAATAAGAAAACCGTAGTGCTTTTTAGATATTAGGAGCACAAATCCGATGGCCAGTTAGGCAAACTATTATATAGTGTCATTGCCGATCAATGATCGACGTCGTTATATAGAGAAAATGAATGAAATAGGGGTTGATTCATCAGAGCAGTCATACGTCATCTCCCTGTCATCAGGCATTTGTAGTTCTTCAGTTGATTTGCCGTGTAAATCCCCAGATGAGTGTTACATTAGTTTTCTTAAGATAGGATAATAAATAAATCTGTTCAATGGGCATTTGCCAAAGTAGCCTGTATGGTGTATATGAAGATGTTATGACGTGAAAATAATGAACAGCAAGCTAGATCCAAAACTAGGGCCGGTGGAGGAGGGCAATTGTCACATTGGACAGACTACCAAAACAGAAAAATAAAGTATCTTAACGACAGCAAAAGTGATGGATGTCAGAAATACATTACCTGGAGATTCAATAAGGTACTTTTATATGACAGGATATTGGTTAGGGTTATATGACACCTGTAGCGAGATAGATAGATAGAGCCAAAAGTAAAAAGTCACTGAGAGACGCAACCAGGGTCTGGGCTGGTAATTGTATGATGCGCCAAACAATCCGCTGAGATGAAAAGTACGTTTTAGAGCATTTATTGAATAGAACAATCAAACTTGGCGACGTACAAAAATAATCCATAAGCGATCAAAACCAGAAAAATAACAAACAATGCGTATAGAATATAGAATAGAATACAGTTGCCTATACAATGAAATTGTAGTGGTTCTTCTGAAGGTGCAAAAACAGAAAAACATATTCACATATTCACAAACCTATACACATAACATATCACAAATATTACACACTAGAAAAATTCAAAAGCGAAAATGCTATAAAACAAGCTAAGAGACAATGAGGTCCGTGGTGTCAAGTGCAAATAAAGACAACAATATTAAGAAAATAAAAACAACTATAAAAGCAAGCTAAAAGACATGAGGTCAGTGTCTCATCATATGACTTCTCAATACGGTGATCAAGGCAATAAACAAACAAGTAAACTCACAATAAACCCAGCCTGTTATACTAAATACCCCCTAAATCATATTCATGCCTCCGACAACACCTCAGGTCTTTGGGTGGTTCATCCACATGGATGGAGGCAGACTGAAAGTCTGTAATCCTACTTTGATTGTTTGTTTATTGCCTTGATCACCGTATTGAGAAGTCATATGGTTATGGGGGGTGATATTGCAAGGTAATTTAAGCACCTGCGCACCTTGCATTGCGGTAGTGGAGAGAGAGGGGAGCAATGTATTTTTGTTGACCGCTGTTAGAGCAAATTATCAATAAAGGCAGCCTGTTTCGTTTCAAGATTATTAAGAAATTATATTTAATATTTTCCTCTATAGAAGGAGGAAGTTTACAGGTTCGTCAGACGCATCTGAAGATTCAAAGTTCCTCGTAAAGTCAAGATCATTCATTACATCTCAGTATTTATGCACTCAGGTACCCTCAGGTAAGAGGTCTAGACCAATCATGAGCAATGGGTGTGGATTTGTACATCGAGGAAGATGATGGGGGATGAAGGTTAAAGGGGAATCGGCCCCCACTTTCTCCTAAAGACACAAAGGTGAAAAAGGAACACAATGGCTACAACTGGTTTAGTCTGGTCTTAGAGTACTGGGTCTGGGGAAACACAAAAGTCCAAAACTGCTCTAGATGGCTTAGTCCATCTAGGTAGAAAAGAGAGCAATCAGGTCTTTGTAATCATTTAAATATGTCTGTTGTCTAGCCAATGTCAAGCTTCAAGTAGAGAAACTGGTTTCATTTTGTGTTTACAACAGGAAATCAGTTTCTATAGCTTTCTCTAGATATTCAATTTTCTGTTGTGAAGTTTGAATCTTAAATAGAGAAAAATGTCTTATTACATATAATAGTTTTCTCTCACACCGCATTATACGCATATGACACAGATGAACCACTGATGAACCAGATGAGACACTGACCTCATGTCTTTTAGCTTGCTTTTATAGTTGTTTTTATTTTCTTAATATTGTTGTGAATATGTGAATATGTTTTTCTGTTTTTGCACCTTCAGAAGAACCACATTTTCATTGTATAGGCAACTGTACAAGGACAATAAAGTCTATTCTTTCAACCCTTCCAACTTCCTGAATGAGCAGGGAGAGTTTGAGAAGCCTGAGGCCTTCCTGCCCTTCTCTGCAGGTATATAGCGCAAAACAAAGTACATCGCTATAGATAAATGTTGATGATGGATGGAAATAAATGGCTGATTGAGCTTTTTTCTTGTTATTGTTGTTAATGTTTCAGGGCCTCGTATGTGTCTTGGGGAAGGACTAGCTCGTATGGAGCTTTTCCTGATTATGGTGACGCTTCTGCGACGCTTCCAGTTTGTCTGGCCTGAGGACGCAGGGGAACCTGACTACACTCCTGTGTTTGGAGTTACTCTGTCCCCCAAGCCCTATAGACTAGGTGTAAGGCTGAGAGGGAACCAGTGAGGGGGAAGAGGTCAGGTATAGTCTGATATTATCGATGTGATATAGTTAAACCCTGTATGGTGTTGTTGTTGTTGTTGTTGTTGTTGTTGTTGTTGTTGTTGTACGTAAATCTATTGTACTTGCTATTGTGTTTTACACAAATAATTGTTGCTGTCAGTTTTGCTTTGTATAACCTTGATTAAGATTGATGGAACACTTGGCGCACTGTGTGACAAAATGTTGGTTCAAGTAAATATGTCTTCCTCCTTCGTCTCCTTCCTTACATGCGTTACCATTGAAGAGCATACGTTGTTAAAATGTTATTGGACTGGTATGTAATATTTTTGTAAAATAAATAGTTAGCAAACATTAGTTTAACATAAGTTATGTGGAATGTTTGGCTTGCTGAATTCTTAATAAAAGTATTTATAAATGATTGTTCTGCAGTTGTTCCTCGTCTCTAAAGCATCTTTCACACAGGTCACAACCAATGAATCGAGACTAGCAACCTGTCTTGTACAGTTGCAATCAAAATTATTCAACCCCCAATTGCACATTAGGTTTATTGGCAAACTATTTCTCAGCTGTTTGCAATAAACAAATTACACAATAACTGTTTAAGTAGTTCAATGAAACTAATATTACACGTTTAAAAAAAAATCCAAATTCAACACAAAATTCTACTTGAGTAGGCTACAGCTCAAGCAGGAGTTGAAAATGTGAGAAAGATGCGGTGCCAACAACAGATTAACATTGCTATTAAAATCGATTTTCTCGGACCTAGCAAAAGTGAACCCTCGCATATGGAGTATACGGTTTAGCAATCGGTTTTGCGAATCACATTATTGCATTACAATTTGAATATTGACTCAAATAACGCAGGCAAAAGTGGCAAATGAATATGCTATTTTGGGATTGCATAGTCATTTGCACATTAGAATGAACTTTAGAATTTTGTCAGCTACAAAGCAGCGCATGACTTTGAAAATTAAATGTCAAATGGCTTTGCATTATAATTTTAATATTGACAGTGAATGTGCACATCAGGTACATGAAAATGAAAATCATTAGAATTGCATTTGAATTTGAATATTGTCTGAAAGAATGCATGCAAAAGTGGAACATGCAATTGCAATCTCATATTGCATTAGCATTTGAGTTCAGTCTACTATATGCTTCCATACCTTGGTAGCCTAGTGACCATGTCGTTGCTCATTGATAGTACAGTATCGTGTCCTCACTCTCCATAAAATTGGATAGCCTGGTTATATTACCCCACATTAACCACTGTAGCCTACTGTCTATTCATTGACATGTACATACTTTTATCAAGCTGAAGCAAGCATATTTTCTTCAGAATAGTCATTAGTGACGTTGATTACTGTGAAGTCAATGCGGACGGTGGTCAAGTTGTTAATGTAGCCTCGCGCTACGTGCACTGAATATGAATGTAAAAAGTAAATATATTTGCATGAATATCAATATGTACAGTAAAGATATATCTATACAGTGTGATGCGTACAGGACAAGGACGAATAAGATATGTGCAGTGCGCACGTATCCTTTGTGCACTCCTTCATAATACATGAGGCAATATTTCTTATGTCGGTGGAAATGGTATCCATTTCAAAGCGTTTCTCCTCTTTCATACTTCTGCCAGCGGAGGCGCAGTTGATAATTTCTCCAGTTTCTATGCGTACGCATGGCTGCCAGTGTGCTTAGAGGTGCGCACAGTTTCACAAGATCTCGCCTCTTGGGGTATCGATGATCATGAAATGCATCTGCGTTTCCTGGGGCCTCATTTATAGAAAGTACTTTGGATCAAATTTGATCTTACCCGTGGCGTACGTAGAAAACCACGTCAAAGTAGTGATTTATAAAATTTCAACGTGAGTCAATTTGACCGTGGAAACGATCGTAGCTCTACGTCAGGTAATTGACTTGACGTACGCACATTACCTACTGGTTATGCGGAGTTATTACAGGCATTTTTCGGAGTTCTGTCTGGCTTTTGACTGACCATTTATATGCAACGTTTGCAGGAAAAGTGCTATACAAATACAAAGTTATTATTATAGGCAACTATGGGCGTCAAAAAGGGTGGTACAAGATGCTCGTTCACGTGCACAACATTTTAGAGTTGATTGTGATTCATAAATGGAAGCAGGTGTGGGACTTGCAAATGCCACTGGCGTGCGCACCGTTTTATTAATCCGAATGTTGGTGTGGGTAAATGTTCTTGCTTTGCGTAGGTACGCAAGCCGTTTACGCCAGTTATACGCAAAGCTTTATAAATGAGGCTGGTCCCATAGGCTACATGAAGTCAACAATCAGCTCAGGAACACAAAATTGAGAAATATGTAGAGAAAGATAGACAGTTTAATGTATACATCTTCCACTGTATCCAAAATATCCAAAATATAATGCTTAATATGTCCGGGAGCCATGGGGTTGAACCAGCTTTTCTGCTGTTTCTTGTTGCATCAGCCATGACTGCAGCATCCTCACTCAAATGAGAGGACGTGACAGAGTTAGGACGTGACAGAGTTAGGACGTGACAGAGACAGCCACTGAGACAGCCACTGAGACAGCCACCGAGACAGCCACCGAGACAGCCACTGACACGGCAACTGACACAGCCACTGACACAGCCGCTGACACAGCCACTGAGACAGCCACTGAGACAGCCACTGAGACAGCCACTGAGACAGCCACTGAGACAGCCACTGAGACAGCCACTGACAGCCACTGAGACAGCCACTGACACAGCCACTGAGACAGCCACAGCCACTGAGACAGCCAATGAGACAGCCACTGAGACAGCCAATGAGACAGCCACTGACAGCCACTGAGACAGCCACTGACACAGCCACTGAGACAGCCACTGACTCAGCCACCGAGACAGCCACTGACAGCCACTGAGCTTTTTTTTCTCCTCCCTGATGATCTGGTTGGTGGACGGGACCTCCCTGATTGGCTGGTTGGTGGAGGGAACCTCCCTGATGACATGGTTGGTGGAGGGAACCTCCCTGATTGGCTGGTTGGTGGAGGGAACCTCCTTGATGACATGGTTGGTGGAGGGTACCTCCCTGGTTGGCTGGTTCATGGAGGGAATCTCCCTGATTGTGAGACAGTTTGACCTCCAGACACTTCCTCCTCAGGCTCATGTCCAGCCTGGGCTCTTGCTTCTCCTGCAAAGCCCTCTGGGAAGGGTTGGTGTCACCAGTACTAGCCGGGTGGGGCAGGATGACCGTTCTCAGGTTAGGCTTTGTGTTCAGGTTGGGGTTAACCTGTGGTCTGCTCTTGTCCCTCAGCCGGCTGTCCCACAGAGAGAACACAGAGCCGGTCACATGGCCCATGACCCTGCTGTCTCCCGTGGCCAGCGAGGGCACCAGAAGAGACGTCAGGTCTCCCACGTACCTGTTGACCCGCTGGGGGAAGCCCCAGAGACGATGGCTGAGTTTGCCTCGGACGTGCGACTCCAACTTCTCTCTGGTCTCCTGAGAGATGAAGGGGACGGAGGCGGCCCGCAGGAACATCATGATGGGCTTGCCCTCCGTTGCCGTGGTGACAGGCTGGCACGGAGAGTTGGCCCGTGGGCAGGAGGCACTCGTGCCGGACTCCAGGGGGCGTCTGGGGCGGCACTGGGCCTCCGGGGGTCCACGCCTCCACTGCACGACCAGCCGGCCCGGTCTGGGGGTAGGGCTCTGGTTGAGAGTGGCGTGGGTAGTACTCTGCTCGGGGCTCTGGTTGAGAGTGGCGTGGGGGTTAGTGGTCAGGTCTTGTTTGTGCTGGTTGTGATGGAGGTCCGGGTCAGAGTCTTGAAAATCCAGAGACAGCAGGGGGTCACGGGTCGTGTTCTCAGAGGAACTGTGACAGGCACTGGAGTCTTGCTGGCAGGCTGAACTTTTTGACTGGAAGAAGTCTGGCACGCCTGGACACCTGTCCCCCCCCCCTCTTCTGTTCCTATGGCGACACGTTCTACAGGGCCTCTGAGAGCAGCAGCTGGACGACTGAGCCGAGGAGGAGGGCCAATTGGAGCAGGAGGCGGAGTCAGAGGAGGAGTCAGAGCCCAGGTGCGTATCCAGCTTAAACTCCAGGATGTCCAGCATCTTCTCCAATCGCTTTTTTAAAATTTGGTCTGTGAACTCCTTCAACAGCTTTCTGCAGGAGGACAACAAACAGGGCTCTCATTCTGGCTAACACAGCAGGCATTTAGGCTGTTCATGTTATCATCAAACCACTTTAGTTTAACAAAGAATTATGACAAATCATAATTAATGACACTTACATTTTTTGGTCAATTGTTGGTGTCGAGATTTCCTCCTGTTCAAATACAAAATGGGAATGTAATGTAAGTATTAGCCTTTTAAATACACGCAAGCCCTATCACACAGCCTTAAGACACAGCCCTGACACACAGCATTAAAACACACAGCCCTGACACACAACCCTAATCATAACACACAGCACTAGCCCAACGTTGCTTGACGCTCATTAATATTAATATTGACGCGCAGTTTACCTCACTTGCCGGGAGCGCGCCGGTGCCACCTTTCCTCCGGTTAATCATCCAGCTCAGGAGCCAGAGCAAGGAGAGGATACACACCATGAGCTGCAATCCAATGACCGCATCGAAACCTTGAAGCTCCGAGCTGGGAACCAACCTTGGAACCGAGCTTGGATCCAAGCTTGCAGACGACTGCAAGGGCACGCGGAAGCGCACGAATTTGGTTGAAGTGGCTGACATGTTAACGGTCCGGTAACATCGCCATGGCTATAGATAAGTAAGCGCAGTCTGTCGCAATACGTGTACTCTCTGATAGATACAGCGTGTCTGAATGTTGTTGATGATTGTTATGGGCTATATATCAATGTATGATGACGTTATGTTATTATTACGTCATGGCGTCACCAGGACAACAAAATGTATTGTTGATTGTTGCGTCATTGTTTGCCCAAAAGCACTTCATTACGCTGTGTCTTGCATATTGTGTTTAAATGACCAATACAATTTTATTTCATATTTTATTGCACTGTAAATAATATAGCTCTGCGACTCCTTCCATAGTAATATCCTTTCAGTCTGATATGCATTGTTGCTAAAACCGTATACTCCATATGCGAGTGTTCACTTTTGCTAGGTCCGAGAAAAATCGATTTTAATAGCGATGTTAATCTGTTGTTGCCACCGCATCTTTCTCACATTTTCAACTCCTGCTTGAGCTGTAGCCTACTCAAGTCGAATTTTGTGTTGAATTTGGATTTTTTTTTTTTACGTATTATATTATTATATATTATATATATTAGTGACATTGAACTACTTAAACAGTTATTGTGTAATTTGTTTATTGCAAACAGCTGAGAAATAGTTTGCCAATAAACCTAATGTGCAATTGGGGGTTGAATAATTTTGATTGCAACTGTACAAGACAGGTTGCTAGTCTCGATTCATTGGTTGTGACCTGTGTGAAAGATGCTTTAGAGACGAGGAACAACTGCAGAACAATCATTTATAAATACTTTTATTAAGAATTCAGCAAGCCAAACATTCCACATAACTTATGTTAAACTAATGTTTGCTAACTATTTATTTTACAAAAATATTACATACCAGTCCAATAACATTTTAACAACGTATGCTCTTCAATGGTAACGCATGTAAGGAAGGAGACGAAGGAGGAAGACATATTTACTTGAACCAACATTTTGTCACACAGTGCGCCAAGTGTTCCATCAATCTTAATCAAGGTTATACAAAGCAAAACTGACAGCAACAATTATTTGTGTAAAACACAATAGCAAGTACAATAGATTTACGTACAACAACAACAACAACAACAACAACAACAACAACAACAACACCATACAGGGTTTAACTATATCACATCGATAATATCAGACTATACCTGACCTCTTCCCCCTCACTGGTTCCCTCTCAGCCTTACACCTAGTCTATAGGGCTTGGGGGACAGAGTAACTCCAAACACAGGAGTGTAGTCAGGTTCCCCTGCGTCCTCAGGCCAGACAAACTGGAAGCGTCGCAGAAGCGTCACCATAATCAGGAAAAGCTCCATACGAGCTAGTCCTTCAAAAACAGAAAAACATATTCACATACCGGTATTCACAACAATATTAAGAAAATAAAATCAACTATAAAAGCAAGCTAAAAGACATGAGGTCAGTGTCTCATCTGGTTCATCAGTGGTTCATCTGCGTCATATGCGTATAATGCGGTCAACAAAAATACATTGCTCCCCTCTCTCTCCACTACCGCAATGCAAGGTGCGCAGGTGCTTAAATTACCTTGCAATATCACCCCCCATAACCATATGACTTCTCAATACGGTGATCAAGGCAATAAACAAACAATCAAAGTAGGATTACAGACTTTCAGTCTGCCTCCATCCATGTGGATGAACCACCCAAAGACCTGAGGTGTTGTCGGAGGCATGAATATGATTTAGGGGGTATTTAGTATAACAGGCTGGGTTTATTGTGAGTTTACTTGTTTGTTTATTGCCTTGATCACCGTATTGAGAAGTCATATGATGAGACACTGACCTCATGTCTTTTAGCTTGCTTTTATAGTTGTTTTTATTTTCTTAATATTGTTGTCTTTATTTGCACTTGACACCACGGACCTCATTGTCTCTTAGCTTGTTTTATAGCATTTTCGCTTTTGAATTTTTCTAGTGTGTAATATTTGTGATATGTTATGTGTATAGGTTTGTGAATATGTGAATATGTTTTTCTGTTTTTGCACCTTCAGAAGAACCACTACAATTTCATTGTATAGGCAACTGTACAAGGACAATAAAGTCTATTCTATTCTATATTCTATACGCATTGTTTGTTATTTTTCTGGTTTTGATCGCTTATGGATTATTTTTGTACGTCGCCAAGTTTGATTGTTCTATTCAATAAATGCGGATTGTTTGGCGCATCATACAATTACCAGCCAGACCCTGGTTGCGTCTCTCAGCGACTTTTTACTTTTGGCTCTATCTATCTATCTCGCTACAGGTGTCATATAACCCTAACCCATATCCTGTCATATAAAAGTACGTTATTGAATCTCCAGGTAAAGTAGGCAATTTCTGACATCCATCACTTTTGCTGTCGTTAAGATACTTTATTTTTCTGTTTCGGTAGTCTGTCCAATGTGACAGTTGCCCTCCTCCACCGGCCCTAGTTTTGGATCTAGCTTGCTGTTCATTATTTTCATGATAAATTGTAGCTAGCTAGCTATAACATCTTCATATACACCATACAGGCTACTGATTAACAGTAGGCACTGATTAACAGTAGGCAAATGCCCATTGAACAGATTTATTCATTATCCTATCTTAAGAAAACTAATGTAACACTCTCATCTGGGGATTTACACGGCAAATCAAATCAAAGATCGACACATCCCTGATGACAGGGAGAGGACGTATGACTGCTCTGATGAATCAACCCCTATTTCATTCATTTTCTCTATATAACGAAGTCGATCATTGATCGGCAACGACACTATATAATAGTTTGCCTAACTGGCAATCGGATTTGGGCTCCTAATATCTAAAAAGCACTACGGTTTTCTTATTTTATCTGATTAAAGTAGCAAAGACCAGAAATTTCCATTGACCGCCAGTCAAACTTCTACACTGCTATCACCCAAAAAGGGGCGTGGACATGACTACCCGGATGCGTTAGAATTGCATAGAGAGTTTGAATTTTGTCCGCTGTAAAGCGGATGCGTTTCCTAGAACATGTAAATGCAATTGCTGATCACATTATTGCATTACAATTTGAATATTGACACAAATAACGCAGGCAAAAGTGGCAAATGAATATGCTATTTTGGGATTGCATAGTCATTTTAATTTTGTCAGCTACAAAGCGGATGTGTTAACTAGAACATGTAAATGCAATTGCGAATCACATTATTGCATTACAATTTGAATATTGACTCAAATAACGCAGGCAAAAGTGGCAAATGAATATGCTATTTTGGGATTGCATAGTCATTTGCACATTAGAATGAACTTTTGAATTTTGTCAGTTACAAAGCAGCGCATGACTTTGAAAATGAAATGTCAAATGGCTTTGCATTATCATTTTAATATTGACAGTGAATGTGCACATCAGGTACATGAAAATGAAAATCATTAGAATTGCATTTGAATTTGAATATTGTCTGAAAGAATGCATGCAAAAGTGGAACATGCAATTGCAATCTCATATAGCATTAGCATTTGAATTAGGTCTACTATATGCTTCCATATCAAAAAGCTCCTCTTCCTGTTTTAACCAGGACAAGTTTCTGCTTTACTTTTAATACTAAGCAGAACAGATGTGTGGATAGCAACAGAGATCTGGAGGTTTTTAAATTTCCCTGGCCTTCCCCCCCACTTAGCCATTGTTATGTCCCTGGCTTTTATTGTTTTATTGTTTTTAGTCCTTTTATCTTCTCTTCTTTTAAATTGTTATCACATCTTGTATTGTGTTGCATTTTATTTAATATCCTGCACTTTACCTGTTTTACATCTGTGAAGCACTTTGGTTCAGCTGCTGCTGTATGTAAATGTGCCATATAAATAAAGTTGACTTGACTTGACTTGAGATTTGACGATTGAAACCTGTATGTTATTTTAACCTACAATCAGGGAATATTCAAATATGTATAGGAACTTAGTGTGATTTTGAGATCCTAACCTGGGCAATGTTGGAAGCAGCTGGCAGGCATAAGCAATCAAAATAACTTTTCCTGTACAAAATCGCCGCCCTGTGGTTGAAATAGATATAACATTGAGCATATCCATGTGTCAGGGTGACTAATCATGGTGACCTGATTGGTTACCATAAAACTTGCTATGACATTACAATTATGGCATTATAATTATCCATAAAAGGCATCATGTACTAATGCTTAGCTGTTGCAGCCGGGCATAATAATATGATCAATGACTGTGTTATAAGTAACATTTACATTGACCTTTAGCAGACCTTTAGCAGACGCCTTTATCCAAAGCAACTTACGTTTAAAGTAAGTGAATCATCTATACATCAGTCATCATCACAAAAACAAATATATACATTTACAGAGAGGCACAATTGCAGACAATGGCATTGTAAATTGGGGGGTAGGGCCATGTGTGACATTCCAAATATAAACACGTACTGTATTAAATACTGTATTAAATACATTTTAATAGAATCAGTGGCGGCCTACGGCCATGGGAGACATTCCTAACATTGACACTTATCAAATGTATCTCAATGGAGGGATGGGTTACTGTGTCAAAGTATCACAATCGGTAAATGGCTGTATTGGCTGTATATGTAATATACTGAATGGTAAAGATGTGTTTACACAAAAGCACACCGACACTCGTGACATGGCATAGAGACTAAACTGTTTTAATTAGGCTACTTATTATATTATTATTACATTATTATAAGTGTCATGGGTCTTTGTCACATACATGAAAAATAATATCTGTGCAATTAATATCTGAGTCATGAGAAGTATTATTTGAAGGACAAAATAGCCTAAACTGTTTTAAAATACAGCACACACACCCTAAGAGTTACAGCACACACCCTAAGAGTTACAGTACACACACCCTACGAGTTACAGCACACACACCTTAAGAGTTACAGCACACACACCCTACGAGTCACAGCACACACACCCTAAGAGTTACAGCACACACACCCTACGAGTTACAGCACACACACCCTAAGAGTTACAGCACACACACCTTAAGAGTTACAGCACACACACACCTTAAGAGTTACAGCACACACACCCTAAGAGTTACAGCACACACACACACCCTAAGAGTTACAGTACACACACCCTAAGAGTTACAGCACACACACCCTAAGAGTTACAGCACACACACCCTAAGAGTTACAGCACACACACACACCCTAAGAGTTACAGTACACACACCCTAAGAGTTACAGCACACACACCTTAAGAGTTACAGCACACACACACCTTAAGAGTTACAGCACACACACCCTAAGAGTTACAGCACACACACACACACACCCTAAGAGTTACAGCACACACACCCTAAGAGTTACAGCACACACACCCTAAGAGTCACAGCACACACACCTTAAGAGTTACAGCACACACACCCTAAGAGTTACAGCACACACACCTTAAGAGTTACAGCACACACACCCTAAGAGTTACAGCACACACACCTTAAGAGTTACAGCACACACACCCTAAGAGTTACAGCACACACACCCTAAGAGTTAAGAGTTACAGTACACACACCCTAAGAGTATGGACAATTTGTACTGCTAATTGTATCCTGTTTTATGTCTTGTACTATTGTCACCTTTATCCTGACTTATCTTGCCTTTTGTTACTCAAAAAAAATGTTACTCTCTTACACTTGTGTAATGTGATGTAACAATAAAACTTGAAACTTGAAACAGTATATGGTCAAATTATCTGCAGTGCTGGGCTTGCAGCAGTCAGGTGATCCTGAGTCAATAATGAACTTGTAGTGATTACTGGCAACCAGTATGAGCTGGTTCAGACTACACTGGGTAACAGGCGGACACTGGGTAACAGGCGGACATTGAGTGATCATTGAGCAAGCCTGGGCTGAGACTGTCGCTGGACAATCAAACTTATGTACCTTGTATCTCAAGGCTAGCAAACTATGAACTTTACCTTTAACCTTATGTGCTAACTTCGTTGCAAGATAGCTGCTGCAACGCCTTTACGCAAATAAATCATTGTGAATGAATTATAATGATATGACTGACAGAAATACTCAATACTGCTTTCTCCAGGAGCTCAGCTCTTAGCAGAACACAATGGGAGTATGAATAAATCAACCAATGATCAACTCTCTAGTTGCCTCACAGCCCTGTCCTCGGTATCCATAGATCTAAGGTCAATGAAACACACAACTCTCTAGTTGCCTCACAGCCCTGTCCTCGGTATCCATAGATCTAAGGTCAATGAAACACACAACTCTCTAGTTGCCTCACAGCCCTGTCCTCGGTATCCAGAGATCTAAGGTCAATGAAACACACAACTCTCTAGTTGCCTCACAGCCCTGTCCTCGGTATCCATAGATCTAAGGTCAATGAAACACACAACTCTCTAGTTGCCTCACAGCCCTGTCCTCGGTATCCAGAGATCTAAGGTCAATGAAACACACAACTCTCTAGTTGCCTCACAGCCCTGTCCTCGGTATCCAGAGATCTAAGGTCAATGAAACACACAACTCTCTAGTTGCCTCACAGCCCTGTCCTCGGTATCCAGAGATCTAAGGTCAATGAAACACACAACTCTCTAGTTGCCTCACAGCCCTGTCCTCGGTATCCAGAGATCTAAGGTCAATGAAACACACAACTTTTGTATTATTCTGAAACTAATTACATCAGGATCTTTGATCATATCTGGATCATCTTTATTGACGTCTGCAGGAAGTTATGGTCAATAGTGGGGTAAACTATTATCTGGGTTTACCTATTGACCTCTCTTATCTGTTTTTCTTTGACAACCTTTTTTATGATGTAGATATGAACCTTGTAGGGAAATTGTGCTTTCTTTGATATTGTCATGTCATGCTACCTTGGCAATTGTGACTATTAAACATTGTTGACTAACTTTAGGCCTTAAACTAATTGAATATGCCCAGTTAAAATGTCTGAGTTTGGATTGAACCAACTCACAGATTGACGGCTGACTGATTTAATATGACTCATGTCGTAAGCCTGCACTCATGATGATAACATTGAATGGATTTCATTCTTTTTTTTTTACTATTCTATTGCAGCACGATGTCACTGTATGATAGGCTGCTTTTAGAGTCAAATCTTTTGTCGTACTTGACCTGAATTTACAGTACAGGCCAAAAGTTTGGACACACCTTCTCATTCAATGCGTTTCCTTTATTTCCATGACTATTTACATTGTAGATTCTCACTGAAGGCATCAAAACTATGAATGAACACATAGGAATTATGTACTTAACAAAAAAGTGTGAAATAACTGAAAACATATTATTATTAACACATTATATTTAATATTATTATTATATATTTTATTAACAACACAAAAGCAAAGGGTGGCTACTTTGAGGAATCTAAAATATAAGACATATTTAGAGTTATTTCACACTTTATTGTTAAATACATAATTCCTATGTGTTCATTCATAGTTTTGATGCCTTCAGTGAGAATCTACAATGTACCAAATAGTCATGAAAATAAAGGAAACGCATTGAATGAGAAGGTGTGTCCAAACTTTTGGCCTGTACTGTAATTGCAATTGTTTGCTTTCTTGTTACACATTGGTAATACAAAGTTTACGCCCAATGCCCTCCTCTCTTGGCCCAGACTGTCCTATCCGAACACACGATGGGACTGTTGTGTAATGACTAGTGTTGTTCCGATACCGATACTAGTATCGGCATAGCCACCGATACGCACAAAAATGCTGGTATCGGTATCGGCGAGTACTAACAAATAATAACTCCCGATACCACGTTGCGTTTTTCTCAGCTTGTCTGTAACCTGACACCGCCTTCCTAACACAGACATGCGCAGACATGCCCAGGCATGCTCCTCCCAGAGCAGCTGCTCTCAACCAATGGCGTGGCAGCTTTTGTTTTCACTTCACTATCGCGGAAAAACAAACACGCATGCTATAGAGGAAAACATGTCGGCGGTTTGGAGATATTTTAAGGTGGATAGTCCGGTGTGGACAACGGCTAAATGCACAATTTGCGGTCTCAATGTGTCGAGGGGTGGCACTAAAGCTGCCAGTTTCAATACTAGCAACTTAATTAAGCATTTAAAGCTAAAACATATTAAAGAGCACGACGAGTTTCTGTCATCTACTGCAGCGACAGCGAGCAAGAGAACGGATGGACCAAAACAACAAATGCTGAGTAGCGCATTCCATAAAAAGGACCAGTGGGACGCGACGAGTGAAATGGCAAGAAAGATGACTGAGAAAATGTCTGAAATGATTGTGCTCTGTGACCTGCCCCTCTCCTTTGTTGACAATGTGGGATTCCGCCTTTTTATGGCTCACGCGGTACCTAAATACAAAATACCAGGTCGCAAATACATCACGGAGACGGCCGTCCCTGTCCTCAATAAGAAGGTGACTGAGCATGTTTCAGATAAACTAGGAAAGGTGCAGGCCATCAGCTTCACTACGGATATTTGGACCAGCGACGTCTCCCCACTGTCCCTGCTTAGTTTAACTGCTCACTGGGTGGACTCCGAATCATACAACCGGGAAAGCGTTGTGCTGCATGCAAACGAGTTCAAGGGGTCCCACACTGGTGAAGCAATTGCAGAAGCAATTGAGAGTATGCTGCTTAACTGGAACATCCCAAAGTCCAAGGTAACATTAGCCTACTTCTTTGTTCTTGTCTTACTCTAAAATGTTGTATTTTCTCTTGTGTTTTTATTTTCACTTGTCGTTTATATTTACTTAATAATGTATTATTACTTATTATTGAAGGTCCACGCCATTCTCTGTGATTTATATATATATTTTTTATTTTTTTTTAAACGCCGTGGTATCGGATCGGTACTCGGTATCGGCAAGTACTGCACGGTCAGGTATCGGTATCGGTATCGGGATCAAAAAATGGTATCGGAACAACACTAGTAATGACCGTATCTCGCTTATGGCAGCGACACACACAGGCGACATCAGAGCAACAACCTGATCCAATCAATCACTCTTTTCACACCAGTAGAGAAGACTGTTGGTCACGAAAGACAGGGGTACGTTCCATTTTTATATTATAACAAGATATCTAACTGTCATCATAACTAGTCATTCTCACCCCCGTATTGAATGAATTAACTGTTTCTGAAGTTATGATTAGTTATTTGGTTTGTTCTTGAGGGCGCGATAATTTTTTTTAGGTTGCATGCTTGCTAATCAGTCTCGAATATGTCTATTGCATAGCCTACAGTACATTGTCTCACGCGTTCTAGTATGCAAATGAAATATATCTATATATATATCTTAAAACACCTGCTTCGTGGCTCAACTGTTTTATTTTATTTTCATAGGGCACTTTCATTTGTATTGAGCTCAACATTGTCAACAGCGTGCATCGTGGAAATAGCTTTGCAGATGTATGCACATTTGAATGTGTATGATGTGTTTGCTAATAATAAGTAAGTCTGCATGTAGAAAGAAAATTCCTGCACGTAGCGGGTCGCTAGCGAGCTGTCAAGTGTACTTTAAATCCACTTGGATTCGATTGGTCAATCCCCCATATGCATGATTCTGCCGTGACATCTGATTGGTTAAACAGGGCACGCCCTTTTCACCCAAAAACTGCTGTAGTATTATATAACTATTATACAGACATTAGTAATTAAACCTTTAAAAAAAAACACACACACGTTTTTTTCCACTAAACACTTTTATACATCGTTTATTTTTTTAAACAACCATGCTACTTTTGTGGATACGATAAGAGTAATATTTGACAGTAATGATTTGGTTATGTAATGCAAAATCCAAATGCATATGTTTCAAATTAATAGGTTATGAATACCCACTACACTCTAGAGAGAATTGCCTTAAAAAAATAAAATGCTCTTATGCCTGTTGTCTGTTGTCTTTACCTACATTAGCTTGTGAGCACTCAGGATGAAGATTGCTGTGATAGGTCAGAGTATTTTCGGCCAGGAGGTGTACAAGGAGCTAAGGAAGGAGGGACACATCATTGTTGGAGTTTTCACAATACCCGACAAGGATGGCAAAGCCGACCCCCTAGGTGAGTAGGTCATGATGTCATGAGTGCGCTGCAGGACAGTATATACATATATCTGGGAGCATATTATTGCAATGGGTGCAACCTTTATCATATTTGGTCCTCATACCATAGCACCTAAAGTACACATGAGCAGTGAACACAGACAACTCACACAACATACATTTGCACAACACTTTATACAAATGGCCATCTGAATTAGATCTGAAGGTAAAAGTGATTGATTTCAATGCACTTCAAACTCCCGATTTCAATGTATGACACATCATTTGAAAGCTTACAATCTGCCCTTTCATAATCTGTCAAAAACTGAAAAATACTATTGAATGAAGTAGAAGCTGCACACTCTAGTTTCAGATTTTTTTTTACCAGACCCTGTCACATATTACTCAATAATAAATGGGAATGTAATAAATTGCTATATCCAAAAACTATTTACAGATTGTGTTTTTTTAAGGCTATTTTTTTTTGAGTGGGGCAATCCCGCTCTTATATTTGGATTGGATAGATACAGGAAAGTAAGGCATGTGAGCAGAGCAGCCATGTTGACATGAGCATTGAGTGCTAGACCACTGGCCACACAGATTATGGTTTTAAGGAGATCTTCAACAAAACATTGGCATCACAAGAGTCATGTACACCTTGAGGGTACCCTCAAACACCCAACTTCTAATTAAATGAACCTTTATAAAAAGCCCATTTCATACACAAATGCAATACACTGCACTTCACAGGAAAACGTACACATCATCGCAGGAGATTTCAATCATGCTGACCTGAAGGTAGTACTGCCGAAGTTCTATCAGCATGTTAAATGTGCAACAAGAGGAGAAAAAACACTGGATACGGTATACACCAACATCAAGCTTGCTTACAAGGCTAGACCGCTAGCTCATCTAGGCATGTCTGACCATGTGTCAATCCTCCTGATCCCAGCCTACACTCCCATGAGGAAAAGTGCTCCCATCACCACTAAGACTGTCAGAACCTGGCCAGCAGGGTCCGCTCCACTGCAGATCTGCCTGAATGACACCTCATGGCAGGAATATGAGCATGAGGACCTGGAACAGTTCACGTCGTCGGTTCTGAACCACATAGTGAACTGCACCAACTCAGCCACCGTGGACAAACGGGTCCGGGTCTACCCCAACACAGCGCCGCACATGGCAGCTATGGTTTTACAGTTTGTTGTGTTCTGTCTGCACTGCTGTCTGTCCTGTGTTGTTTTGTTTGCATTGCATTTAGAAATGCTCTTACTGTAACGCCAAATCAAATTCCTATATGTGTATGCTTAATGTGTATGCATAAATGGCAATAAACGTTATCTCATCTCTCATGGATGACTGGGAAGGTCCAAAAACTGCTCAAGGAGAGGGACAATGCCTTCTCAGGGAAGGGCACACTGCTGTACAGCACCACCAGGGCTAACCTAAAGCGCGGCATCCGGGAGGCCAAGGCAGACCACAGAGAGAAGATTGAGGAATGCTTCCTGAGCAACGACTCCAGGCGGGTGTGGCAGGGGGTTCAGCACATGACAAACTTCAGAGCCAACAGGCTCACAGCCGCGGAGGACGACCCCCTGCTGGCGGAAAAGCTGAACTCCTTCTACGCCCGGTTCGACGAGGGGCGAACGGAGGTAACCACAACACAAACACCACTCTCTCCAGCTCTCAGCAGCCTCACCCTCACAGATCATGAAGTGAGACGCGTGCTGAAGGCGGTGGACCCCAGGAAAGCCTCAGGGCCGGATGGCGTCCTGGGACGGGTGCTGAGGGACTGCGCCGACCAGCTGGCCGGAGTTTTCACCAACATCTTCAACCAGTCCCTGTCCCAGGCCACCATCCCACCCTGCCTGAAAACCTCAACTATCATCCCAGTCCCGAAGAAAAGCACGGTGAGCTGCCTAAACGACTACCGCCCGGTGGCACTCACACCAATCATCATGAAGTGCTTCGAGAAACTAGTCCGGGCCCACATAGTCACACGCCTCCCGCCCAACCTGGATCCATACCAGTTCGCCTACAGAGCCCACAGGTCCACAGAGGACGCCATCGCGACGACTCTCCACTCCACTCTATCCCACCTGGAGAGGGGAAACAGCTACGCGAGACTGCTCTTTGTGGACTTCAGCTCTGCCTTCAACACCATCCTTCCAGACAGGCTAGTGACCAAACTACTAGACCTGGGACTTATCACACTCTATATGTGCTAGGATCAAGGACTTCCTGTTCGGTTCTAGTAGGGTTAAATGCTATATTCTGGTCAGCCTGGTTGTAAAGCAGGCCATGCTAACCCATCGCTAGTTCAAACAGACCGTAGTAGACTTTAAACAACAAAGAGACACGGAATTCATCATGATTATTATTTACTTGCAAGGAGGACGAATATAAGGCCTCTCCTGCGAGAGGCCCCACATTCATACTGATCTCTCCTCCTGAGAGCCAGTCTTTTATTCTCATACAGAAAGACACACGTACAGGAAGACACACACACAGGGGAAGGGGGGCCAAGCCCCGTGAGGAAGCCCACATTGCTAAGAACATACATGGAAAAGTGGGAGGCAGTTTCATGGAAATGTCTACTTAACATATACATTCCCATGGACTGCTCTGCCCAACACAAACATTCTCATGGAAATGTACAGCGTTTAGCAAAATCAGATTTACGACAGGGCCCCTCTGACAACACAATGTCAGGAAGGGAAAACTACCCAGGCTGGGATAGAAGATAAGGAGTGGAAAGGGGCCTTGTATAGTTGTGCTTAAGAAGCACACAGTTGAATTCTCAGAATAGAACAGAAATGTATAGAGTTCATGTACTCTTCAAAATGTACTCTTCAACAAACATTTTCACAACATTAAACATTTATGAAAACATTATTCAAACCTATCACCGCCCCCAGAGGGTGCGGGTGGGCTCCCACACCTCCACAGCCCTCAGACTCAGCACTGGGTCCCCCCAGGGCTGCGTGCTAAGCCCCATCCTCTACAACCTCTACACCTACGACTTCACCCCCGTCCACCCCAGCAACTCCATCGTAAAGTTTGCAGACGACACCACCGTGGTGGGCTGCATCTCGGGGGGGGGGACGAGGCGGCGTACAGGGATGAGGTAGAGCAGCTGAGCAAGCTGTGCAAGGTTAACAACCTGCTGCTGAACCAGTCAAAGACCCAGGAAATCATCGTGGACTTCAGGAGGAAAAAATCTGAGGTCCAGCCCCTGCTCGTCGATGGAGGGAGCGTGGAGAGAGTCTCAACCCTCCGATTCCTGGGGGTGCACATACAGGATGACCTGTCCTGGAAGATCAACACAGCAGCCATCATCAAGAAGGCACAACAGCGGCTCTTCTTCCTGAGAGTCCTCAGGAAAGACCACATCGGACAGGAGATGCTGGTGACCTTCTACCGCTGCGCAGTGGAGAGCATCCTCACCTACTGCATCTGCATCTGGTTCTCCAGCTGCACAGCCGCAGAGAGGAATGCGCTACAGAGAGTCGTGAGATCGGCCCAGAAGATCACCGGCGCCCCCCTCCCCTCTCTGGAAGAGCTGTACAACACACGCTGCCTCAGGAAGGCCTCCAAGATCTCCAGAGACCCATCCCACCCTGGGTACGAACAATTTGCTCGGCTGCCCTCGAACAGGCGGTTCAGGACCATGTTCGCAAGGACAAACAGACTGAAGCTTAGCTTCTACCCCAGGGCCATTCAGGCCCTGAACACAGCAAAGACCTAGGTTCTAGGCCCTGGACAATCTAGACAAATTGATGGCAGCTACTAGATTGAAATCAAGTGTAATACTGAAACACAAATGTGTACATTTCAAACCTGCAAACTGCGACACTTTAAATGAATGTGCAATAACACTATGTGCAATATGACAACCGTAGGGTACATAAGTTTCAGAGAATAGGAAATGTTAGAATAGGTATAGCATAGCATAGAGTACAGCACAGTGTTTTATTTGTATAGTATAGTATAGTGGATAGTGTACATAGCCTTTATTTATGTAAACCAGCTCTTTTCCCTTCTTGTTTTTAGTTTTTTTTTCCTAGCACCAGGGGAGCCCCCCCTCCCAAATTTCGTTGTTTGGTACCTGTACTATATCAATGACAATAAAGACCATTCATTCATTCATTCATTCATTCATTCATTCATTCATTCGAATATCTCTTTGCCCCTTCCTCTACACAGCCAAGGAGGCAGAGAAGGATGGCGTGCCTGTCTTCAAGTTCCCCCGCTGGCATCTGAAGGGGAAGGGCATCAAGGAAGTGGTGGACCAATATGAGGCTGTGGGCGCGGAGCTCAACGTCATGCCCTTCTGCTCCCAGTTCATCCCCATGGAGGTGATCGACCACCCCAAGCACGGCTCCATCATCTACCACCCGTCCATCCTGCCCCTTCACAGGGGAGCCTCCACCATCAACTGGTGAGTCAGTAGGCAGGGGTGTGTGTCTGTTTCTATGTGTTATTGGTTGATGCTGACTGGTAACCAGTTTGGTTGGTTAGTTGGTAGGTGGACAGATTAGTTAGAGGCATTGGTCAGTTGTCATGTTCATAGGTTTGGTGGGTGGGTGGGTCGGTTGGTGGGTTGGTGAGTTTGAGATTCACTGGCTGGTAGGTTGGTTGGATGGTTGGATGGTTGGTTGGATGGTTGGTGGGATGGTTGGTGGGTTGGTTGGTGGGTTGGTTGGATGGTTGGTTGGTTGGTGGGTTGGAGGGTTGGTTGGATGGTTGGTGGGTTGGTTGGATGGATGGTTGGTTGGATGGTTGGTTGGTTGGTTGGTTAGTTAGTTGGTTGGTGGGTTGGTTGGATGGTTGATTGGTTGGTTGGTTGGTGGGTTGGAGGGTTGGTTGGATGGTTGGAGGGTTGGTTGGGTGGTTGGTGGGTTAGTTAGTTGGTTGGTTGGATGGTTGGTTGGTGGGTAGAGAGCATCAGTAACTATGGCAGAAAGAATGACCATGATTAAACCATAGGTGGCGCTATAATAACCAAAAGTAAATAATTAACTTCAGAATGCTGGCATTTCCACCCCGGATGTATGAAACTTGGTACGTATGTGTCTTTCCTCATGGGGAACATATTTGCCTCAAGAACCGATAAGGTCCGCCATGATGGATTTTTCTGAAGGTGCAAAATCTGGCCAAACTTATAAAAATTAACTTAAAATCACCTGTATGTCTGATTGGTCCAAAATTGCATATGGACATGTATGGTGCATGTCTCTCCTTATGGTGTTAAAGGATAAGAGATCCATTCCAAGTTGACGGAGAAAAAATATGACGGTCACAGTACAATTATAATGTCATAAAATCAGGATTTATACTGTGTAGACCTGTTCACAACAATACTACCAGACTATAACTGTGGTCCTATTAACAACAATACTGCCAGACTATAACTGTGGTCCTATTAACAACAATACTGCCAGACTAAATTGTGTAAACACTGTTGGGCCCCCTGTGGGGAGCATGCAGCGTCTGGCCAGTAGAGGGAGCTACAGGACTGGTGGAGAGTAGATGAAGACATGATTGAAGACTGGTTGGTGTCAATCATGTCATTGTCATTTGGCATTTAACTTGTGTGTTTTTTTTCTCTTCCGACAATCGGTAGGAAGTGATGGTGAGACCAAGACATAGGCCTACACTATGGACCAGTGATTCAGTAGGAGACATAGGCCTACACTATGGACCAGTGAAGACATAGGCCTACACTATGGACCAGTGAAGACATAGGCCTACACTATGGACCAGGACAGCTTGGCCCGTGCGTCCTCTCTCTCCCTGGGTCGGCGCACGGAGACGGAGGCCCCCCTGGTGGGGCTACCGCAGCAGCAGCAGCAGAAGCCTCCGGGTCTGGGCGGGTCACTCTCCTCCAGCCACAGCCAGTACACCATCCTCCTGGAGGAACTCCCACCACCACCCCACTCCTCCTCCTTCTCTTCCACCCGGCCAGGCTGCTCCACACCGCCTCCTCCTCCTCCTCCTCCCCTCCACCCCCACCTCCCCCATCGCCCCAGGGAAAAGCACCACCACCACCACTGCCAGGGCAGGCAAGTTCACTCCAAAGTGCTCTTCAGGTAGCTGCTCCCCTCTCACAGGTAGTAGAGGAAGTCATCCAGGTTCATGTTGGGCTCTCTGTGGATGCTCTGTCCCACCAGGAAAGCAAGCTTGTGGGCATACTGGCAGGGTGCAGGCACTCGGATGATCCCCTGAAATAATTGGGGGAGACAATCAACAACAATTTATGCATCAAAAAACAACTTGCATGGCTGAAATGGGAAAACCATATGTAAATACAGTATGTTTGATTTCATAACCAATATGGCGGTGGGGGGGGGACGGCGTCTGGGGTAGCGGGGGGCCCGGGGCCGGGGACGAGCCCTACTTCTCCCCCTCCACCTCCTCCTCCGCCACCTCCCCTCAGGGTGCCCCCCAGGACAGCTTGGCCCGTTCGCCCTCTCTCTCCCTGGGTCGGCGCACGGAGACGGAGGCCCCCCTGGTGGGGCTACCGCAGCAGCAGAAGCCTCCGGGTCTGGGCGGGTCACTCTCCTCCAGCCACAGCCAGTACACCATCCTCCTGGAGGAACCCCCACCACCACCCCACTCCTCCTCCTTCTCTTCCACCCGGCCAGGCTGCTCCACACCGCCTCCTCCTATAATTAATTAACCCCCAGACAGCCCTGCTTCATGGGTCCCCCCCGATGTCAAACACCACTGGTACCTCCTCCTCCTCCCCTCCACCCCCACCTCCCCCATCGCCCCAGGGAAAAGCACCACCACCACCACCACCACTGCCAGGGCAGGCCTAAGCTCCGTTCCCTCAGTGTGCAGTATGGCCTGGGAGAGAGAGAGAGGCCCCAGAGCTCTGTCCGCGGTCGCTCTCGCAGCATCCAGTACTGCAGCCTGCACGAGGAGGCCTCCAAGGTAATGCATGGATGCTGGTTCAGGACCCCAGTTTAGAGGTGTGTGTGTGTGTGTGTGTTAGGGCTGGGACGACGCGTCGACTACGTCAATACTTCGACTTGCGTAATGTGCGTCGGTGCGTCGCAAAGTCGCAAAAAAAATCTAACTGCAATTGCGGCACTGCGCCGACGTGGTGGCGGGGGCGCTGTTTCGCAAATAAGTTAGCTTTCGTTTTTGCTAGCGAAATAGCTGATAGTATGTTGACTGCTCAAGGAGAATACATATTTGAAAGTACAGAATGCCTGAGAGCCTTATATTGCATTATATTACATTATATTTTGAATGGTCATCTGGTGCCTGAATATTGTTTTTTTCCTTTACATAAATAATTACATTTCCACCATAAATTGATGCAGAAAGGGCACAAATTGGTGCATATCAATTCACCAGAATGCAAGAAATTAAGTGTTTGATGTTTAAGGACCCCCAGACAGCCCTGCTTCATGGGTCCCCCCCCCCGATGTCAAACACCACTGGTACCACCTCCGCCTCATTTTGAGCCAGGAAAAACCCTGATGGCCATGTTGGCATTCAAGTTGGCTAAACATAGCAGTGCAGTGTTTCCTCCAGGAATTTTTACATTAGTGGCGGAGAGCCCTCGATTTTTTTCGCGTGCACGCGTGCTCAAAACAACGACCTAATTTCAACCAAAACTAGAGGGAGGATGAAAAAAATAAATAAAAGAATATACAGAATATAAACTTGTGATACAGGTTTCCATCCATCAGCTCTGAAGGTTTACGTTACTCACGGATCCAATGTCCTTCCAAACGAGCAGTCTTGGCTCCGTCTCAAACACAACAGGAAAAGTATGTCCAACTTGGCGAAAGTTTCCGAGTATTTCCAACTTGCGCGAGTTCTTCAACTTGCGACAGTTTTTCAGCAGGGATGGTTGAGTCTGCACTAGGGATGCACCGAAATGAAAATTCTTGGCCGAGGCCGAAGCCGAATTTAAGGAAACACTTGGCCGAATACCGAATACCGAATGTGTATCGGCAGTTTTTAATTTTATCATTGCATAAACTAAATACATTTTGCTTTTTATTCATGCTTCTCAAAGAAAGAAATTGAGATTGAAAAAAAAAGAACTTTTATATATAATTTATTATAACTAATTATCGTGGGATTTAATCTCTACTGCTTTCCAGGGTTCAAGTTAATGATATTCATGATTTGTCTCTACATAGGCTTCAGAAAGTATTTAGACCCCTTCACTTTTTTCACATTTTTGAATAGATTTGCCATCAATCCACACACAGTACCCCATAATCTAAGTAAAAACGTTTTTTAATGTTTGCAAATGTATTAAAATGTAAATACAGAAATACCTCATGTACATAAGTATTCAGACCCTTTGTCACTCTTAAAATTAGGTCAAATGCTAAATGTCTTCAACAAGTCATTCAACAAGTTGAATTGAGTCCACCTGAGTGTAAGGATAATAGTTCATGTTATTTCAGAATGAATATCTTTTGTTTTTATAGTCTCTGGTTTGCATAGAAACCACCGCATGATACAGCTGCATGTCATAAACTCGTGTAGAACAGCTGGGAGTCTGAATATGTTTTCAACAAGGCAACAACTCTGCTTCTCACTCCAATTTTAAATTGAGCTACGACTGCTAAGCTAACTAGCTAGATGAGTGTAACAAGAAGGCCTGCCGCCTACAGTCTCTCGCTGGAGTTTACATTTAAGTTAAGCTGGACGCTCTTAAGGACACTAACGTTTTCAGTCATCCTCCTATTTGTGAGTAACTGTTTTTTTACTGCTCCTATGGTGAGTTACTTATTTTCTATATTTTTATTTATAATGTAAAATGTGTTTTAAAGTTAAACAATTTAGGCTACTCACTGCCTTGTTTAAGAGGATTGTTATCTGACTGTAGTGTCTAGTTTGAAAGTGAATGAATGAATGAATGTGTGCAATGGCAACACAAATAAAGTTTTTTCCCCAAGGAAACATTTTTTTGTTTTAATGAAAAACGTTTTATTTTATTTTTTTAAATGTATTTATTTATTTATTTTTAATGAAAAAAAAAGCTTATCGATAATTGATCGTTAATTCTTGCGATTATCGAAAAAGAAATTTTGAACGTTTGCCCAGCCCTATTCCAAAGTACAAAGCCCACCTCTCTATGGGGTTGGTTCTTCTTATAGTTTCAACATTCAGTTCTTGTACAACATCACGTGGGTACAGATAACACAGAGCATAACTATTTCACTTTAGCCTTGGAGAGAAGGGAGTGAGAGTCTCTCTTTATCTAGCACCTGCACTTTTAGTCACATACCATTCTTGTTATTCATCCAGTCTTCAGTGAATGATAAGATCATCATTATTGTATAAAAGACATGTTTCTCCCCCGCCAGCTGGTCAGCGCAGTCTGTCAGCACGCGTCCCGCCACACCGTCTGGCTGCTTTGGCCCATTTTTCAAAATCTGTCAGTTATTTACAATTGACTGCATGTTATAACAGTGTAATAACAGTGTAATAATAAGAAAAACACAAAATCGGAATTAGATTTTACATGTTTTTAGTCAAATAGATACTGTGATTGCACATAGACAACATATTTATCATGTTCAATTTGAAAGTATAATGGCGCTTTTCCATTTGTCGGCCCGGGTCAGCACGGCACGGTACGGCACGGCACGGTTCTTTAGCTACCCTTCACGAGCAGGAACTACAGGGCCGAAAGGTACCTTTTTGCCAGGCTGCGTGTGACGTGTGACGCTGCACACCGTTGATTGGTCAATGGAAATCGTCATCCCATGTTCATAGATTTCTTCGCTAACCGCCATCTTTAAATACCACAACAGATTTCGCTCTAGGAAAATGTCACTTACTGTTTCTGTAATAACCTATTAATAAAGATTAGAAAAGTTATGCTAACCATCGTATTATCTTAGTTTAATGTAATTTCAATGCATCATAGAACTTTTATTTACAACAAGTGTTAAAGGAGCACAGTCTAATACTGAGCTACTGAGATGCTAACCCGCGGACTCTGGTTGACGCGCCGTGCGTTCTAGTTTGATGTGTGCTGTTGGTTATACACGATCCGTAGTCATTGGTTTGCTGCATAATAAACCTTTATTGCGTTCCTGATTGCCATCTATGGCTTAATCACTGATACAAAACAATAATAATCACAAACTCAGCGCCCTTGCGGTCAAACCTATTTGCCCTTCCGGGGTCAACACCTGACGATAACAACAAATGTACTACCTTATAAAGACCTGCCTCAGGTATTGTGACAGCGCCACCCCATGCCCACACAGTGAATTACAACACATATGACAGGACCATAAATGGCTCTTACAACAAGCATAACAAAAAAATCGCTATTATGGCGATGTGCTGTGCCTATGCTGTTCCTCAGTCCAGCGGCAGTCAAATGCCGGTAGATTCGTGTCTTGCTCCCTTTAAGGCGTTTCCCTGGTTGCGAGATCTAAACTATTAGAACTGAAAGCGGCAGGTAACAGGCACGTAACATCCATATGCTGTATATATATATATATATATACAGTATATCTCAAAAGTGAGTACACCCTTTAGATTTTTACAAATATTCTGTTATATCCTTTCAGGGGATAACATTATCCTACTGAAACTTTGATATAACTTAAAGTAGTCAGTGTGCTGCATGAATAACAGTATAGATTTATTGTCCTTTGACAATTACTCAGTACACAGCTGTTAATGTCTAAACAGCTGGCAACAAAAGTGAGTACACCCCATAGTGAACATGTCCTAATTGTGCCCAATGATGTTGTTTTCCCGCCCTGGTGTCATGTGACTCGTTAGTGTTACAAGGATTCAGGTCTAAATGATAAGCAGGGCTGTTAAATTTGGTGTTTTGGGCACAATTCTCTCTGAATGCTGGACAACATGGCACCTCATGGCAAGGAACTCTCTGAGTGGCTGAAAAAAATGATTATTGCGCTTCACTAAGATGGCCTTGGCTATAAGAAGATTGCCAACACCCTGAAAATGAGTTGCAGCACAGTGGCTAAGATCATACAGCGGTTTTCCAGGACAGGTTCCACTCGGAACAGGCCTCGCCAGGGTCGACCAAAGAAGTTGAGTCCACGTGCTCAGCGTCATATCCAGAGGTTGGTTTCCAAAAATAGACGTGCGAGTGCTTCCAGCATTGCTGCAGAGGTTGCAGAAGTGGGATGTCAGCCTGTCAGTGCCCAGTGCTCAAATCGGTTTGTATGGCCGTCGCCCCAGACAGAAGCCTCTTCTGAAATCGATGCATAAGAAAGCCCGAAAACAGTTTGCTGAAGACAATGAATCCAAGAACATGAGTTACTGGAACCATGTCCTGTGGTCTGGATAAAGCAACAAGCCTTCATTGTCTTGACACAGAAAAAGCCATATATGCCTATATTTATACATACATATTATATTTATGTATTTTATGTAAAACTTATCTGGCTTACGCTAGTATCGATCAGACTATGGATGTGTGTGGCGACTGTATCATACAGAGCAGGCAGGCACACGTCTGCAAAATAGCGGTGACTTGGGAGTGTATACCGGAGCTCTAAATGTGAAATTAGCTGGCGAAATCCTTTATCTTCTACTACAGAGAAAGGCTGGTTGTCGAGGGCCATCAACTCCATTATTTTTTCATTGATTGCTTGAGCCTTTGAGCTGTCTCTCGAGTGAACTTCCTGCAGTTTTCAAATGCGTGTTCAATAGGCACAGCAGCTTTTTTTTTCGCGGCTAGGCTACTAGGCTACTAGTGTTGATATTCCTTCCATACAGCGTGCTTGCAATGGTGAATCTTAAGGTGAGATTCGTTGTGTTGTAACTCGTAGACCTTTGCCCTCCTCTCCGAACTTTTGTCGAACATGTATTGCAAATTGCAAACGCACTCAGAAACTGTGAAGAATGTCCACACCGGGGAGCGAATTTGCGGAACCTAGGATGGTAGGGGAAGGTAGGGCAATACCGCTACCTGATTGGTTGGCTAAGCACTCGTGAAGAGCCCCCTCATTGGCTGCCGACTCGCCTTCCCTGCTTCGCCAACCAATCAGGTAGCGGTATTGCCCTACCTTCCCCTACCATCCTAGGTTCCGCAAATTCGCCACCGGGGAAGGCATGTTTATATTTCCGGCTTCATATTATCGGTTAAATATCGGCTAAAATTTTATAAAACCGATAAATACCGATAAACATTAATTTCCCATTATCGGGCCGATAAATATCGGTGCCGATAATATCGTGCATCCCTAAACATAATTATAAGTTGTAAAATTATTTGGGGGGCCAATATCTTTAGCTAGCTAAAGTAACTAGTTTACTTTATTGTTGTCTTAACAGTTGGTAAAAGAACAGGATTAAAACAAAAATATCAGCAATAACATTGTGCTCTGCAGCAAGCACAATTACAACCCAACTGAAGCCACAATACTGGGACCATTCGTGACTGACAGTCAGTCAAATACTAGGTGAATATGTAATAAACTTGGATTTCATGCATTTCAAGTGGCATCTTTGTAATCATTACGATGTAGTCATGTCTAAGAGGCAGACAAGGCTTCCCTTTAACTCCCCGAGGCTACGACTATGCTATGTCCTGTGCCTATTAGGGATGGACGGTTTCCAATTATTGAAACCGAAAAACCGTCAGAGAGTAAAACCGCGGTTTTCCGGTTAACCGAAAAAAAAAGTAAAAAAAAAAAAAAAAAAAAAAGTAAAGAAAACAAAAAACAAAAGAGCGCCAATTTCAAATAATTGAGCCCTACTGCTACAATACACTCATGTCGAACACCATTAAAACACCGTAAGCACAGTCACAACACATTTAGGCTACTTAGTTTCACAAATATAAGTGGAAAGGCAGACTTTTGTAAGCTACACCATACATGAAAACACATGAACACTTAACACACCAGCTCCGCTGATCCAGGGTGCACGCCTGCACGGAAGATCATCTCTTGGAACAGCGTCTTCATTGAATGAACTGCTTTCTCAATATCTTGGTTCTTAGACAAAGTTTCAGCTGCTGCTCAATGTATTTAAATATTTGAATACTGCTCAATAATCACTGAAATATTAGACTTAGAATTATGCAGTGAACATACTTAAAGCTTTTCATAAAAACCACATGCCGCGAGACTGACTCGTCCTGAACTGTCGTAAGTCAATCAACAAAGAATGCCCCATCAAAATAAAAGTGCCCATGGTAGAGCTGTCAAAATAGAGCTTTCAAAATAAATGTACTAATACAGATAGAGATAAATACAGAACTACCTTTGCGTCACTAAGTGACCGCGTATCTTCTGAGACATGCGTTCTGTCATCACTTTCAGTAGCGCCTTCACACACAGTGGCGCTGTGCACAAACACTCTTGATCCGTATAGCTCTTGTTTTATTATATTGTGGTTTAGTAAATACTGCACTTGGAGTTACATTCAATGCATGATTTGTGCTATAGAACATAAATAAAGTTTGATTGATTGATTGATATCAAATCAAATCACATTTTATTTCTATAGCGCATTTCTCACAAAAGTGACCCAATGCGCTTTACAGAGAGCAGCGAAAATGATCTTATTAAATGTAAGCGAGTAATTGTAAAAAACCTTTCCTATCTACCAATAACTGAAGGCAACTATCTTTCCCATAGAGTGATTCGTTACCCTTAAATATAATCCCAATTAGATATTAATCCTCAGTTATTCTTCACAACTGACCAAACCTCTCACTCATTGCGCGGCAGATTCAGACTGTATCATTGTTATTTTCACACACGACAAACATGTGACATGTTCCAGTTTTATTCTTATTCTATTTTATTCTTCTAAAAAAAAAAAAAAAAAAAAACGGTTTCAGACGGTTTTGATAAAAAACCGTTTCTATTTTTATAAACCCCGGTTTTCGGTTTAACCGAAAAACCGTCCATCCCTAGTGCCTATGCTGTTCCTCAGTCGAGCGCGCTTCGTCATCCCCCTTCTAAAACCCCTTTCCATCCCTTATGTCATTTTATCAATGAACATTGTAATACTATTACTGTTATTTCAACATTCAAGCCTCTTTCACACACGGAGATTGTATGAGCCCCGCGTCAGTCAGCCTTTCCGTAGAAATACATCGCTCCGTTATATATATATAACGTTACATGTTTTAAGGCTGATCTGTGCATGATAGTGCTGCATTATGTTGATCTATTTATATCGATCTATTCTTGTCAATTCCTTATTACCAGTGGAAAGGGGGAAGGCTAAAACATTTTGAATGGAATAGATAGGACTTTCCGTTCAATGGAGGAAGCATGATACTCGCGAGTTCATCTCTGGCGAAATCCTTTATCTTTATCCCAAGTTGATGTATTAAACAATCTAAGCAATCTAATCAGAGCAGTTGTTATTATGTAATATTATTGATGGATGTGCCATTTTTGATGGAGAGCAGTGAGCGGATGACTGGATGTGAGCATGTATTTGACTAATGCCGATAGAAAGGATCTAGAAAGGATTCGTGTCTAGAAAGGATTTTACAGCGTTCCTTCAAACTATCGTAATTCATGAACTATATGCCCAATCTAAAAAAATCAAACAGTTTCTGAAAGCAGAGAAGTTGCTTACGGATATGTAATAAACTTGGATTTCATGCATTTCAAGTGGCATCTTTGTAATCATTACGATGTAGTCATGTCTAAGAGGCAGACCAGGCTTCCCTTTTACTCCCCGAGGCTACGACTATTACCAAGTCTATCGCTGGGTATATTTACAAGGTGTGTTGTGTTGAACTGTGTATATTTGCAACAGTGTTGCGGAAAATGAAGATTTCTGCCGAATGCTGCTAACACTGGAACCACGTTATGAAACACCAGTAGCAATCACGAGTTCATTCTACAACATTCTACAACATGTGCTACATTGTGCTACATCTTGATGGGTCTGGCGTCTTGGAGTTCTTCTTAGTTCTTGTGTTCTTCGCAGTCACTGGATCTGTATCCAATACATTTACATCCCACATTCCCAACTAATTCAGTTGAGGTGTGGTCTTGTGAGTTATTATTTAAAGAACAAATGAACTATACAAATGTACAATACATATAATATTATGTTTATTGTTATTTTATAAATAAAATTAACAATTAACAATTAACAAATTAACATACAAAACATGTATACATACAAAACATATACAAAAGGCAAGGCAAGGCAAGTTTATTTGTATAGCACATTTCATACAACAGGGGCAATTCAAAGTGCTTTACATGCATTATTTAAAAATACAGCAAGAGGAGCATAAGAAAATAAAAATTACAATGAATAAAAGCAAATATAAGAAGTAAATAGATAAAACATTTAAAAAGACAATAGTTAATGGAAAAAAGACATTGAAGTGTTTGTGTTTAATCATAACTGGTGCAAAACATGAAGGTTTTTAGCTTAGATTTAAATATTTTAAGGGTTTGGGCCTGTTTGATTTCTTCAGGGAGTTTGTTCCAGGAGCATGCAGTAGCTGCTGCACCGTGTTTTGTTTTTACTCTTGGAATTATTAGCTGATTTGTCTCAGCTGACCTTAGGGACCTTGCGGGAATATAGGGTGGGAGGAGATCTGATATGTATTTTGGTCCAAGACCATTTTGTGATTCGTATGTAATTAGGAGGATTTTGAATTCAATTCTCTGAGAGACTGGTAGCCAGTGCAGGGATCTCAGGATTGGTGTAATGTGTTCAAATGTCTTTGTTTTTGTTAGGACCCTAGCAGCGGCGTTTTGGATGAGCTCCAATTTACGAACAGCTCCTTTAGATAGGCCTGTTAGTAGACCATTACAATAATCAAGTCTACTCGAAACAAATGCATGGATGAGTTTTTCAAGGTCTTGCTTGGACATGAAACCTCTCATTCTTGTTATGTTTTTCAGGTGATAGTAGGCTGATTTAGTTATTGAGTTTATGTGGCTGTTGAAGTTTAGATCGGAGTCTAGAATTACACCAAGATTTCTGACCTGTTTTTTACTGTGAAGAGAGAGAGAATCAAGTTTTGCACTGACTTTCGATCTTTTGTCAGGTGCACCGAATACAATTATCTCTGTTTTGTCCTTGTTTAGTTGGAGGAAGTTTTGTGTCATCCAGGCGTTTATTTGCTCAATGCAATTACAGAGATTGTCAATGGGACTATAGTAGAGATGCTCCGATCAGGGTTTTTGGTGCCGATCACCGATCACTGGAATCAGTGATCTGCCGATCCGATATCACCGATCACCGATCACAGCGTCGAAAATGGCAATTGAAGCATTCTATTTATTGTGTAGCATTATTTATGTTTTTAATTATTCTTAACACCATTGACATTGTATATTAAGTATTTAAATGAAATTAGGAGATGAGAAAGTATCATGAATTGACGACCATCTGTTTTATTGAATTCACAACCACCTGTAGCTTACTTCAGGAAAAACAAATAAAATGTACACTGTCACATCAAATGTGCAACATTCCACTCGAATGAGAGGAACTAGGGGCTCTTAGAGAACTTGGAGCTTATACTGTAGCTTTCCTGAGGAACAATAAACATACCCAAACTAAACTGCAACATAAACAGGCTATAGCCAAATATAAAATACTGTTTCAAGTCAGTCAGTTTCAAGTCATATTTAGGAGGAGATAAGACAGCAAGTCAGCAATAATCAATAAAACAAAAAAACAAAACATTGCACCTAAGGAGATTTCAGACTCAAACCTTACTTCTGATTAAGCAGCATCACTGGCAGATTAGCCTTGAGAAATACAAGTATCTCAGCGTTTTTGGCACTCAGCCTGTTCCTCTTATCATCTAAAATATGTCCTGCTGCTGAAAAGTCGCTCGCTATCTACACTTGTGCAAGGTGCACAGAGGAAGACCTAAAACTCACGCGCTAATAGTTGTTGCTATGGGCCAAGTGACTTCCTGCTCGCGGGGTCACATGACGTCGCTGCACACTACCTACACTACGCTCGTGAAGTCACGCTGGAACTCTGACCAGCACTCGTGGAACGCCTCTCGTCCAATCAAAGCACTCGGTCCCTTTATGACGTCGAGCCCAGTGTGCGCTTCGGCGCTCTCTGAGCGAATCGACGAACGCAGCAAATGCCGTATGATATTCGTGGTATTGAAAGACCTTGCGTGCGTTCCTCCCCGAGGTATTTCTTTTGAGCAGACATTACAAACGGCATATTTGTTGTCTCTTTCCGACACTGTGTAATATTTCCAGACTGGCGACGCCATTTTGTAAACTGATCGGTCGTGTTTGATCGGCCGTTTTGAGAACTCCGATCAAAACCGATCAAGGCCATATCGGCCGATACCGATCGGCGCCGATCAGATCGGAGCATCACTAGACTATAGTCGTTCGGTGAGAGGGCTATGTAGATTTGAGTGTCATCCGCATAGTTGTGGTAGGCAATTTTGTTCTTTTTTATGATGTGTCCCAATGGAAGCATGTAGAGATTGAATAGAAGGGGGCCAAGGATTGACCCTTGGGGAACCCCACATGTCATTTTAATTTGGTCAGATACAAAGTTGCCAATGGAGACATAGTAGCTCCTGTCCTGTAGGTAGGATCTAAACCAGTTTAGGGCAGTGCCCGAAAGTCCTACCCAGGTTTTTAGTCTATCTATTAGAATGTCATGGGCTACAGTGTCAAAGGCAGCACTAAGATCTAGTAGTACCAAAACTGAGATTTTTCCGGAGTCTGTGTTTACGCGAATGTCATTAAGGACCTTAATAAGGGCCGTTTCAGTGCTATGTAGGGGGCGAAAGCCTGATTGAAAGTCATCAAAGAGATCATTTAGGGTCAAATAATTGCTAAGTTGTTCGTGGGCAACCATTTCAATAATTTTTCCTGTACAGGGAAGGTTTGATATGGGTCTGTACTAGTAGTTGTTTAGTACAAATGGGTCTAGGCCGTTCTTTTTTAGTAGAGGCTTAATAACTGCAGTTTTCAGGGCTTCAGGGAAGATTCCTGATGAAAGGGAGGTGTTAATTATTTGTATTAGTTCGCCTGCCATGCAGCTAAATATGTTTTTTTAAAAGCTTGTTGGCAGGACATCAAGGGCACAGGTGGATGGTTTAAGACGTGACATGATTTTATCTAGGGTCTTGTAATCAATGGTGTTAAATTGTGACATGGTTGTTATGTCCGCCCTATTTGGGGTTGTTAATGGGGACATGTTTTTCATGCCTGACACAGAAGACCTAATGCCTTGTCTAATGGTTTCTATTTTATTGTTAAAAAAGGATGCAAGCTCATTGCATTTACTAGTTGAGTGAAATTCCTGAGCAATGGTTGTTGGGGGATTTGTTAGTCTGTCAACAGTTCTGAAAAGGATGCGGGCATTATTGATGTTATTGTTTATGATCTTAGAGAAAAATGATTGCCTGGCACTTCTTATTTCTAAGTTATAGTTCTGAAGATTCTCTTTATAGATATCATAGTGGACTTGAAGGTTTGTTTTTCTCCATCTGCGCTCTGCTTTACGACATTCTCTTTTTTGGGTCTTTACGGATGGGGCAGTTCTCCAGGGAGCTTTTTGCTTACCAGAGATGCATTTGGATCTAATGGGTGCAATATCATCAATGGTTTTTGTGATTTTTAAGTTGAAATCGTGTAGAAGGTCATTTACTGAGGTTGGAATAGAAGTTTGGGGGGGGGGGGGGCTAGGGAAAAGGCCTGTGTGAACAGTGCACTGGTCTTTTCATTGATATATCGTTTTGAAATAGTTTTAGACATAGTTTGAATAACAGGAAAGATAGATACGTCAAAGAATATGCAACAGTGGTCAGACAGGACAATGTCAGTTACAACAACATTTGAAATATCTAGGCCTTTGGTGATGATAAGGTCCAGAGTGTGACCTCGATTATGAGTAGGGAGGTTCACATGTTGTTGAAGTTCAAAAACATCTAACAGAACAGAGAGTTCTTTGGCTTTGTTGTCCTCTGAGTTATCTACATGAATATTGAAATCACCAGCAATGATCAGACCATTAAATTCAGTAGTAATGATGGAGAGAAGCTCTGTAAGTTCATTAAAGAAGCTAGTAGAGTATTGGGGTGGTCTGTATTAGGGCTGTCCCAAACGACTATTTTTCTAGCGATTAATCTATCGATTATTTTTTCGGTTAGTCTTACGACTAATTTAACGATTAGTCTAACGATTATTTTTTTACTGTTCGATTAATGGATCACTTAATTTTCCACAAATAAATGTCAAAAACTTCTCTTATCAACATTTCAGTATTTTATTCAATTATTCTTGCACTGCAGGGCAATATTCCACACAACAAAAAAGATCCTCTCTTTCTTACAGTCCAACATAAAATATAATATTATAAAATATAAAAGTTAACTTCAAGTCCTTGTATTATGAGGGGACCCGTTTTCCAACAAATGCTGTAGCTCAGCTCTGCAACACTCCAACAAAACCATTCTCTCTCCCACTCCAAATAGAACAAACAAATATCGCAGTATGAATTCAAATCAAATCAAATGATTGACATGACAAATTATTTTTGCTAAATATAATCTCTATATGTGTGAGATAAATGGCCTAACAGTGAAGTCTGGTGCCACTACAGCCCGATGGCAGGCCTTCTTGAACATAAACACATCAAATAAATGCTGCTTGATCCACGTCTCTAACAACATCTACTTTCAAAACATATAATAGCTGTTAATGTTATGACTTGTATTGACACATAGTTAGCTGGCTACTGCAGGTCTGCGCTGTCAGTGACAGGTTGGGTCAGACTCGGGGAGGCAAGCTGCTATCAATGTGCTACAAAATGCTAGTATCAAAGTACACTTTGATCATCTCACGGAAGCCTTGACCCTCCACAATAGCAACAGGTCTCATGTCCTTGACGATCATCTGTAAGATGCAGTTAGAAAGCTGAGCAGCCATCTGGGGTGTGCATGGAGTTGTGTTCTTTTTGTGGAAAAAGTCCTCCACACTGCTTTGCCTCCTGAAAATAAAAAAAGCACACATTTCTTATCATGTGTAGGCCCCTTAATTTCCACCTCACTGCTATGTTTAGCCAACATGGCCATTTAGAAGTCTGTCCATCACCACAACACATAGCTAGCTAGTAGCTACATGGCTAGCTAACGTTACTCTCGCTGCTATGTTATGATTAGCTAAATTGATGCTAACGTAGCATGCGAGCTACGAGCTAGCACCACAATAACAATAGGCTAGTAAGGCTACCGTAGCTAGCCAGCTACATAGCTAACGTTACTAACACCAGAAGACAAGACATACAAACTGTGGTGAGCTACATTGCTTGTGTAACATTAGCTAGTAGCTATCCATTTTTCACTGATACACGGCCGGAAAAGTGAACAGAAATACAACGGTGACTTACGGTGCTATCTTGCGGCTGTCTTCACAAAGAGCTCCAGGATGCTTTCGCTTGAGGTGCTCGTTCATTGCAGTCGTACTGCTGTGATAGGCCATTTCATTTTTGCACAGTTTACAGACCACCACATTGCCATTGGTTTCTTTTTTTGTAAAGTACTCCCATACTTTGGACGATCGTGGGCGAAGTCTTTTAGCCGCCGGCTCTGCCTCCGTGTTTGCACTGGTCGCAGCCATTTTGTTTATTTACGACTAACCGACTCATATTACGCAAACCGACGTATTGACGTAGTCGATGACGTCGACTAATCGTAACAGCCCTAGTCTGTATACAATTATAAAAATAATTTGAGTGGAACATTTAAAAACAACTGAAAGATATTCAAATGATAAAAATTCCCCGAAGGATTTCTGTTTGCAGTTAAAACTGTCTCGGAAGAAAGAGGCGATTCCACCACCTTTTTTGTGGGATCTAACGACATCTAAGGTTCTAAAATTGGGGGGTGCTGACTCAATAAGAATTGGTGTCTTGTTATCTTTATCTAACCAGGTCTCAGTGATAAATAAGAAATCTAGTTCATAGGAGCTAATCAAGTCGTTGATTAAGAGAGAATTATTAGCTAAGGATCTGGCATTGAAAAGTGCTAGCTTGAGTGGTTTTGTGTTTGGTCTCTGTGTGGGCTGTGTGTGGCAGGGTACAGAAATTAAATTTGAGGGGTGTATAAAGCATTCAGACTTGCAATTAACTGTTCTGTTACTGATATGAACAGGGATAGCAAGAGTTGAGAGTCCCAGCTTTATATCAGGAATGTCAATGGTATCAACTCTATGGAAGCAGGGACTGTTAGAGCATCAACTGATTCTGGGTGTCATCCGGGGGATGGGGATGGGTTTTGTGTAGATAGCATCCTGTGGCGGGGTAGGGCGATGGGTATTGTTGATGAGGCTGGCATTGTTGATGAGGCTGGCGTCACAGGGAGTGTGGGGCCAGGTGTTGTAGAATGGAGAGTTGCCTGAGATGGAGCAGCTTTCGGGGTGAGCTCTACTCCTGTCTTCACCATTTTCTCTAACTTAGCTGAGAAAGGCAGGAACGGCGTGAGTTGGAGGAAGGAGAGCTCAGTGGACTCAGTGGATGAGTGTCTCTGGGAGTTGGGGGTAGAGTGGTTTGGGGGGTCGGGGGCAGAGTGGTTTGGGGGGTCGGAGGCAGGGAGGGTGCTTGCATACCAGGCAGCTAAAGGGACAGCCCCTGCCTACCTGAAGGAAATGGTAACCCCCCAAACCCCTGCCCGCTCACTCCGCTCCTCCACCTCGGCTGGCCGACTGGCCCCACCTCCTCTACACAGCAGTCGGGCTGCCCGATCACGTCTCTTCACAACACTGGCTCCCCGCTGGTGGAATGAGCTCCCCACGGCTGTCAGAACGGCAGAGTCACTACCCATCTTCCGTCGTAGACTGAAGACCCATCTCTTCAAGTTACATCTTAACTGCTCCTCCTGGGACATCTTCTGACCCTCACCACTACGTCTCCTAAAGACACCCGCTTTCCCCTCTTCTGTGTCCCTAAGAACTTCTATTGCCCCCCTTGTACTGTTTCTCAGTTTCTCCAGTAATATAAAAAAAAAAAATCAGTGGGCCCGAGCTAGAGTACTCTTCCTGCAACGAATGGTGGACTGCTGATTCACATGCTTAGTATTCAAATGTATTGATTGTAAGTCGCTTTGGAATAAGGCGTCTGCTAAATGCCAAAAATGTAAATGTAAATGGAGGGAGGGTGGGGGGAGAGGAAAGGGGCTGGACCGTCGCCTTAGTGGGGGTTCAACGCGTTGGCTAATGATTAGTTTTGCCCTGGCGACTGTGGAGCGCAGTTTAGGCAGTTGCGATGGGGAGATTGATAAGTCATCTGCAGCACGCACTTCAGCCAGCTGTGATGAGTTTGGAAGGCCCTTTACTGTAGGCTGTGATGAGTCGCAGGACTGTGGGGAGAGTTTATCCACTGTGAGCAGTAGGGATGCTCCGATTTATCGGCCACCGATTTAAATCGGCCGATTTCACTCCAAATGACTCGATCGGTGATCGGTAAAAATGGCCGATCGCAAAAACCGATGTTTTTTTTTCTTTTTTTTTTTTTTTTTCCCCTGGGGAAGACAGATAACTGAACAGAAAACATAGGAGGACGTAACAGTATGTAAACCATGAAGGCCACGTTTATGATGTCTTTTATACAGCCATATCGACTGACTTGGGCTTCAGGCCCTAACTGGGTGATAGGCCAGACTTTTACTATGCCATAAAAATGGGTCTGCGTTTGCTTGGTGCCTAATGGATCAAAACTTTTGTCTAAAAAGCAAAAAATATGTAGGCTATCCAGTCAGTAGGCCTACAGTTATGTATTTTTTTTTAAATCGGTATCGGTATCGGTTGATCTTGAGGAAAAAAATCGGTGATCGGTATCGGCCCCAAAAATCCAGATCGGAGCATCCCTAGTGAGCAGTTCAGCTGCCTGTGCTGAGTCTGAAGAATCCTGCGCTGTAGGCCTTTCAGTTGGTTCAAGAGCGAGGGAAGGGGGAGCAGAGTTTATGAGGTTGAAGAGTATGTTGTTCATCAAATGGTATTCTCCCGATCTGTTTAAGTGGAGGCCATCTCTTTTGAATAGGTCTCTCTGCCTCCAGAATATGTTCCAGTGGTCAATGAATTTCAGCCTTTTAAGTTGGCACGCACCAGAGAGCCACGTGTTAAGGCTTAGGAGCCGGCTGAATTCCAGGTTACCTCTGTCAACAGTGGGTAGCGGTCCACAGATGAATGTCTCAATCTTAAGCTTGTCAAGTCTATTGAAAAGTTCCATGAAATCACGTCTCAAGTCTACTGAGCCCATTTTACGTGAATCGGTTTGTCCCACATGTAATACAAGACGCTTTGTGTCTGGGTTTTTAGACAGTGTTTCTTCCAAATCTTTTGTTATTTCTGAGACCGTTAGGTTAGGAAGACAGTGGATATGTAATTTTTTACCTCTTACGTTTCTGATCGCCGAGTCTCCAATCAACAAAGTATCTTTTGGAGGTGAAGTCTGTTTCATCCGCTGCATGTCACACAGAGAAGTAGAAGAAGGAGGGGGTGACCTTGAGCTCGTGTCTGCGGGCCGGGGAGTCACCGGGGGGGGCCGGGGAGTCGCGTGATTCCCAGGCCTGGGAAATCTTGGCGTGACTCTGATGTTCTTATCTCGGGCCTTGGGAGTCATGCCAGCTCGCTGCTCCGCGGGCCGGTGTCTCAGACTCCTATCTCGGCTCTGTTTAGTCATGCAAGCCCATGGCTCGGGCCTACCTGTTGCTAATGATGCTAACGGTGCTAACGAGGACTTCAGTTGGCTGCTTTTCAGTAGTTTCGGGGGATAATTCATCTGTCCAGTGAATTTTGCAGCTGTCACCTGCCTCGTTAGCTTTGGGAAGTGTGAATTTTGATTTAAATCCTCTTCAAAGGCTTGCGTGGGTGGAGAACCATTAGCGTAGCGATTCTCGAGTGCGGAGAGTCGCCCCTGGAGAGTATATTCCAATAAGTCTACTCTCTTTGAAAGATCCACACAACTTTGACAGATAGCAGGCATGGTAGGAATAACAGCTATATTAAAAAAATGTTACAACTATAAAAAAGAAGCAAGAAAAAAGCTGGAAAGCAGTGGTATGAGAGGAGCGAGGGAGAAACACGTCTAATCTACTCAGAAGCAGGAAGAAGAGGACTACATACAAATCTACAAAATATATACAAAACATGGCAAATGTACTATATACATATGCAGTGTTTCCTCCAGGAATTTTTACAATGGTGGCGGGTAGTGCTGACCGCGTGCACGCGCATGAAACGCGCACGCGCGCTCAAAACAACGACGTAATTTCAGCCAAAACTCGAGGATGGCCCAAAAAAATTAAATGTTTTCCTGTACTTCTCCCGTGTGTCTCTTATTGTCTGTGTCTGCATGTTTTTCCAGCATGTAATTCCGTTGTCAATAAAAACAAAAACACTGATCTGACGTTTTTTTTCACAACGTTATTACTTGTCACTTTAAGCCCAGGAGGGAGTTAGCGATTAGCGATGTTTAGCTTAGCTTAGTTTAACAGAAGTATCTTCACTTTTAACATGACTTCCCGTGGTCGTAGAGGGCTGGTCGACGGCTTAAAATGACCGTGTAGACCTGTATACCTTATCCAGCTATAGTGTTGTGTTTCTACCCCGGGCATAGCCGGTGTTATTCACGGACAAACACTCCTGTTAGAGTGGTTCTAGTACACTGGACATAGGTAACACATAGAGAGGCTTCTCCTCTCTCTCTCCATCCTACACTACACTACACTACGCATCCTATACTACACTACACTACGCTAGCTCGCGGTGTTCGGGTGACAGCCAGGGCGCGTTCGTAAATACGCTCTGGAAATCTGATCAGCACTCACGGAATGCCTCTTGTCCAATCAAATGACTTGGTCCCTTTATGACGTTGAACCCAGTGTGCGCTCCGGGGCTCTCAGAGCGAATTTACGAACGCAGCCTCAAGTTCAATACTCGCGACACACACGGACTGGTCCAGTTTCAGCGCTTGTGGGTGTGTCTAGCGCTGTGAAGGTCTGAAAAGCGGCCTAAATCTTTTTTTGGGGGGTTGTGAAATCTGAATGGTGGCGGAGGAAATTCCATCGTGGCGGTCCGCCACGATGAAATGCATGTAGAGGAAACACTGCATATGTATAAGCAACTGTACAAGGACAATAAAGTCTATTATATTCTATTCTATTCTATACAAATGTACAGTATAATAACAAATTATACACAAATCAGACCAAGCACACACACACCAACATACACCAAAAATGAACACTACCTGATCAGTGAACTCACTACTCTCCAAAGTCAATATCAAATAAGGCTTGTTTGAAGCGAAGCCTCACCATGGCTTGCTTTCGGGGGTCAAGACGATCTAATGTGGGTGCCAAACTGAGGAGGTAGTGTTAATTTTCGGGTTATTTGGTCTGTGCTTGGTCTAATCTGTGTATAATTTGAGCCTGGTATGGGGTCAGCTCTCTTGGAGGTTCTGGAGGAGAGGCCTTCCTTTTCCCCCAGCCACTAGACTTAGTAGTAGGGTCTGTAGGAACCAGGCAAGTAGGGCTGGGACGACGCGTCGACATAGTCGACGTAATCGACTACGTCAATACGTCGACTTGCGTAATGTGCGTTGGTGCGTCGCAAAAAAATAATATCTAGCTGCAATTGCGACACTGCGCCGACGTGGTGGCGGGGGCGCTGTTTCGCAAATAAGTTAGCTTTCGTTTTTGCTACCGAAATAGCTGATAGTATGTTGACTGCTCAAGGAGAATACATATTTGAAAGTACAGAATGCCTTATATTAATACATACAGAGCCTTATATTGCATTATATTACATTATATTTTGAATGGTCATCTGGTGCCTGAATATTGTGTTTTCCTTTACATAAATAATGACATTTCCACCATAAATTGATGCAGAAAGGGCACAAATTGGTGCATATCAATTCACCAGAATGCAAGAAATTAAGTGTTTGATGTTTAAGGACCCCCAGACAGCCCTGCTTCATGGGTCCCTCCCGATGTCAAACACCACTGGTACCACCTCGCCTCATTTTGAGCCAGGAAAAACCCTGATGGCCATGTTGGCATTCAAGTTGGCTAAACATAGCAGTGAGTCTGCCCTGTGTCTGGGGCTGTTTGACAGGGGCAGTTACAGTAGTAGTAGTAGTAGTAGTAGTAGCAGGTTGCCGAATTAAAGGTGTCTGTGTTTAATTGCGGGCCCACAGACAGCCCCCATACATCAGCTGATCATTTAAAGGGGCGGCCGTCTGAGTAATGTGCATGTCACACGCTGCTTTGTTTTATAAGAGCAGCAGCTATTACCCAGAGTGCTTTATAAAGACACTGTTAAACAGAGAGAGACAATACAGCCATTATTTTTGGGGAAATTAAGTGATACATTAACCGAACAAAAAATATAATAATCGTTAGACTAATCGACTAACCGAAAAAATAATCGCTAGATTAATCGTTAGAAAAATAGTCGTTTGGGACAGCCCTACAGGCAAGGACTGGTGTCACTGAGGGAGGCATGTGTAGATGTCACTGAGGGAGGCATGTGGTCTGTGGAAAGTAGACTATCTTCTAGGCCTAGGGAGTCCTCAGTTTGATCCTGTACGGAAAAACCCAACACAGCACTTGAACATTTACGTTTTCCAAGTTTATACATTTCTTAAACACCCGCCTAATCATACGTCCATAACAGGGCCAAATGCTGATAAAATATGAGAGTGGCTGGTAGATTTATTTCAGACACAAAATAATGATTTACTATTGAGTGGCTGGTGAATCTGAACGTTTATCTGTCAGTGGCTGGGGCCTCATTTATAAAAATGTACTTGGACGTCATCTTTGACTTGCACGTAAGCACATTTTTCTAAATGGTCGTAAGCATTATTGCAGGGCTTGACGCTTACCTTTTCCCCAGGTAGCACTGTGCTACCATGTTGAAAAATTTAGTAGCACACCAATAATTTCAGTAGCACAATGAAAATTGTGCAATTTTCGTCAACGACAACAAATGATCATAATCATAACATATCAAAATGATCATAACCGGCTCTTGGCCGTAATAAAAATGGAGACTCACACAATGTAAAGGGGAAGTAAGAATATTAATTTCAGTTGGCCCACGGTTCGGTATGAACCTCGGTTTTTGGGTCACGGTTCACGGTTCGTGTTTTTTATTTTTTGAAATGCTACTATTTATTTACAAACTGTTACTTTATTTTGCTTATACGTATGGAACTTTAACATTTAGACACATTCCATAATATGACTGGTAAATTGTATAATATAAATATATATAAACAAAAAACACTTTCAAATGTAAAAAAATTACATAAACACTTTCAAATGTGACGTGTTGTGGATTGGAACTACGGATCATAAGCTTTCAAATGATGTGTCATACATTGAAATCCGAAAAAATATGAAGTTAGTCATTTGAATGTTGTTAGACGTCAGGCACATATAGGGTTAACCTCTTTGTAATGAAACCGGAAGCACACAGCGCTACGAGAGGACTCGCGTGAAGCATTTCTGCGACACGCGTTTCTGTTCACTGTTTTCATTGACTCATCGCTTATACACATAAGTTTGACTGCGCATGACAGTAGTTCAGCAGTAGTCGCACTGGTGCGATTGAATGTATTTCCAAGTCGTACAGAAATATATTCACTCGCAAATGCGACCAAAACAGTCACACTGTCGAGCCCTGCATTATTGATAAAACCGCGCTTGTTTAAAATTGCGTACGTACTTCCTTCTATAAATAACAAATATACTTGAAATTGAACGCTGGTGAATGAGCCTTGTATTTACGCCCTGTGATAGCGGCTCAATTATAGCGGCTGAATTAAGCCAAGTGCTATAAATAGGCTTAATTGAGGTGTTGTACAGCACCTTTGACGAGTTCACATGTTGGTAGACAAACGAAAGAAGAAAAACTTTACTGAGGAGGAGATCGACAGTCTTTTATCAGAAATAGACGCGCGGTCGCAAACGCTCGCCCCCGAATTCCCCCGATCACATCATGCGGATGAAGGAGGGCTGGGATATACCCGACCGCCTTTATCACGCCTCAATCTAGAATGATTACATCATACAATAACCTATTGGCATATAAAGGAAGACTGAAATACAATCATAAACATCAGTTCCCTTTAAATCTTGAATTAAACTAATTTTCTCGGCTGATAAAAACATCGTTAATTTTATTACGAGCCGTCGCATGAATTACAGTAGGCAGTGCAGCTCACATGCCTGTAATAACTCCGCATAACCAGTAGGTAATGTGCGTTCGTCAAGTCAATACCTGACGTAGAGCTACGATCGTTTCCACGTACGACACGGGTAAGATCAAATTTGATTCAAAGTACTTTCTATAAATGAGGCCCCTGGTCTTTGTCTTTTCATTGGTCCATAGCCCACATACACAGTTTTTCTGCAAGACACATTACTAATAGCCTACTTAACTACTTCTCCTATCTCTGTTGGAGATTCAAAGTTGGAGGTGGTCTCCCTATCCTGATTGTAAGGCTCGAGGAATGCTAGGATGTCCATGTACTTCCACTTCCTCTCCTTGACACCACCCTCAGCACCACTCCTGGCCTTCTCCTGCTCTTCTCTCTTCCCCCTCTTATATTTATCTCGGAGATATTTCCATTTGCTGCTGCATACCTTTCCTATCTAGCGTTAATTTAGCAGTTAACTACCTAGCTGTCAGTGAATGAGTCCATTGTCATTACTTACCAGAAAAACCCAAAGATCTACCGATCTGTTCCCAGATTGAGTCTTTGATGTGAATGTTGCTGTATCTCTTGTGACTCATGTCATACAACTCGGTGTAATGTGAAACAGCAATCACGAGTTGCTCAACAGATACATTGTTTTTCTCCATCTTGATGGGTCTGACGCCTTGGAGCACCGGTTGCTAGGAAGTTGGTTACTAGGGAAGGTACACGCGTACCTACTCTCCTCGTCCTGATTGGTCAGCTGTCAGAAAGGCGCTTGACGACACACAGCGCCTTTCTGAAAAGTTAAATAAATTCAACTGAAAAAGGCGGCGGCAGCTGCGCTTTTCTCACGCTTTTTAAAAGGCGGACGTTTTTTCCTTTTCCCATAGGGTTGTATGTAAAAAGACGGTGAAGGCTGTGCTTTTTGAAGTCAAGTTCAGTTCAACTGAAAAAGGCGGCGGCAGCTGCGCTTTTCTCACGCTTTTTAAAAGACGGCTGCTTTTTTTAAAAAGCGGCAGTTTTTTCCCCTTTTTCCCATAGGGTTGTATGTAAAAAGGCGCTGAAGGTGCGGAAGGTGAACACCCCCTTAGAAGGGTTAAGTGTCTGGTTAGAAGGGTTAGGTGTCTGGTTAGAAGGGTTAGGTGTCTGGTTAGAAGGGTTAAGTGTCTGGTTAGAAGGGTTAAGTGTCTGGTTAGAAGGGTTAGGTGTCTGGTTAGAAGGGTTAAGTGTCTGGTTAGAAGGGTTAAGTGTCTGGTTAGGGTTAGGTGTCTGGTTAGAAGGGTTAAGTGTCTGGTTAGAAGGGTTAAGTGTCTGGTTAGAAGTGTTAAGTGTCTGGTTAGAAGGGTTGTGTCTGGTTAGAAGGGTTAAGTGTCTGGTTAGAATGACAGGTGGAGGGAGTAGAGAGTTAAGTGTCTGGTTAGGGGTTGTTGTTGTTGGTATTGTTTGAGAAATATACTCTTCACTGTTTATGCTTCCTTTGTTTCCACTGCACAGATCCACCTCACAGCCCAGCTACCATGTCTGACCCCAGGTCCACACAGTCCCCTGGTTCTGGCTGTGGTTCTGCAGCCCTGGAAAGCACACACGGCCGATGGATGGTGGCAGTGAAGCTGGAAGACTGCAGGAAAACACTCAAACTCAATGTGGCAATTAAAGAGGAGGAGGAGGAGGAAGGAGGAGAAGAGAAGAAAGATGTGATGGTGAAAGAAGAACAGGAAGAAGGAGGAGAGGACGAAGAGAAGAAAGATGTGATGGTGAAAGAAGAACAGGAAGAAAGGGGAGAGGAAGAAGAGAAGAAAGATGTGATGGTGAAAGAAGAACAGGAAGAAGGAGGAGAGGAAGAAGAGAAGAAAGATGTGATGGTGAAAGAAGAGGAAGTAGAGGAGGAAGATGTGGTGATGGAAGAGGAGGATGAAGAGGACAAGGATGGTGAAGATGATGAAGTTGGTGAGGATGATGAAGATGGTGAGTTCATGCTATGTATTTGGCGAAGGCCAGGTTAATGAGTAGATCAAAGGGCGCTGGCAGATATTTAGGCTGCATTTACACCGCAGGTCCAAGTGACACAATTCAGATTTTTTTCTCACGTTTTTTCTCATGTGGCACAGATGGGTTATGTAACATGCAGGTGTAAGCAGTAAACAAGCACATTGACTCTGATATTCTCAGATCCCATTCAGGCCTCAATCTCATGCCGGCCTCTATCAGATATGAATCTGATATGTGTCATGTCTACTGCGGTCTCAGCAGGCAGGTCGCATATACAGTGCTGTGAAAAAGTATTTGCCCCCTTACCAATTCCGTGTGTTTTTGCATGTTTGTCACGCTTAAATGTTTCAGATCATCAAACCAATTTTACTATTACACAAAGATAACCTGAGTAAATAGAAAATGCGGTTTTTAAATGATCATTCCATTTATTGAAGTCAAAGAGTTAGGGTTATACAGGTGAATAGTAGCAGGGTTATACAGGTGAATAGTAGCAGGGTTATACAGGTGAATAGTAGCAGGGTTATACACAGGGGTGCACACAACTGGTGCGCCAGTGCGCATGCGTCGCCAAAATGCATGCTGCGCGGCAGATCAGCCGCACGAAGGCGCTCTTGCGCACCAACAGCTGGAACCGCTGGGAGAGGAATTTAATTCCTCAAAATCCAACTGCTGACTGCTGCATCACTGAGGCACCCGACGAGCCGTCAAAATATCCAAGAAGCCAGCCCCACTAAGTAACTATTTGCCGTCACCTCAGCCGAAGGCCTGACGAGTAATCCATCACAACAGTCGACCGACGACGACCACGGCGACTCCCCTCACGAAAACATTCGGAAAGTATCGTAACTCGTACTTTCATTCCGCGTATCGCGTATCGCACGGTTATCACGCCGCCACGTGAAAATTCAGTCCCGAACGACTCGTCGCTAAAAGGAAAATCAACACCAAGGGACTTCACGTTTCTTTTCTCTGAAGCTTTCAAACGTTCAGACGTTTGTTTTACAGCTTCATTATCGCACCTCGACCCCTGACCCAAGGAATATGGTTGGGAATTCTATTAGAAAAAAGAAAAAAAAAGACTTTGTTGCACAATCAAAATAATGAGCTATTTAAAGTGATAGCCTATAACATCCTCTACCATGGTTGAAATTGAGGACAGTGATAACAGCAGTCAAGAGAGCAGTGATGATGATGATTAAGCTTGTAGCATAAATAAATGCTTAGGCTGTAACTTTTTGTTGAAAAGTTGATTTCAGTGTTTACAGAACAGAGCAGTGCTTTAAAGGGCTCTGCACACAGCGTGCGATTTCTGTTGCGCATCAACGTTCCATTTTGAAGTTTGAATGGAAGTCTATGAGAACATCGCATTTACCCACACACGGCCCCGATTTTAATCGCACGGCGAACATTCGATTCCATTCATTTTGAATGGGACAAAGCAGTGCGACAAAACTCGCACGCCGTGTGCTTTGTCCCATTCAAAATGAATGGAATCGAATGTTCGCCGTGCGATTAAAATCGGGGCCGTGTGTGGGTAAATGCGATGTTCTCATAGACTTCCATTCAAACTTCAAAATGGAACGTTGATGCGCAACAGAAATCGCACGCTGTGTGCAGAGCCCTTAAGAGATGTCCGTTTATTTCAGTGTGTTTAAAGAACAGACATTCAGTTAGTGCTTAAAGTGATGTCAGTTGATTTCATTGTATTTAAAGGAGTCTGACAGACTTTCATGCTTAAAGAGCAGTCATTTGAATTTGCATTTGTTTCTTTTGTTTTGCACACAATCATTTGTTTGTTCATCTTTATTTATGACTGCATGTCGTTTTGCTAATATAAGTTATCCATGTATCCCTTTTTTATCCATCCTGTGGGACGGGTCGTGACTCGCGAGCTCGGGGAGCACCAAGCAGCATCACTAGGTGCTCCTCTGAGCACTGGCCCCAAAAAGTTATGTGCACCCCTGGTTATACAGGTGATAATAGATGATTCTCTGATGATGGGCGGAGGCCGAGATTTGTTGATTCCCCAAAGTAATTAATTAAAGCTTGCTCAAAGTAGACAATTAAGATACAAGTTTATTCACGGCGCCGGGTGTGTTCAGTCGCAGGCACAGACAGAGAACGCACACAGAATGACATTCACAGTGCCTCCTTATAATCTAGATTCCTGCTGACACAGGAATCAGCTGTACCTTGCAAATCATTATTCTCCTGTCAAACATGTTGTTTACACTAAAGTTAGATGTACGTTCGGCTCGTCTCCATCCCATAACGGGTTGGTCGTCATGGCAATTCAGTTACCTGACTCTGGTCAGCTGACTGGCCGGTCCTAAATATACTGACCTATTGACCCAGTCTCTCCCCTGGCCCCTTAGTCAGGTTTCCCTGCTGCAAGGTATACTGGCCCCACTAGCCGTGGTCTAAATCTGGCTCCGGTCCAGTTACAGAGAAAAGCATGGTCCGTTTGTGCATGACAGAGACAGAGAGAGTTTTGCTCAATCTCAACAGTTTAGATATTACAACTTGATTATAATTACCAATGATACAGTATTTAGAATTTACCTATGCACAATGGAAAAACACATCCTATCAGCTCACTCTTTTTTTTCTCCTCTAATGGACAGTAACTTTAATTATATCTCTTTCTTTCCACATGGCTGAGATCTTACATTCCTCCTCCGGAATTGTCATTAAATGATTTTCCCCACAGACAAATATAAGTTTTTAGTCATGTGGCCTGACAAAACGAACAAACATCTCATTCCACAATTGACTTGGCATGAGTAAAAGGTCACTTTGTGGTTAAACTACTCTGATTAATAATCAGCTTCTTTGGATAAAAAACCTTTTGTTGTTTAAAGGAGAAAATATCCAAATAGGTTTCTCATTACTATGTCTAAATACTCATTACAAATGAAGTAGGTATCATTTCCATCATTAAGTCAAATCAAATGTTTTTCCATAGTTTGTTTCACAATTATACATTTTTAACAAATAGGGATATAGTCAATTAGTTTCTTTAGGTGGTGTCTTGTCTTGGTTCTTTGATATCCTAGGTCGATCTTCAACAGAGGGACCTTATGCGTTTCCGGTAGCAATAAGGCACTATCTGATGATGATGGAGCATTCTTCCATTATTGTCTGCTTTAGCCTTGTTGTCCTTTTGTCTTGTTGCTGTGTTATTGAGAGACTCACAGTAGAAATTATTTCATTCACCATCATGATGCTTACTCAAATGTTTTAACAGTGTTATTGAAACTCTAAATCCTCACCCCCTACTTTTCTCTCCCATATTGTTCGTTGTGCTATGTCCCCATTGTCTGATCTTAAAGGTTTAATCCTGTTGTGGTGAATATGTACAACAATCTTTAACAACCTGACAAACTCCTGCAACTGAGTCTAGTGCGCTATTTGGTTTAAATCCCTGGATGTCACGACGCATGCAAACAAGATTAGTATCAGAGTCTTCAGTTAAAGTAATGTCTGTTTCGTTAGTTATCACCCAGATCGTATACATAACCGATATTGTGGCTAGTATCCCCCTGATCCATAATGAGGTCTGGATCACACGGTTTCTCTCGGCACGCATCGTCTGTCCGGTATCTCTTGTCCTAGTTTCAATCTTAATACACAACAACATCAAGAATAGCTGTTAATAGCATAGATAGTCATCATTATGGTACTGGAATCAGTAATCGTTTGTCATAATACGTGTCCGTTTTCCCCTTTGCTTGGGTCCTATCGTCAGAGTTGAGAGTGGGTTGGGCTTCCCGTGGTCCCCCCAGTCTAGTGAGTTATGCACTTGCCTGCTGAGACCGTTTTAGATACAAAGGTTGCACAATCGTTAAGTACAGTTAGACAGACACTTTAGTTTCTCGTAAATGGGTTAACTCGTCCTTCATCAATGCTCCTAGAGGAAACAAAAGGATTTGTCATTTGAGGTTCATGGGTATCAAACTAGGACGTGGGTTGTGAAAAACCGTGAACCGTCCCTTTAATTTCCAAATCAGTCTTCAATACTTAGTTTAGTCACTGTCAATGTGCAATCTGAGTCAATTCCCATAAGCATATTTTTTAAATGAGGTAGATAGGTTCTATTCTACCCGTATGTTAAAAAATTCTGATCACAATTATTACTGATAGCGTGGATACTTCCCCGTTGGTCTATGTACAGTATAAGCGTATTTTGCATTAAGGTTTAAGTTTGTTGTGAACATTTAAATGTTCTCTCCCTCTCTTATAATCAATATTTCTCAGTCAATCACCCGTTGGTTTTAGTATATTTATCAGAGACATTCTTGAGTCAGTGTGAATGGTTTATCATAAATGTTGCATCAACGTGTAATGCTCGTGCATTCAGCTGTTGGCCGATTAACACTGTTGATTGTGTGAAGTACTGTCATATTCGTATGTGTAATTGCTTTATCAAAGTCTGTAGTCTGTCATGTCATTATCATGTTTCCGCTTTCAAACAGAAAAACAACATCTACATTTACAGTTTACACAGAGAATTATCATTTGTGATTTCCACTTTCTCTCATCTGGTTCAATCGTTCAATATCTTTTTCGCCCCCACTTCTGTTTAGAGTGGCCCTTCAGCAGCGACCCCGTTTTAGTCCGTCGCCCAGTTTCTCTGCATTTTCTTGGTTCTGTCAGGAGATAGAATTGGCAAGAGTTGTCATAATGTTCCAGGTGTTGTCCGTTTGGGATTATCCTCCCATCAAAATGTCACATATTCCTCTTTGCTTGTGTGAACATTAACAGTCATTAATGCGTGGTCTATGTCTCTGTTTACTAAGTAAATTCAAATGTTACGTTTGCTGAGTCAATGCAGAATTGTATGATAATTACCATAAGGGACAACTACATTTACATGTATGTGTGTAACACTTTTATGTGTTATCTGCAAGAATGCGTGTCTGTGTCTCTGTGTCACAGAAGCTGCGTCTTGTTTGCAAGAGCAGTTCTATTAATAGAGTAGGTTCACAGTGTTGTCTGCTTCTGGTGCAGCTTTGTGGAGCACAAATGCACTCGTCTCTTACCACTTTTTGAATGTTAGTACTAAGCTATTTCGCTTGTCCTGAAAAATGCAATGGTTATTCATTTCACTCTTTAGTATTTGTTTAAAATATGTTAATCAAAACAAGGATTATTATTACTTAACTCAATGATTTCGCTATAACTATAACTATATAACTATATCACACGACATGCATGTAAGACTTCATTACCCATAATGCTTAGTATTCATTCCATCCGTCTAGTTCTGTGTATTGTGCAAGCTCCAAAGCTTGTGCTTGGGGTTGCTTAAACAATCCCAGAGCGTCCAGTTCCCTTATCCGTTTTTCTATCAATGCTGGGGTCAATGAGAAAATGTCTGGTGTCGATAATTTGAAGTTTTTCGCATCGTCTCCAATACCATCTAGAATCATGTTTGTAAAAAATAAGTTTTGTTTGTCCTCTAATTCCAAATTTGCCTTTTCTTTCCAGGTCTTTTGGAATCTGATTACAAAGTCAGACATTGTTTCATTAGGCTTACATTTACAGTTAAGAATTTGTGAGATATCACGGTTTTGGCTGGCATGGTCGTTTAGAAATTTGGTTAATTGTTCAATGTGAGTATTCTTGTGTTCCTTATCAAGCCATGGGAAACGTTCTTTTATTGTTTTTCCTTTACATGGTCCATCATTTTGTTCATTTAAAGTTTCGCAAGCATTTATCAAAGTATCAATTCCGACATCTGGCATTAAAGTGATCAGAATGTATCTTAAATCCGTGCCATTCAAATTACCATGTAACAACATTGTTTTATACCAATTTATGAATTCTTTAGGGTTAATCCAGGGTTTGGGTGCGTCTTCTATAATCTTAGATACGTCAGATAACGTTAATGGTTTGTACAGAACTTTCTCTTCTATATTTAGCAACGGTGCCTGCACCTGGACCACGCTGCATGTCACAGCCTGCTCAGCCCGTAATTTTATGGGAGAGACACTCTCTACCTCCCGTTTCTTGCTAGGCCTATCATGTTCCTGCTTTCTGACAATATTACCAGGCCATTGTTTAGACATTATTAACCATGCTGGATAGACTTCTTTCATGTAATCGGTATCCCATGTTGGATCTCTAATTGTTTTGTTTGATATCAAATATTCGTCAATAATCTTCAGTTTATTCTTTTCAAAACTCCCGATACTTGGGAAATTATCGTCACTCCATTCCGCAATCTTTGTTAGAAATGGTTCTGCATAGAATGGTCCTAATTTAAGTAAAATCCATCCTTTTTGTGTCACTGTATTAGTGTATTTTATCGGAATATCAATTATATGTGGATCAATTTTCAATAGTTTCTTAATGGCTTTCCTTTCTGCCCGTGGTAGATCTCTCTCAGATTTATATTTCAAGGTTCGTTTATCACAATTTACCATCCTAGAAGTTTGATTACCCATTTTTTTCATTAATTAAAATGCACACAATGTTAGTAAAAGGGAATTCTTTTATCTAAATTGTCTCGTTAGAGCTTTATAGTTACACAATTCGTGTTCATTACTTCTTGTATACTTTAATTCAGTCTGTTGTATTGCGTTTCATCAAGGTCATTTAAATCCACGTCTCATCTATTCTATCCTGTCTCAATTAGTCAATCTTGTCACTCAAATCTGTTACGCTTTAACATTTAACACAAAAACCATATCTGTTCAAATTCTTATCGTCCTACAACTGTCTTTTTACCGCTGTCCTTTATTCCTTCATTATTCTATTTCTCTACAGAATATACCCACATTGCTTGACCTCTTATAAAACACTTTTCTTTAATCACACCTTAATTTACATACCATAACCACTTACTTGTTAATCCCTTATTCATTTAACCGTCTTAATCAACATTCTACTTCTGCATAGTTTCAAATCCTGTGCTATAACACAATACCTTATTTCTGTACCTTACAGATAAACATAACTTTGTTGACTCAAGCGTGATCTGCAGTTCACCTTATTTCCTGTCAAATACCTCAATATAAGATCTGTACTGTAACCCTGTCCACAGTATTACCATTACTTGTTTAAATAAAAACCCACAGAATGCCCAATTCCGTTTAATCAATTCTTCTATGAATTAATCAATATCCAGTTTCAGTATATCTCCTCCAGAGTGACACCTAGCAGCTCTGTCCTTTTATAACGTATTATCCTATATGTGAATTAATGACCTTCATGTTTATCAACAGCAGTACTCAAACTTAGTTTAATATTAGTCCTTTAACTTTCAATTTAGTTATTATCCCCCATCATCACATCCATCCCATTTTCTCCTTTTAAGGAAAGAAATTACAGGTTTTTTGTACAGCTGGGAAGATAGTCAATATGGTTAGACATTTCCTACCTTTTGAAGCTGATCCTGTTCGAAAGCGCCAATTGATAATAGATGATTCTCTGATGATGGGCGGAGGCCGAGATTTGTTGATTCCCCAAAGTAATTAATTAAAGCTTGCTCAAAGTAGACAATTAAGATACAAGTTTATTCACGGCGCCGGGTGTGTTCAGTCGCAGGCACAGACAGAGAACGCACACAGAATGACATTCACAGTGCCTCCTTATAATCTAGATTCCTGCTGACACAGGAATCAGCTGTACCTTGCAAATCATTATTCATGATTACATCCCATAACGGGTTGGTCGTCATGGCAATTCAGTTACCTGACTCTGGTCAGCTGACTGGCCGGTCCTAAATATACTGACCTATTGACCCAGTCTCTCCCCTGGCCCCTTAGTCAGGTTTCCCTGCTGCAAGGTATACTGGCCCCACTAGCCGTGGTCTAAATCTGGCTCCGGTCCAGTTACAGAGAAAAGCATGGTCAGTTTGTGCATGACAGAGACAGAGAGAGGTTTGCTCAATCTCAACAGTTTAGATATTACAACTTGATTATAATTACCAATGATACAGTATTTAGAATTTACCTATGCACAATGGAAAAACACATCCTATCAACAGGTGAATAGTAGCAGGGTTTCAGGGTTTTTCCTGCATAGAGAATTATGAGGCGGCCGCCTCCGTCATATTTCTTGCCGCCTCCAGCTCTCGTCAAAACTCTGACGGTCGTATTTTCGACAAGCGTTGCACTCGGTGGATTTCTGTCATTTCTAACTGCAATTGCGGCACTGCGCCCATGTGGTGGCAGGGGCGCTATTTAACCTTAACCCTGGTGGCGCTGTGCTGCAAATAAGCTTAGCTTTGGTGTTTGCTAGCGAAGACAAAACAAGGAACCAGCCAGCAACATGTGGAGCCCTGGGCTTGCACACTCGTCACTTTGTCAACTGTCAGAATAGTCTTAGGTCGAAACGTTATTTCATATCCAAAATCCTGAAAGTCACATTAGTTGGCTTGCTGTTCCATTATCCAGAATGACAAGTTGAGCCTATACTAGCGTTAGTCAGTGCTCCTTTTAATGTATTATTTGCAAAATGATCAGTTTTTAAGTCTGTCAGGGCTTTCAATTGCTGAAAAGTTGTATTAATCAGACAGTCAACAATAGGTTTTGGATTTTATTTTTTATTTATTTTTTATTAAAAGATTTAACCTTTATTTAACCAGGCAAACATGTAAGAACAAATTCTTATTTGCAAATGCAGCCTGACCAAAAAGCAGTGGCTCTTTGGGGGGGGGGGGACTAACAAACCTTCTCTGTCATAACCTCATTTTGTGGCAGGAAAAACCCTGAGTAGCAATGCTGTTCTTATTTATTTATTTATTTCCAGTTATTGTGCTTATTGTGCTGTTGGTATAGCCTAATGTCTGCTGGAGTGTTCAATAAAAGTGATCAATAGTGAAATGAAAAACTGCCGGTACGCATTCGGTATTCGGACAAATGTTTCCTTAAATTCAGCTTCGGCCAAGAAATTTCAATTGGGTGCAACCCTAATTTAAATGACACAGTTCTATCAAGGATGGAATATTACAGTTTTCCATTACAGGTATCCTAACACTCTGAACACTTCATGTTCCCACAGCGTGTGCAGACTCCAGAGATGTGGTGTTACTTCTGGCACTGCTGAGTCTATGGAAGCAGCACTTGTTCTCATGTTGTTTCTAATCCTGTATATGTTCCTATTCTTACAGGAGAGAGCTCCAACCCACACTCAGACATGGAGCCCAGCTCCTCCGCATCAGGAAGCCATAAACAACACAGACGGAGGAGGAGGAGCTCAAGACAGAAGAATCACCACTGTTTAGATTGCAGTGAGAGTTTCATTTGTCCAACTCACCTTAAATCACAACCACAGACTCAAGGAGGACAGAAGACTCACTCTTGTCTTCAGTGTGGAAAGAGATTTGGTTGTATGAGCAAACTAAAGAGACACCAGAGAATACACACAGGAGAGAAGCCATTCTGCTGCCAGTGTGGGCAGAGTTTCAGTAAGGCAGGAAACCTAAAGAGTCACCAGAGAATACACACAGGAGAGAAGCCATTCTGCTGCTCCCAGTGTGGGAAGGGTTTCAGTGAGGCAGGAAACCTAAAGAGCCATCAGAGAATACACACAGGAGAGAAGCCGTTCTGCTGCTCCCAGTGTGGGCAGAGTTTCAGTCAGGCAGGAGACCTAAAGAAACACCAGAGAATACACACAGGAGAGAAGCCATTCTGCTGCTCCCAGTGTGGGAAGAGTTTCAGTCAGGCAGGAAACCTAAAGAGTCACCAGAGAATACACACAGGAGAGAAGCCATTCTGCTGCTCCCAGTGTGGGAAGGGTTTCAGTCAGGCAGGAGACCTAAAGAACCACCAGAGAATACACACAGGAGAGAAGCCATTCTGCTGCTCCCAGTGTGGGCAGAGTTTCAGTCGGGCAGATGAACTAAAGAGCCATCAGAGAATACACACAGGAGAGAAGCCGTTCTGCTGCTCCCAGTGTGGGAAGAGTTTCAGTCAGGCAGGAGACCTAAAGAAACACCAGAGAATACACACAGGAGAGAAGCCGTTCTGCTGCTCCCAGTGTGGGAAGAGTTTCAGTCAGGCAGGATCCCTTAAGAAACACCAGAGAATACACACAGGAGAGAAGCCGTTCTGCTGCTCCCAGTGTGGGCAGAGTTTCAGTGAGGCAGGATCCCTAAAGACACACCAGAGAATACACACAGGAGAGAAGCCATTCTGCTGCTCCCAGTGTGGGCAGGGTTTCAGTCAGGCAGGAGACCTAAAGAAACACCAGAGAATACACACAGGAGAGAAGCCATTCTGCTGCTCCCAGTGTGGGAAGAGTTTCAGTGAGGCAGGATCCCTTAAGAGTCACCAGAGAACACACACAGGAGAGAAGCCATTCTACTGCTCCCAGTGTGGGAAGGGTTTCAGTCAGGCAGGATCCCTAAAGAAACACCAGAGAATACACACAGGAGAGAAGCCATTCTGCTGCTCCCAGTGTGGGAAGGGTTTCAGTGAGGCAGGAAACCTAAAGAGTCACCAGAGAATACACACAGGAGAGAAGCCGTTCTGCTGCTCCCAGTGTGGGCAGGGTTTCAGTCAGGCAGGATCCCTAAAGAAACACCAGAGAACACACACACTAGTTAACACGACTGCTCCCAGTGTGGGAGGAGTTTAAAGGAGGCAGGAGCCCTAAAGAAGAAGGGGGGGGTCTGCTGGCTGCACCATCATATACTGTATGGATATGTACTTGTTGATCGGATCAGGGAGAAGGTTGTGTCATGACATGAGCCTTTTCTAGATTATTTTCTCTCAATGTCTCCCGTCCTCTCCTCCTACCCTCCCTTCCTCTCCCTCCTTCCTCCCCCCTCCTCTCTATTTTACAATGTTCATACATTATAATATTATAACAGTTCTATCTGTTTGTACTCTTTTTCTTAATTATTATTCATTTAATTTCACTGAATTACTTTTTAATACTTGAATATTTCTTTCTTTTTGCTTTGAAAACTGATATCCTGTGTTAGACTACCTGTAGTACCACCCCACACCAGTAGGGTACCACCATAAGTGTTGGGCTTGAGTTACCTGGCGAAGCTTCAGTTTTTCTTTCTAGAAATTAGTTTGTCTTGGAGTCTGGTACTTTGCACAATAAAATTCTGAGAATTATACAGTTAACTGTGTCTGCTTGTTATTTCATGTCCCTCTCTGACATCGATTGAAGTTCGTTGCTGTAGAGCGCCATCTACTGGTGACAGTGTTGAACCTGTCTGCATGTGGCTCCTGTGATTAAATAAATGGCTGTGTTCGGAATAGCATACTAGCATACTACTCATACTAGATATGACGTAGATTTTGAGTATGTAGTACGTTCCAAACGTACAGTATGCGAGATTTGAGTATGCGAGAAATTTAGTAGGCGAGCAGTTATTTCCCGGAAATTTGAAGTCGGTTTTGTTGGACACTATCTCGTCTCCTATTTCCCTAAATGCATTTCGCGTCCAGAATTGCAGAGTTGCGTCCAGGGTTGCCAGATGGGGCGGGTCACCGCCGAATGGGCTACTTGATTTTGAGGTTATAGAAAGTTTAGGCTGTAAATTGTCAATCCCATCTGGCAACCCTGTGCGCTTTCAGCCTCGTCAAACTGCGTCATACAAACTTGTCATACAGCTATTGTTTACATCGTCCGATAGCCTGGGGACCGAAAGCTTGCAATAAACATTGTTTTTTGCACATATTTGAGTGTGCAGATGCTGCTTTTTGCACTCTATTTGATACTCTTCAGCTGCAGCACCCCAGCTAAGTCTGATCACGGATGAGCGGTGGTATTTTCACTATACTTGGAATTAACATGATGAAATGCATTCTTAGACATGACTACATCGTCATGATTACAAATATGCCACTTGAAATGCATGAAATCCAAGTTTATTTGTGTCTTACACACATGTTCGCCTAGTATTTGACTGTTTGTAGCCCAATCACGAATGATCCCAGTATTGTAGCTTCAGACGGACAAGTTGGTTGTAGTGCTTGTGTGACGGGGTGTATCTTTGCATGAATCACTCTCAGCTGGATGGCTCACGTTCATTTATTCTGTAGAAAACATACAGTGCATCAATTTGTGGACACGGTTGCAGGGTCATCAGGCTAGCTTCCAGTCAGTGTTTTCAGATGAACTGAGCATACAGTAGTCACTCATACTACACAAATTATAACAATAATATGAAACAAAAATACAAAATGTGTAGACTACATAAATCCTCACTTGTGTGATCGTATAGTGGTATTTGAACAGTCAAACAATCAATTATATATATATATTAACAATAACAATACAATGCATAGAAAAACAGCGCAACTGGAATACACGCATGCACACCACGTGCAACACATGGCTGCAACCTGACTGCTAGGTTAGCTGCGAGCGTGGTGCAAACTAGCGAGATGGAAAACCCAACCTCCTACAATACGGTCTACTAACTTTGGCAGAACAACAGACAGATCTGTTATGTAGGACTAGATGTTGATATCCCTCGATACATACATACTTAAGGCACCGATGAGACTCTGTGGTGTTCAAATGAGCGATGGCATCCTTTGGGTTGTCAAGTGGGCGCCCTCCTTCATGAATGTTTCGCTGATAAGCCCACGACACCTCCAGAGGGTTCAGCAGTGAATCCCAGCGTCCCAGGTTCACTCCCTAGATGCGATCAGCTCATTTGAATGCCCGGGTCGAGTCCTTTCTCTTCATCCACAGCCACTGGCTCCCCTTTTCAGCAGCCCTGGAGAGGTCCTTGATTGCCTGCCGGTGGGTCTTCCCTCGCACTCCCATCTCCCTGAGTAGCCTGGATGTTGAGGTGGCTACGAACCCTCTGCAGCCTACTTCCACTGGGCGTACCTTCGCTGTCCAGCCTTGTTGTTGGGCATCTGCTGCGAGTTCAGTGTACCTCAGCCTCTTCCGCTCGTAGGCCTCCTCCACTGCACCCTCCCAGGGCACAGTGAGCTCGATGATGTAAACGAGCTTGAGCGAGGCTGACCACAGCACAAGGTCTGGTCGCAGGTTGGTGGCTGCGATCTCAGCTGGGAAGCCGAGTTTCTTGTCCAAGTCTGCCAGCAGCAACATACAATAGCACAACAATAATAATATTACCTGTAGAAAACATACAGTGCATCAATTTGTGGACACGGTTGCAGGGTCATCAGGCTAGATTCTAAAATGATGTTACACACGGACATTCACGTTAGCGCCATCATTGTTAACAACAGAAAACTCACATTAACAAACTTGTGATATGTTCCAAACTAAAATACTATAAATGGGGAAACTCAAAACAGCTATCTTACTTATCAAACATTCAAATAAAACATAGGTACATTGATAATCTCTCAAACGATATTCGATCTCAGACCCTGTAGAAAACGTGACCTACCCAGTCAATGTTTTCAGATGAACTGAGCAGGATCATGTTGCGTCCCGCGCTATGCACTGTACAGCTGTATTTACATTAAACCCCTAGAGGGTGCAGTTTAGCTCTATTTTAGCTATAATTGAACTGTACTTTCTACTCCGTTACACTTGCCCACGATATGTTATTGCTCATATATATTTATTTTAATCATGTTATTTTACCAACTGTTAAGACAACAATATAGTAAGCTAGTAAGCTAGTAGCAGTATGCCGAGCAGTGTCGACATCGATGGGGGTCTCCAATCGACTCCATTCAAAGTGATTTACGATCCCGCCCCTCTCTCCTGTCCGGACACATTTGAATTTTCACCGTAAGCCCCGGTAAAGCGACGTTATTAACCCGCAAAGAGTGTGCCCCGGGCACCATATTTGTCCGTGAATAACACCGGCTAGGAAGGTGGTAAAAACACAATACTACTTTGCTAACTTCACCATACGGTCATTTTGAGCCATCAACCACCCCGCTGGCACCCCGGGAAGTTATGTTTCGAACCCCGAGAGCATGCATAAATGTCTATCCGGAAAGAGTACACTCTCCTCGGCCGCTGCACGCGCCTCTCCTCGGTAACGCGGAGGAACGAAAAGCTTATGTGACGGGGTGTATCTTTTCATGAATCACTCTCAGCTGGATGGCTCACGTTCATTTATTCTGTAGAAACAGTGCATCAATTTCTGGACACGGGACTTGCAGGGTCATCGAGCTACATTCGCATCAGTGGTTAAGAATGAACTGAGCATACAGTAGTCACTCATACTACACAAATTATAACAATAATATGAAACAAAAATACAAAATGTGTAGACTACATAAATCTTCACTTGTGTGATCATATAGTGGTATTCATTTAACAACAACAACAACAAATCATAACATCCAAATGCATGGAAAAACCACGCACTTGGAATACGCATGCGCACCACGTGCAACAATGGCTGCAACCTGACTGCTAGGTAAGCCGCGAGCGTGTTGCAAACTAGCGAGGTGGAAGACCCAACCTCATACAATACGGTCTACTAACAGAACAACAGACATATAATAACACAACAATAATAATATTACCTGTAGAAACAGTGCATCAATTTCTGGACACGGGACTTGCAGGGTCATCGAGCTACATTCTAAAATGATGTTACACACGGACATTCACGTTAGCGCCATCATTGTTAACAACAGAAAACTCACATTAACAAACTTGTGATATGTTCCAAACTAACATACTATGAATGGGAAACTCAAAACAGCTATCTTACTTATCAAACATTCAAATAAAACATAGGTACATTAATAATCTCTTAAATTATATGCGATCTCAGACCCTGCAGAAAACATGACCTTACCGCATCAGTGGTTAAGAATGAACTGAGGGAGATCACGTTACGTCCCGTGCAATTGCACTGTCCAGCTATATTTACACAGCATCCGGGTCACGGACACAGCATCCGGGTCACGGACACAGCATCCGGGTCACGGACACAGCCCGGATATACCACGTCATTAAACCCCTAGAGGGCGCAGTTTATACCTATTTTAGCTATAATTGAACTTGACCTTTCTACTCCGTTACATACACCCCCCTTAAATTATACTAAAATGGGGCAACAGCATGAAAACCGGAGGACAGTAAAAAAAACAGGAGCGAAAAAACAAACAAATGACAAAACAAAAAAACAACGTGGATCTCGAGCACTGATGTACCAAAACTCAACATTATAAATTCTTCCATAAGAAGTGTGTAAGGACAGATTGGTACCAAAACCCGTACTTATCACAGAGGAGAAAGAGATGCCATCTACATCCCACAGTTGTACATAACTTTGCCCTTACAAGAGGATCTCATGACTCTAGGTCACGACTCAGACCGGAAGCAAAATAAATAAAGAAAAAAAACTGGATGCACTACGCCCCTACATAGACGCCGCAATGAAACTAAATGCAGAACTTATGAAAGGCTCAGTACTCCCTTTAAGCATCTGCCCTGACATCTCACAAATAAGCCTATTTGGGTTCCTAACACTCCTCCCACATCTCGTGACAACTGATGGAACTTGAGCACTCTGTGAACGTGTGCAAACTACCTGCTCCGGCTCAACCTCAACTAGAATTGGAAGGTCACCATGGGCATCACATCTAGCTTCAGGTGAGTGTACTGTGTCACATACTGTGTCAGGGGGATAATCAATGTGGCAGTCAGGTACAGAGTCATCAGGAACACTATCCAGCAACTCATCTGGTCGGTCTTCCTTCGAGGCACTCGGCACGGGCATAGTCCCTCCGTTGACTTCTTCCTCATGGATGCTCTCTGCCCCCGCGTGCTCAGGCGACTCCAAGACCCAGTCCCTGGTGCGCAACCGAGAGGCCTCTTCAACATCAGAGGTGACAGAGCCCTGAACACTGGCACAGGAAGCTATAGACTGCGACTCCTCTAGGGATGCCGGGTTGGGTTCCCATCTTGTTCCGGAACTGTCAAGAAGTCAACCGGAAGCAGCATGTTCCTGTGTACAACCTTCTCTCTATTCGTGACAACATCTCTGATCCTGTACACGTTGATGTCCGATCTCACAGACACCACATCGAAAGGAGTTGATTCCCACCGGTCTGCGATCTTCCTCTTCCCTCTCTCACCTCGATTGGCAAGTAGCACTTTGTCACCAACACCCAACGGCAGTCCTCTGACCTTCCGGTTGTACAGTTTGGCGTGACGATCTTGTTCCCTGATGGCATTCCTTTGAGCGATCTGTGCTGCTTCAGAAAGATCTCTCCTCAGATGTTGCACAAACTCATGACGACTGACAACGGCATCATCCTCCAGCACATGATGAAACATGACATCCACGGGCAGCCGTGGGACCCGTCCGAACATCAGGTAGAATGGCGCGAAGCCCGTGGTCTCATGCACAGTGGAGTTGTAGCAGAAGGTCAGTGTCTGGAGCATCTGTGGCCACCTGGACTTGCTCAGTGGAGGGAGGGCCCTTATCATGCCCCCGAGGGTCCTGTTGAACCTCTCTGTGACGCCGTTGCCCATGGGGTGGTATGTATGGGACTTATGCACACCTGCCATCTCTAGTAGATCTTTTAGAAGCCGACTCTCAAAGTTAGCTCCCTGATCCGAATGGATTCTTTTGGGGAACCCATATATGCAAAAAAACTTGTCCCATAGACAGCAGGCAACTTGTTTCGCAGTCTGGTTCCGACAGGGGAAGGCAAGAGCTACTTTATAAAAATGGTCCGTAACAACAAGAACATCAATGGTCTTCTTGTCGCTCTGCTCTGCGGTCCAAAAATCGATGCACACTAAGTCCATAGGAGCTGAAGTGCGGATGCTCTCAAGAGGTGCTCGGGCGTGTGGTTCAGGAGTCTTCCCCAAAATACATCTCTGACAGTGCTTCACGTGATTCTCAACATCCCTCTGCATGCCTGTCCAGAAGAATCGTTCACTGGCCAGAGAGGATGATCTTGAGCGACCCTGGTGGCCAGCAGCATCGTGGACTCCATGCAAGACTTGTCGCTTCAGAGCTTCTGGAGTGACGAACTGAAAGATCCTCTTGTCCCTGATGCGGTCTCTCTTCACACGGTAGAGGAGTCCACTACGCACTCTCAACTTCTTCCAGTGTTTCAACAGCCTGAGCACACAGCTAGACTCAGCTGTTCTCTCGTGTGCATTTGGTTTCCTATGTCGCTGCATATAAAAGAGAACCCTGCTCACTACAGCATCTTGTTGCTGGAGATTGTGTAATTGACTCTGTGGGATGGCGATGGAAGGGTCTTCCTCGGGCAATTGCAAATACTCCGGATTAATGTAGGGCAGCTGAGAAACACCCCCAGTACGATGGACGTCCATGACAGCAGACACCTCCTCAGCACTAATGGCACCTCCAGAAGACTCAGGACTCAGGACCTCATCTGTGTCGACATCAATGTGCTGAACACCTTGACAGTTGGTAGTCAGCCGGAAAGCGTCCTGCACCGTACCAGCCACTACTCCATTCACCTGATCCAGCAAGGACAGGTAAGGCTCCCTCACCAGGCGATGACTCACACAGGACTTAACAAATGGCTCACGGCTCAGCGCATCAGCGACTATGTTCCTAGGCCCTGGGATATAATTCAGATCGAAATCATATGCAGCAAGTTTGGCCACCCACCTCTGTTCGCATGCATCTAACTTGGGCTTCGTTAGGATGTAGGTCAAGGGGTTGTTATCCGACCACGCTGTGAAATGCACTCCCTTCAGCCAGTGGGAAAACTTCTCGCATACAGCCCACTTCAATGCCAGGAACTCAAGTCGGTGAGCTGGATAGTTCAACTGAGCATGTGACAGCGTCCTACTAGCGAAGGCAACTGGTCTTGCAACTTTATCACCAGGCTGGAGCTGAGAGATGACGGCGCCAATCCCATCGAATGAAGCATCCACTGCTAGGATAAATGGCTTTGCGAAATCAGGATGGGCCAGGGTTACAGAATGCAGGAGATCGCGCTTCAATGTCTCGAAAGCATCCCTACACTCGGGCGTCCAGTCAGCTGGTTTGAGCTTTACAAGATTGTGACATTTCTTCACTGGTTTTCTCCCTCTGCGTGCCTTTTCTCCAGCGTTCTGTCCAGAGAGAAGCTTGAATAGGGGTCTGGCCTTAGAGGAACAATCTTCAATGAAGTGCTGATAGTAAAGCATCATGCCCAAGAAGGACCTAATCTTCTTCTGTGAAGGAGACACCCCATCCCTGTCCATCAGATCGGATACCTGTACTTGGCTAATGGCTTCAACCTTCCCAGGGTCCGTCTGCACTCCTGACTCATTGATGATATGGCCGAGAAACCGTACTGATTTCCGCAGAAGATAGCACTTCTTTGGAGCCAATTTGAGATTGTTGTACTTCAAACGAGAGAAAACCATCTCTAGACGCTCGAGTGCCAGCTGTTCTGTAGGAGCGAAGACCATAACATCGTCTAGGTAGCACAATAGACTGGTGAAATTCTGATCCCCAAAGATCGAGAGCATCATCCGCATGAACGTAGCCGGGCTGTTGGACAACCCTTGAGGCATCCGGTTATATTCATGCAGGCCAAAGGGAGAGGAGAACGCAGTGTATTTCTTGTGGTCCTCATGTAAAGGCACGTTGTAGAAACCAGAGGTAAGGTCCATTGTGGAGAAGTAGGCATTACCACCTAGTGCAGCCAGCGCGTCAGCCTGATGAGGCAGCGGATGTGCGTCTTTCGTTGTCCTCGCATTAAGCCATCTGAAGTCCGTACAGATGCGCAATCCTCCATCCTTCTTCCACACAAGAACCAAGGGCGAGGCATATTCGCTGTTGGACTTACGAATTATGCCCTTCTCCTCCATGTCGTTGATGGCAGACCTCAGCTTCTCGTAGTGGTTCGGTGGCACTCTACGGTAGGGCAGGCGAAATGGCCTCTCGTCCACCAGATGTATCTTGTGCACGAAGTCAGACGCCTCACCACAGTCCAACTTGTGGCGTGAAAAGATTGACTCGTATTTCACAACAAGCTGACAAAGCTTCTCTCTCCACAGGTCAGAGACTTCACACGCGTCCAAGTCTAGGTCGCGTAGACCAAGTTCCTCCAGTGCCTTTCTGATGTCTTCTTTGGGCCTTGCTACAGACTCACCAGTCACGGATTGTGGGGAAGACTGAATGTGGTCGGGCGGGGACAGATCTTCAGCGGCAATGCAGGGGAACACGTCCGCCAATTTGGTGTTTCGCTTCAGCACTACCGGCTCACCGGTGGGATTCACAACCTTCATAGGCAGCCATCGGTCGCCCCACATCGGCGTAACAACTCTGCCAACCAGAACTTTATTCGGTCTGCATCTGGACTGAGTTGGTTCCACAACCACCGTACTGCCCTCTGATATAGGTGCCGACACAGGGAGTCTGCCCCATACAAGATGCTCACTATTTGGCTGTAGCACCACACACTGTTGTAGCTTCAGTGTGCCAACCTTCTCAGGCACTGTCTCACCCCTCCATCTCTCTGTATTGGAAAGGAGAGAGAAGAAGTGATGACAGTCCCCATCACTGCCACCACCATGTTCAGATATCAGCCGCCAATAGCTGTCAGTCTTCCTCATCAACTCTAGGATTTTCTTGATGGCATTACTGCCTAGTATCATGTCATCGGTCTGTCCAGGCACCACAAGCATTGGGATGACCATCTTGCAGTCATACACCACCACATCGACATTGTATATTGCCTTAGGTACAACTCGGTGACCACCACATCCTATGATAATGACATCATCAGCGGGGCATCCTCTCAGATCAGGGTTACGCTGCAAGAGACGCGCCTCCGCAGCCTCGCTAAGCGTGCATGCCATAGAACCACTGTCTATCATCGCTCTAAGAGAGACATCTGCAGCGGAGACAGTGGTGTAGAATAAACTATCAGACCTTTGGACTCGGTGTAGACCTTGAAATACTACTGTTTTGTTCGAAGGCGCTCTGGAGATGAATGACTTGTATGTTGACTCACAATCAGCCATTTCATCATTGGGAGAGATATCAACAGGATCTGCACAGTCCTCCCTTGAATGCAGATCTATAAGTTTCCCTGCTGCGCCGACTGGGCACGCCCCTGCATCGGACACTTGGATCTGGGGTGTCCAGGCGAATGGCACTGGAAGCAGAGCCTCTGGTCACGGCAGTGAGTCCAAGCAGAGTGTCTAGCGTCGCCACACACAGCACACGGCAGGTTATTCAGACCCTCAATCCTGGGGGGGCTGGGTCTATACTGCTTGTTTGACATGTCCTTAGCAGGAGCAGACTTCTCCACTAGGACTTTCTCTAGCATTGAGATGATACGTTCAAAGGCCTCTGCCCCCTTGTCTGGGCGAGTATCCTGCTTTTCAGGTGAACACATATCAGTGCCTGACATCTCAACTCTGTTCACTAGCACACCCTCACTGGGCCTTTTACTCACGGCTGCGGCAACACCGTTCGAGCACACCTGAGTGTGGAACTCGTCAAGTACATCTTGGACCTCTACAGCAGTCCACTTATCGATCGTCTTTGATCTGAAAGTCATGGCAAGCTCTTTGGATGGACAGTTCCTGATGAACATACGTGTCACCTCCAGGAGAGGGCACTCAAGTGTTTTACCTTGTTCTTTGAGGCGATCAGTGGCAACATCTGCAGCTTGATTGAGGCGTAGCCAGTAGTCATACGCATCCTCACCACTCTTCGGCAGCGTGGTGTAGAAGTCGGCTAGGGGGATAGGTGAACAGGGAACAGCAGCAAAATGCTTACGTAGAAGACCATAGATGGCCTCTGGGTTTTCAGCGACATTAATGCCACTGCTCCTCGTCCCATACTTCACTACATCCTTAGCCCTGCCCCTGAGATGGGTGAATATTTCTTCCGCCTGCTGATCTGCTCTGATGTTCGCCTTTTTCACATAACTCCTCATTATGTCTTCCCACTCACGCACATTCACTGCGTCCTTATCATCCCCTCTGAACGTTGGAGGCTCCTTCACCCTTCTGTGAGGTACCAACTGGACTTGGGACAGGTCTAGACTCTGGGTGGATGTATCAGTGGGCGTGGTCTGTGCATGCGCAGTGCTAAGAGGAGTAGCATTGAGGTAGCTAAGAGGGGGTAGCGTTGAGTCAAGGCATGCAAGTATGCTATCTGCCAGCTGTAGACCAACATCTCTAATTATGTCACTCATCTGGCTCACTACATCAGGTAACTGGAAAGCAGAGATTGGGGATGGGGTATCACTGACCTGTGTGCTCGGTGTATGATCAATGTCGTGGCTCTGAGAAGGAACTGTGTCCCCACTAACTGAAAGGGCCCCAGCAGCATCCTGACTACCCACAACATGAACATCACCCCCCTGAACAGGACTATCATAACTCAACACTGGAATCCCCCTACCTCCACTGAGGAGGATCGCTCTACCCCTCCCAATGCTACTGCTTAGTGGCGTACTGAAACATCCTGGTCTGTGGCTCATGTTGAATTACAATTCAAGAAAACAGTACTATACAGACTAATCAGATAAAAGACCAGTAAAGAAAAATGTCACCAAAACAGCAATAAAACTAAAATAAATCACAGATCACATTCATTAATTCAACAATCCATTTGTGCATAACATCACCGAATGAACTGAGTGAAACCATACGCCGCCCACCAGACAGCACGCAGGAGCGGTCCAGCAGAGTGGTCCATTAGAGTGGTCCCGGGTCAAGGTGAAGAGTTGACTTCAGGTCCACAGGTCACGGCACCAATGTGACAGGGTGTATCTTTTCATGAATCACTCTCAGCTGGATGGCTCACGTTCATTTATTCTGTTGAAAACAGTGCATCAATTTCTGGACACGGGACTTGCAGGGTCATCGAGCTACATTCGCATCAGTGGTTAAGAATGAACTGAGCATACAGTAGTCACTCATACTACACAAATTATAACAATAATATGAAACAAAAATACAAAATGTGTAGACTACATAAATCTTCACTTGTGTGATCATATAGTGGCATTCATTTAACAACAACAACAAGAAATCATAACATCCAAATGCATGGAAAAACCACGCACTTGGAATACGCATGCGCACCACGTGCAACAATGGCTGCAACCTGACTGCTAGGTAAGCCGCGAGCGTGTTGCAAACTAGCGAGGTGGAAGACCCAACCTCATACAATACGGTCTACTAACAGAACAACAGACATATAATAACACAACAATAATAATATTACCTGTTGAAAACAGTGCATCAATTTCTGGACACGGGACTTGCAGGGTCATCGAGCTACATTCTAAAATGATGTTACACACGGACATTCACGTTAGCGCCATCATTGTTAACAACAGAAAACTCACATTAACAAACTTGTGATATGTTCCAACTAACATACTATGAATGGGAAACTCAAAACAGCTATCTTACTTATCAAACATTCAAATAAAACATAGGTACATTAATAATCTCTTAAATTATATGCGATCTCAGACCCTGCAGAAAACATGACCTTACCGCATCAGTGGTTAAGAATGAACTGAGGGAGATCACGTTACGTCCCGTGCAATTGCACTGTCCAGCTATATTTACACAGCATCCGGGTCACGGACACAGCATCCGGGTCACGGACACAGCATCCGGGTCACGGACACAGCATCCGGGTCACGGACACACCCCGGATATACCACGTCATTAAACCCCTAGAGGGCGCAGTTTATACCTATTTTAGCTATAATTGAACTTGACCTTTCTACTCCGTTACATAAGCAGCAGACATGTTGCTAGAGAAGATGATCAGCTGTGCAACAGCTGACAAGCCAGCCGAGCCGCAAGCAAAGAAGACAAGGACAGACGGTAACCATTCTTTGCTGGAAATGTACGATGGAATCTTGGAAGAAAACACTGAACCCACAGAAGAGCAGGCGAGGACTCAAACGGAAGGCAGGTAATTTATTCAATTTAATGTTTAGCTTTCAACTTGTTAAAAAATACACCACATCACGATAATGTGACATGTGCGCTGCTATGTAGGGTGTTACGTAAGGAGGGGCGGATGTTTATGAGGAAGTGGAGAGCTTGGCTAATCTAGCGACATCTGTACTTACAGTATATTGTGATTTTGTTGTCCTTTTAGATGTACCTCTCACAGTCAACGATTCCCAGGACTCAGAACCCAATGGAATACTGGAGAAGCAACAAATCCCGTTTCCCGACCCTGGCCCTGCTTGCAAGGAAGTACCTGTCAGCCCCTTGCACTAGCGTCGACAGCGAACGTTTATTTTCTGCAGCTGCTCATGTG